>NW_026889751.1:23972500-24527500 GCF_033153115.1 Saccostrea echinata
TGTAAATAGATCAAGGGAGAGATAGACTGGCCTTGTATGACATTGAAACCTTCGAGATTTGAATGACCTTGACTTTTTGTAAATGTGATTAAGAAACAAAAAAATTCTATGACAGCAGTTAATCTAAAAAAATCTAAATGCATGATGCATTGAGATAAAAATAAATAAATTATATATCTAATTATTTTCATGTTGTATGAGTAACGTTTACTTTTATAGCTATCCGAATTATGGTATCCAATGCATAAAAAAGAAATTGTATACTGCAACACGAAATACGTAAGAAGTCATTTTTCAACAGGTTTAATGTTGAACCAAACGGCCTGAGGTTTACATTAACTTATGAATTTTATAACGATTATGAAACATAATTTTTACTGCTTGAAAAAATTATATTTAATATATCTTAAAAATATTTTGTTTTACGATAAATGACAAAGATTTTTTTTTTCAAATTGCTTCGTTATTTAAAAACTTTCAAAAGAAAATCTTAATAAATCCTTTTTGAGTATGTATACTCACATACGACAAATTTTCCCGATGTTTGGAAGGAGTCGTCGACCTTTATCTCCTGTGAAGACATTGATATTACATCCGCAGACAGATTAGTAATGGATTGGACGCTGATAGCCAGATGTATTGTGGGAAATCTTTTAAATGTTGCTAGCTGTATCGGATGAAGAAAAGTAGGAGCTGTATCCATAATTTTCCTTTCTAACTTGAGAGTCAGTTCTCTCTGAGATTCAATTGTAAACTGATAGTAATTTGTAGCTGTGCCTTCTATCTGAGAAAGGTAGGACTTTATAATAGGTTTGTTGGTTGTTTGGTCTCTTCTTATTCTCATTTCTCTGTGAAAATATTTTTGATGGTGTAATTTCATTTTTAATTTCACTGAGGTAAAAAAACAAAAACTAATAATGCTATAGAAATATATAACTGATTAATTGAAAATATTTTTCTTGCAGTTCTTACAAATGGTATGATAAATCAATCTTTCCAAAACAAGTAGAACACGTAAAATTGAACTCTGCCCCTGTTGAACTTTGATTCTGGCTTCCTGAATTAAATACCAGAACTTCCGGTTCTGGGTTATCGGCCATTTTCAGCAGAGAGAAAGGCTTTCTTTCTGGGTTTAATTCAACCGTTGTATTTGTTCTTTCTTCCCAGTTGATGCTATCCAAAATGTTCGACAGAAAATTCGTGTTGCTTCTTTTTGAGCGGTGTCTCACATGAACAGATAAGTCAGCCTCTTCTAGTATATCCAATGGGCTATAGAAAATAGAAATACCTTTACCAGTGTACTAATTAACAAAAGTTGTATTTTAGATTCAAACGTTAAGTATCATCGTTAACAATTAGACTGAGGATACCAACCTTGCATTTTCTACCGTAATATACAAGAGTCCTTTTCTTTTTTCCTCAATATATACAATTTTTCCAAGGACTCCATCCCCCGCTTTTGTGAACTTGAGTTGACATCTGAGGGATGCACTACCCACAACTACGTCTCCTATCCTCCATTCACTTCCAGAGTTTACAGAGACTAAGGATACTTTAATTAAATTATCTCTGCACATCGTTTTCTATGAAAAAAAGAAAGAACATAGAAGCTTAAAATCAATCATTTTAGTTTTGTGCCAGACTAAAGAAAAACATTGCACACGTCATTTAATTTGTACAGAATAAATTGTTACGATTTTCGTAAGCAATCAATGTGTTGTTGTTTTTTTTTTTTTTAATTACTATAATAACGATGACGTCGAAATTTCAAATCAATCTTTTCTCCATAGTCAGTAGGGAATGCAATTTTTTTCACATTATCAGATTATGATTGAAAGAAAAAAAATGTTTCCTGAAAAAAAAAATTTTTGAATGTAAGCAGTAAATATAAATGTGAACAGGTAAGTGAAGACTAAAATATTCCGTAAATCTTAATTTACTTTGAACAAAAAAAGCAAACTGACACATTCATAGAAGGCCTTGCCAAGGGCTGTAATAGGAAAGTGACAATTTTACTTAACACGGTAATATTTAGAACAACACAAAGCACATAAGGAAGGTGAAATGCAATAGTCATTCATGTATATGGTAAAATTATTAATATTGTAAGATTGGACAAAAGAACTTGCATACATATTGAGAGACAGAAATTCATGCCATTAAGACTGCTGGAGGTTTTGCGTCACAACAAAAGTGTACACGTTTATGAACAGATAGACAGATGGACCAAAAATTCAGTGTGTCTTTCTCTTATGGCAGAATCCACTGTACAAAATTTGAAATAGTTAAGATGAAAACTATCTGAGGTAACGTGTCTAGATGGATAAATATATAAATACAGTTATACATATAGACTTCCTCTAGCAATAAAGTAAATAAATCACTTTATAATCTGTAAAAATGAAAAAGAAGAAAGAATTCGGTTAAAACTATAAAAATACGTCTTTCTAAATAGCTTCAAAAAAAGTTCTGAATAATACCTGCAAAAAAAGAAGTTCTGAATAGAGTCATAAAGCTCATGAAGAAATAAATTTTAAACAACAGACATAAGGTCATTCCATGGAGAAAGAACCTAAAGCTGTAGATCAGTAACACCAACTGTCGATGTTTCAAAGTAGGGATGTGATAATTTTTAAATCCCACTGCACTTTTTTTTCTTTGAGTTTACAGAAATATATTTCCTCGTATAACACACTGCAGGAAGATTAGCTACATAATTTTATGGACCATCTGGACCCATGGTGTAAGAATTATATTTGATTTTGTATCGATTGCGTATAGTTAATTGCAAATCTATCGGTATAATATGGAGGAAAAAAAAAAGAAAAATATCTTAACAGGAAATGCCATTACCACTTTCAACAAGAATCAAATGACTGTAACATGTAAACCTATCAATACTTAAAGTATAAATCTTACCGCAACGGTGCTCTTATCATCCAAGTCCAGTATTTTTCGTAGTCGTCCTTGAGTGGATACCGTTAGTTCCCTCCCGGAATCCTCCTCTATTGTTTTGTATTGTTCGGTAAAAGATTCATTTCCACAAACATTCCCCAACAGACACAAGCAAAACAGGAATGTATGTATATGTAACAATAACATCTCCTGGTTCTAAGCTCACAAATGGTCGAAATGTAAATGGATTTGGTACAAAAACATAATCCGACACGAATATAAAACAGTTCCCAATTCCAAACAAAGATTCTTTTAAACTTCCTGTCTTGGTGCTTTTAAAATTTAAGTAAATAACTCGACTATATTCTGTAGAACCTTTATAGCACACATAAGTTTAAAGAGACAATAATCGGATTTAAACTTTGAATAGAGGTCCGAGAGACCGGTTCTTAAAAACTTTACAACCTATTTTACTTCCTGATTTTATGCAAATTAGACATACAGGAGTTTTAACATGAGAAAGTCGCTCTCATGAAGCTGTGATGGTTCTCATCAGTCATAATTTGGTTATTTCTATTTGTATTTTATTGGTTTATCTTTTTGGAGGCACTGTCAGTTATAATTATGACATAGGATACGATTATCGGTACATCTACAAGGCAGAGTCAGTGGTTTTGGGCGATTTTAGAATTACTACCATCGTCAAGGTACCGTAGTTTTAATAGTTTACTTATTGTATAAAAAATATATTGTTAAAGCGGTTATATTGAAGGGTTGAAAGTTTGACGATTTCGATATATATAAAAATGGTGAGTGGAAACTTCAACGACTATTAGAAATTTGTCAACGTTTCCACATCGTCAGTTTCCACTGTTACGGTACATGTTTCTTGTTCAAGAATTCTTTTGTATCAACCCCTTTTTCAAAAAGTTAAATAATACTTCATAATCATGATTTTTTTTTACTTTAGTGTCATGTACAATGTAATTTTGGTTATTTTTAGTAAGTTTCAGTAGAAAAAATTATTGTTTGAAAAAAAAAATATTATAAATGTTGCAAAGTATATTTTTCTGGTACCCATTTTTGCGTACTATAATATATTTAATTCTATTGAATTTGAATTCTTTTCTCACCAACCAATGCAATTGATAGATAATGTAGATGATTGAAAATATATAAAAACTCAGTGTGGGTATGAATGTTGAAATGCTTTTGAGAATATAACTATTTGTTGCTTTCTTAATGAAGTGTATCGTGCAAGGTTGAAGCGATTTAAATCCCCACTGTAACTGATATATATGAAGGAACAGAATCATTCCTGTGCAAGTCTGGGCAGAATATAAGTCGCTAAGGCAATTTCAGAAAGCACTGGCAGCAACAAGGCTTTAAAGTTTAAAAGGTTTTGAAAAGGAATTACCATGTACATGTAGAACCAGCCCATTCTTCCAACTTACGTTTTAATAATTAATCATTTACATCAACAGTATAATACGATATTTAGAAATCTAGAAACCTAATGTTTTATATATATATATATATATATATATATATATATATATATATATATATATATATATATATATATATATATATATGCACATTTTTACAACAACTCTTAAACTAACATACAGTAAACTTCTTTTATAACGTACTCGGTTATAAAGTATCTCCGGCTGTAAAGTAGCCATTCCGTAGTCCCGGCAACGTGTCTATATATTTCATCGGAAAAAACACCGCTTACAACGTATTTGTATATAATGTAGTATCGCTTATAAAGTATTAGAAATTTGGTCCCGTTACATAATTATACCTCTTATAACGTATTCTGACACATGGTTTCACACCTTTCCAGAGCAATGACTGCGGATTAGTCACGGTTTGTTGACTTTATAGCTTTTCTGTATGGGTGTTTTTCTAACGAGGTTTCTTTGTTGTTTCAGGTAGATGTATATTTTTATAATAAATTGTTTGAATAAAGTTCATCGAGTAGATGTACTCAAAATTGTTTGAATAAAAATTCATCTTTGAGTCAGTAAATAGCAATATAACCGAAAATGATATAATTAAACTTGTGAAAGAAAAATACATTGATTCAATATCAGTAGACAGCGAGGACGACGAGGTCATGCCTGACACGTGCATACCATCTACCCAGACGATCAAAGGGCATAAGTCCGAAGTTTTCACGACTCTGGCAACTCTGGAGACTTTTGTAAATAAATGTCGTCAGGCCAAACAAACAAACATTACGGACTTTTTATATGATCTGACGATCATCAAGATTGTACAGCTCTTAAGTATACCCGTAAATCATTTATTTACATACTATAAAAAACTTTAAAATATCAATAAGACACTAGCGGTTTGGAAAGTGCTTACGATAAAGGTGTACTGTGTACTTCCGGTCTCCGTTTATAACGTACACCGGTTATAACGTAGGATTTATCACAGTCCCCTGAGATACGTTATAAAAGATGCTTACTGTAACTGCCCCTGCCCTAAATGAAGAAATATTAATATATATAGAAATCACATACAATTTCACTTTTATAAGGATACCAATGTCCGATCCAACCCAGGGTTGAACTCTTGATCTCGGAATCTGTCTCCTAGCAGTACATGAACAGCGCGCTAGACCGCTCGGTCATCGAGGGCTTGTCGAAATACTCTCTTTTGATGCCGATGGAATTTTCGCGGCGCTGCCATACACTAAACGGTCATTGAGGGTGAAAGATATATGTATACGAGGATTGTCCGGTAAAATCGTGAACAAGTTGTATAGATTGAAAAAAAAAAATCATCACTGCGTTCTAAAACTTTCACTACTTTTTAGTACATTTTTCATCAATATATCTAGCAAATTTCAAATAGATATCTGCTCACATAAACAAAATATGAGACTTTGTTATGTGTGGTATCGCCTTACGGAGCGCGGATAATAACGTCAAAGTGTCTAAAGCAGTGTCACGTTTCTTCTTTGCTAAATAAACATTAGATAAGCCGCACTTAAATTCGGGGATTTCATTGATGCACAAACTTGATTTTCCCTTTATTCCCCCATAAACAGTCGAGGAACCAATTTCGCACACACATGGGAACTTCTGAGGACTTATTAGTAAGTTATGGACAGTACTCTCACTATCAATCAACTAAACAGGCTACAATGTATCTTATATCGACGATCTACAGTGACAGCGTCTTTTGCTATTGTCAGTAGCTGTTTGTCCGCATGTTTTGTTCTACCCGGGGACCCGATCAAAAAGCTTCCGCGTAGAAAACTCCCATTTCACTTGTATACTAAAGATCTAGTAATGTTTTTATATTTTTTTCGTCTGTAGTCATTTAGAGTTTCTTAGGGCGTCATTATTAGATCTAAATCAAACTGAACTGCTCTCCGGTGCGCCATAACGTCACCAAACGTCACCATTTTTCGTGTGTTGCGTTTACCACTTTCCCATTTCAAATGCTCGAGAAACTGCCAAAAATTTAGCAAATGCCTTGATATTTTACAAAAGACGAAATAATAGATAGTGGATTAAAAACAGGATAATTTTTACTCCAACCTTATCTATTTAATACTTTTACTTCGAAATAATACTCGTGTATTCGCTAATGAAACCCAGGTTTTTTTGATCGTGCGCCGTAGGACCGTACCCTGTGCACATTCAAGCATAATAAAATCTTTATTTTTGTCTATATTTTATCAAAAAAATTAAGATGCACTTAAATATGATGAATAAACGTTTGCTGAAAATTTCAGCTTAGTGCGCCTATTATTTTTCGAGAAAAACTCTTTGTCCACGATTTTACCGGACAACCCTCGTATACATATATATATATATTTCCATAGCAGTTTAAATAAAGTGATTGCAACTTAGTAGCACTTTTAAAGATAAAACCCCATTTGCACTTCCTGATAAGCAAGATGAGAACATTATCCCTGAAAGACATAATTTATTTGGCGACTTGCTTTTCTTATTTCTAAACAACAATCACTCTAAGTACCTCAGAGTGAACATATAGACTTGGAAAATGGATATTGGCTCTAATCTTCTTTATACTTTAAACACCAAAAGATATATTTTCATAAATGATTTGAAGTATACATAAAAGTAAAAGCAAAATATAGTTAAAGATAGAAAAAAAAAAATTATAATCAAGATATATTGATAAAGTATGAAAATGACTCATGCATGTATGACTTGCTTTTCTAACCTTGGTTTTTGAAATTGAACCGGACGAAACCTTTTTCAGCTAGGCTTTTAAAGTCTATGCCCCTTTATTATACTATTCAACATCCACACAATTCTGATTCCCCATGAACTGTTGCTGTCTAAAAAGGGTATTTTAAAAGAGATATAGATCGGTCTGTTTTTTGATACATTATTCGGAAATTTCAAGTGTTAATTTTAAAGCAATAAAAATATCAAAGTTTTTGATTTAAAACAATAAAATTTATGACAACACAAGACAGAACTTTTACTCTTCTATGATACAATTTTTCTAAAAAAAAATGCACTGAACTTTTTCTTATTTTTCATTCGTAAAGAAGATGGACAGTTTGGAAAGTATCGCAACACAAGCTTTTTCTCCCTTAGCCAAAGTATGATGATTAATTTTACACTTTCGACTTAATAAAGGTTTTCATGCTTCATTTTGTTTTTATTAACATCATTTGATTAAAAAAAGGTAGAAACATCATTATTAAATTTAGTCATTTTCATTCTATTTCAAAACTAATAAAACATGGAATTTGTTAGAAAATGCAATGAATAGTTTATTGTGAATGAAATAAAGTTAAATAAAATAAACATGTTGTAACCTTAACACACTGAACATTTTTTTCAGTGTTTAATTATAATTTCAGATCATATATTAATAACGGACTTGAAGCATACGTTTTAGCCTATGATCAAACGTTGAATTTGATGCTGTGGTCAAGATTGCCACTTCTGACGTATTGCATGGCTAAGATCATGAAATGTATGGATTGTCGGTGACATCTGGCAAATTCGGCGACCAATTATAATATTTGTATGATACAATAGTGTCCCTCAGTAAAATTAAGAAATTACACAAGGGACTTATCCACAACATGTGTATAAAAAGCATTTTAAATCACTAGCATTAGCTTCAAGTTCTATCATTCAAAGGAAACTTTTAGAAAGCAGTAGTAGATGCAGTCAGCATTACAAGCATTTAATCATTGCAGGCCAAAGTAGGTCAAGGAAGTTTTTGAGACAATGTTTATTTTTTTTAAGAATATTTTTTCTTGAAATTCGCTGCTTTGCTGCAGAAAAGGGTCATTATTTATGTTATAGTGAAGCAATGCATCTTGCAGCAATAAATTTTAAGATAGAAATTATGGGGAGTTCGGATTTCAATGTTATTTTTTAATTTCAAAATTGCACAGTTTAATTTTTAATTTTTTAAAAACAAGTTTATGACAATATTCAGCCTAAAATGAAGATGAATATTTCTGATACCAATAAATGTACATCACTGACATAGTTAAAATAAAGTTCATTGTATCTGTGTTGTAATCCAGTTTGTCTGCTCATGCTCATAAAATACTTCAAATAGGTTTGAATTTAATTTAAATTAATCAAGAATTGTATATCTAGAGACAAAAAGAAAAAAAAATAGTTGGCCGTAAATGCAAAACTGTATATGGATGCAAACATATACAGTATAATCGTATAAATATAAAGCATGCTTACTAACTCTTCTTGAAACATAATTACTTTATTTTTATATATTTCCTTCAAGTAGATTAAAAATTAAAAAAAAAAGCAAGAGACGCATGGACCACCTCGCTCACCTGAGCACTTGGCTTAAGAAAAGCAGAGAGCGGCTAAGTATTAAAAAAGTTAAATATATAAGTGCCCCCTCCCCCCCCCCCCCCGGGGGGGGGGCAGGGGAGGTGGTCATGATTTGAACAAACTTGAATCTTAACTACCTGAGGATGCTTCCATATGAATATGACTAATTATGGTTTTGCTGTACTTAAGAAGTCTCTTACAGATTGTTTCCTATAAATTCCTAGGTAAAGCTTTTATTGCCCATTTTGGCCCCATTCTACCCCCGGGGGTCATAATTTGGACAAATTTGAATCTATACTATCTGAGGATGCTTCCCGTTAAATAAGACTAGTATTCCTGAGAAGTCTTTAAAATATTTTTCCTATGTATTCCTATGTAAAACTTTGATCCCCCCACTGTGGCCCCACCGTACTCCAGGGGGTCATGATTTGAACAAACTTAAATCTACATTACCTGAGAATGCTTCCATATAAATATGACTAATCGTGTCTTTGCTGTTCTTGAGAAAGAAGAATCTTAAAGATTTTTCTTATATATTCCTATGTAAAACCAAATTTTCGCTGATTCTTAATTATCTTCCCCTGAAAGAGAGCGTGACACTACATTTGGAAAAAAAAACTTGAATTCCTTTAATCAAGGATGCTTTGTGACAAGTTTGGTTGAAATAGACCCATTGGTTCTGGAGAACATGAAAATGTAAAAAGTTTACAGACGGACGATGGACATAATGTGATCAGGAAAGATCACTTGAGCTTTCAGCTCGGGTGAGCTAAAAATGATAGACAAGTTTTCCAATCTTTATTCTGCAAACCAACAAAATTTCCCGAAAAAAAGACTGTTTTACTACCTTTTATTTTAAATTAGGGTAATATGGCTAAAGTGTTTAGGGATTTTGGTTAAAAATTTTTTTTTAAATACATGTACGTAAGTCAAAAAATATTGCCTGTAGTTAAAGTGGTACTTAAATGTCAAAATAAACATTAAAAAAAATATGATGATTGAGAAAAAAAAAGAAAAGCAATTTTGACTAGTATATTTTTGTTTCTCAAATGACAAATTAAAGTCAGGAAATAAACAGGATAATTGAAATTCAGAGATTAAGATAAACAAAAACAGAAATATAACTTTATATTATGTTTTTAAAGCAAACATTTGTTAAAAATGACAGAACTTATATATCTATATATTTAAAAATACTTAGAGAGAGAGAGAGAGAGAGAGAGAGAGAGAGAGAGAGAGAATTTGTAATCATTGTTTGATAATTTCAAAATTTACATTGTTACTATCTCTCTACTTACAGTTCTGTGTAAGACCAGTTGAAAGATTGAATAATTCACTGCTGTGTCAACTCCATGTAGACAGTTTCACCCAGTCTGCTGGTGGAATAAGTAAATATTATCTAAGGCTATTTTATAATTCATTTCACGATCAATGTGTTTTGTATTTTTTTAAAAAACATTATTTTAAAATTAAGAGAAATGAAAAATACTGATAGAATAATTTGGGATATCAATTTTATTTTTGTGTTTTAATTGATTTTTTTTACTGTCATTTAGCAAAAACCAATCCCGTGGGATGGAACTTCGATAATGGGTATATATATTTATTTTGTAAATTTTCACATTTGTTACATAAAAATTAACACACGTAATATAATTTTAATTTAATTTCTAAAAATTAAAGATACATTGCGAATAAAGAAGGAAATTGCTTCATTGAGGTCAAATACATTTTTATCAGCAATGTATACCTGTATATTCATCTTAATGAATAACAACATTAAAAAAAACAAATATGTAAACAAAAAAAAAACAAAAAAACAAACAAACAAACAAACAAAAAAACTCCTTTATACTATATGTCTGAAAATCATAAAAGATCTGTCATTTTAGAATTGATTTTAGTTGACAGCAATGCTAGAATAGCCTAATACAAACCTGATTTTAGATTAATTCTGTGATATTTTTTTGTTAAAAATCAGATTCGAGTTTTTAATTTCTGAGGATGGTTTGATTAAAGAAATAGCACATCATCATGAAGAGAAGACTGACGTATTGAATCTAAAAAAGGTTCTTGCCAGCGTACTATCTGCAAAAGGAAAGGTTTGTTGATTAGTTTTTCTTGTATTTCAATTAAATGATATTAAATTTAAGTACAGATCCTTTAAGAAAACTCAAAAATACAAAACAATTTCCTAAATTTATATCATATTAATAATTAACTTGATTAGAATTTGCAAATATTAGTAAATGTTTTCCATCAAATATTGAAATATGTCACATTTTAATTATCCGTTCATGTTGTATATATTTAAAAGTTCTATTTTGATCTTTGTTTTTATAAAGCTTTATGGAAAAAATAGCTAACCTTGTAAATGTCAGTCATTAGAAAACTTAAATGTACCGGGACATTTTATTATAACTGCTTCTCTTACACATTGGAAATACAGTTATTTACTGACAATTGCCTTTGTCTTTTATTTTCCTTATGAAAAATAAAACATACCGCATCTTGGGATAATATTTACGCGACTCATTGAAACCATTCAAAGCATAGCTCTATTGATACAGATTTTAGTAATCAACATCAAATAGTTATTGTTGACATCTGTTGTCCAAAATATTTTCTATAAAATGTGTTAGTGTTCAAGTACTTAGTTCCATTCATGCAAAATTAATTACATCATAAAATGTAACTTGAAATGTCCATGAAATAAGTAATTGTCTCGTTTTTTGTAGCTTGGTCTTAAAAACAAACAAACATTTGACAACTGGGAACACGACCATTCTGGTAAGATTTTAAGATTTCTTGGAATAATAATATAATTTCATTCCGTGCGTGTACAGGATGGCACGGTAATAAAAGTAAAAAAGGAAACTTCTTTCACAATTTAATTTCTCTTTAAATCAAGAGAATCTGTTTTACCTCCTATATTTCAAGTCTATATTTGTAGCAACTGTCTATATATTCTACACGAACAAAATATACTCCCCATAAAATAAAAGAATATTTTGCAGGTTATTTGCCACACAACTATGTCCTTCAGAGCACAAGCTCAGGCTATAGAGTCCATAAATTTCATGAGAGCACAGACAAAGTGTATAGAAAACATGCAAAGGTAAATACATTTCCCGGCCCCTAGACCATAAATCGAGAACACACTTAAGCCAGAATTTCAAATTAGTATAACTTTTGAAATGATATTTAAAAAACAAAATATTTTTACCATGGGTTTGCAATTGAACAGTATACAAATTTGGAACTATTGAACCTTATTTGTTAAATAAAATTTATTAATATTAATTATTATTAAAAAAAAATTATTTAAAATCTAAAGGAAGAGGGCATACAAGGCGAGGACACTTCTGAGCCCTGAGACTCAGAGACAATATATTTCTCAATTTTCGAATTTCACGAAAAAGCTTTTATTTTTTTTAAAGTTATGTTTTCAGTAATGTTACCTTCAACACATTTGAATCATATATTTTATCGAGTGACTTATTGATTGACAATTTGTTTTTAAAGTTGACAGTTAAGCATATTTAGTAGAAAATTTATTTAAGCCAAGAAAAATGATTTTTTAATATGAATGGGTCAAGCCTGCATTCTTAATTAACGCTTAAATGACGGAAAAATAAATATAAAATCTATTTTATGTTTAAAAAAAAAGGAATCTGAACCCATTCTGTATGAAAATCGAACATTTCTGAAAAAAAATTATATGCTATAACAAACTCATTTATTAAATCACTGATAAACATCTCTGACATGATGACTTCGTAGCGTAGTGGTTAACGTGTTCATTCTCACGCCTAACAGTGAGCTTTGGAAAGAGTTCGAATCATGTGTGAAGTTTTTTTTTCACATAACTTATAAACATAAGTGAAAAATAAATTATTTATCAATAAGTTATTATAAACATGTGTGAAATAAAGGAAGCAAATGTGTAAAAGATGATATTGACAATACAATTTTCGAAAAAAAAAAATTCATAAACTTTTAGAATTGAGAAATGTCTTTTCTCTGAGCGGGAGATTGCCCTCGCCTTGTACGCCTCCATTCTCTCGACTGAGGTCTGTTCTCAATTTATGGTCTTTAGGCCAGGTTTTATTGAAATCAAATGACTGATGGTACTTTCCTTAATTCAGATTATTTTTTTTCTGAAGTTCAAATAACAGGCATCATTTTGTACTAACTAAATAAAAGATGTCTTGAAAGAAGATAAATTGTACTTCTTGTTCATTGTTCTGCTTATGATTATAATTATAATGATCGTTGATGAATGAAAAATATATTTGGTTTTTAATTATCAAGGTGTTTCGAGTGTTTATTACGTATTTTTTCAGACCCTTCATTATAGCCATGGTGGGGTTATTGAATATGTCAGAGCAGATGATAAAGTCATTCTTCAGAACAAAAACAAACTGTCGGAAACAAGGTAATCTCGATCGTCTGTGGGGAATTTTTGACAATTCAAACGCAAGTGCAAGTATGAAAAGTATATTTGAACAATTTTTTATTCTATTATTATATTTAAATTTAATATTATGTTTAATTAGAAAGAGAGTTAGATATTGCACAGAAATTGTTTTCATTAGTCCAAGAACTATTTTGTCATGAGTTGAAATGATGAAGCATTCTAACGCAATTGTTTTGTAAAATGAATTTTGATTGGATAATGCAATGATGTTTGAAGCAGTTAAACAAGCATTAACGAGAGGGAAAGCCTTTGTGATGTCATAATAGAGCGACGCAAAAAAGACAACACTCCGTTACGTATTTCATATTACAAAACTCAACAAAATAGGACGTAAACATCAAACAAAAGGCATAAATTGCATTAGAATGGGGATAACTATCTTCTAATTTGGTATTTGCGACCGTTAATGCTGATTTAACGGTCACAAACTTAGTTTTACCGGCGACGCGTAAAGTATTCCCTAATTTATTTACAGACATTCAGTTCTCGGCGAAAAAGAAATAGAGGAAGAAAAAAGTGGAGGTAGTATATTTTGATATTAATAGTTTTATCGTCGGACGATTCAGTATCCAAACTTTACTCAAATGAAATTTGAAATAATTTTATAATCTGCTAATTTAAATAAAAATATCATTATTAACGATATCAGTATAACTTGTATACAAGATTTTTAAGACATGGTTAGGATAATTATAATCAGCGTTACAAATGAATAGATTTAAGTTTACTTAAGATTTTTTTTTAATCAGTAAGTATCCCTCTTGAGTGTTAAAGTCTATTGTTTTTTAGGCTTGTATAATGGTCATTTTGCTTCATGTTAAATGAGATGCAGAAATTGACCGATTATTAAAGACACATTTCATCTCTCTATTCATCAATCCTTACTCTCGTACTGCATGATTGCAAATGCGAATGAAGTTATGGGATTTTTTTTTCATTTTCTTAATTTCTGTATTATAGTACATGTATAACGTATTACATCCAATTGTTAATTGCTACCACAAGGATTATTCTAAGATTTGTCTGAAAATTCATTTGGATTGGTAGAACATTTAAATTCGTTTTGAAAATAAGCTCATAATAAGTTTACATCATTCGCACATGACGCAGTGTTACTGACTTTTATGACCCGTAATTTTTCAGATCTCATTGTTGGTCCATCCACAAACCTATAGAATTCCTCACACGTATTTCTTTTTTCATGGCTTTGAATATCTCTAAAGCCAGCTTCCGTTCACAGTAACGCGTTGAAATTAGTTGAACTTTTCATAAGTTCACTTCTATCATCTTTCACAAAGTTAATTATGTAGTGCGTAAATATTCTCTACTAGCTTAAGTTTAAAAGCAAGACTTAGTGACTTGAAAAATCTCTCATACACCGTTTACCATGTCTCTTTCTTTCTTTTGACAACATCATTTCCTCTTGGAAACACTTTAAACTTAAGAAAAGAATTTCATATCAACTTTTCTTTTATACAAATAATCACTTTTGGTGTTCTGTTTTTGTAATTTTGTTTTCAATAATTTTCGCAATTTGTAGAAAAATGCTTGGAATCACTTTCTTGCGTTTTGTCAGAAATGAACATTTCTTTTTCTCATAGAGATAATTAATTTTTAAAAAAGTTGTCAACAAAACTTTCAGTTATTATAACATTAATTTAAGGATTACATATATCTAATGACTTTTTTCATGAAATAATTAAAAAAAGAAAGACGTTTTTCAAGTACGAAAAATTTTTGATGATGGCTTACCATAACTTTGAAAAGGATATCACTGGTCATATAAGGTTTACATGTATATCAATCATTGAGTTTGTTTTCTCTTAATCTTTAAAGATGTGAAAGACATTGAGTCGAACACTTCAACAGAAGTAAGACTTGTCAAGAAAATGTGAGTACTCGATAACTTTTCTGAAACTTTCTTTTTACTACACTCTATTGAGATTGTATATGTGTCCTCACATATGAATTAGGATATGATTAAGGACCCGCTGTCTAGTTTGTCGGGTATGCCAGATCATCAACGATAGTTGGAAGCGTGGGGTAACTTATACAAAACGGACTAAGCCCGCTATGCATTAATTGCCCCCATGTTTCCAACTGTCGTTGATGTCCCTGGCATACCCAACAACTAGACAGTAATTCCTTTTATTTACCTTTATATGTAAAATAAAAGTGTAGATATAAATTAAATATGCTGTCTAATAGATTTAAAATACACGAAGCATTCCGTGTTAATTTCAATAGTCCCCGCCCACTGACTTCAGACACAAAGAACCGCTAGAAATTGACATGCATATTAGTCACTTGATTTTCACTTAGGGCGAAATTTACATTCAGTTACAGTACCAACCAGACCCAACCTGACACCAAAGCAGTCCCAGAAAGCAGTCCCCGGGACTGCTTTGGGACTGCTGTGGGACTGCTCTGGGACCGCTATGGGACTGCTCTGGGACTGCTGTGGGACTGCTCTAGAAAGCAGACCCAGCAGTCCCTGGGACTGCTTTCTGGGACTGCTTTGTTCACTCATGCGTGAAAAAGGTTCTGAGTGACATGATAGCTCCGCCCCTTGTGTATTCTAAATTTGCAGCTCCTTGTTGTTGTTTTGTTTACTTTCTGCAGAGAGGTATTTAAGATAAAAGCAAATATAAAAAAACAAGTATTAATTTCTTACAAAAATTAAATAATTAGAGATAGTTATACATGTAATTACTAAATGTCTTCAGAGGGCTGTAAATTTACACAATTGTAGTCTAGAATTAATTTTAAGAAAATAAAAGTAGTTAAAAAGGGAAGTCAGGGGATAATTTTTATCCCTTAAATTAAACTTCAATACAGGTGTTTGAAAAAAAAATTATCTGGGCCTATTTAATAAATTAATGCTGTTAAATTACATATGTACTCAAAGTTTGCATTAGCACTATTTAAAAAAAACAAACAAACAAAAAACAAACAAACTTGTCATTTCAGTAACTTTTTTAAGATACATGTATTCAGAGGAACGTACTGTACTGGATTTTTTTCTTAATTGAAAAAGCTAATACCATGCTTAAAAAAGAGCACTCCATGCTATTTTTTACCACCCTCAAATAAAACCTAATAATTTATTTAATGACCATGAAATAAAATTATTCTACCATTTTTCTGTCAAATAAACAATGTGAACAATTATTCAGGGATTTATTTATGAATTAGTTTTTAATTTATAAACAAGTCATTAAAAGAGTACATTTATTTAAAAAATAAACATTTGAAAATATCGGGAATTGTGACTTGTTTCTTTTTTCTTTTGTTTGTGTTTACCTGGTCGGTTAATACAATGGGATTGTATAAAATGGTGTCAACACCTGAGGTTTCAATCGCCTTTGCGCATAATAAGAAAGTCAATGCATGTTATTTGGGTATCAGTGTTACACATCACTGAACACGCTGGTCAACATTGACACCAATTTCAATCTATGTCCTGCAAAAAATCTTAGTTTCAATAATTGTGTATAAATTTATTTCGGGATTAATTAATTTTGTACATAATCTGAGGGTTCCATTTGCATAATTTGCAGATGTACACTCGAACATTTATATAATAAAACACTTAAAACTGAGAATCTAAAGATAATTAAATTGGGAAGTCATTGAAAATAATCATGACTGAAATATAATACTCGGCAATGTTTAACAAAGAATTTTTCAGAAGCTCCAATACTTAAGAAAAATGCATTCAGAGTATAGTATGGGAATCGACCTTGCTCTATAATTATTATTATCTATTAAAAGCTAATTCTGGTATAAAATAAACAATTCAAGTTTAATTTTCTATATAAAAAATAAATATGAAAACCAATATCAATCACAAAAAATGAAGAAATTGGTTTATTTTGGTTAAAAATTAATATACAAAATAATTGTGTTTAAAAATTCATGTTATTAATAGGTGTGAACGTCTTCTTCATTCAATAATTATAATTTGTTTCTATACGCGTACTGTGATTTTCTTAACAGTTCAGAAATGACTGTCGCGTAAGAATTGTAAATATTTGTTGATACTTCTCAGAAAGAATTGCTCATCAATTTCAACTGCTTTTTATATAGTTACATTGTTTATTGGTAATCTCATTCTGAGTAAGCTCCGCCCATTAAATTAATTAACCCCGCCCACTGGGACTGCTTTCTGGGACTGCTGGGACTGCTTTCTGGGACCGCTGGGACTGCTCTGGGACCGCTCTGGGGCTGCTCTGGGACCGCTCTGGGACTGCTTTAGCAGTCCCAGAAAGCAGTCCCCGGGACTGCTCTGGGACTGCTTTGTGTCAGGTTGGGTCTGGTTGGTACTGTATAATTATCGAGAAATCAACACACTTAACTTTCAAAGAGATAACACAAAGATAGCATGTAATTAGAAATGTAAATATATAATCTATATGATCTTGCTCTCAAAATGAAAACACTCTTAATTTATTGCGATAATAATGGATTTTTTTCCAAATTGAATTACAGAAAACTTGATAAAGTTGATGCATTATCGCCATTAGACAAGTACTTGAAAGTTAAAGGCAGCATTGTTGTGCAAAAGGTAAGATACATTGTTGAATTCCAACTTTGTTTAAATAGATACCTTTCTTACTAAAGAGGTGATATCTTTTAGTAAAACAATTTTATGTTTGACCAAAAGCACATGATTTGGCGAAAAGTGGGAAAAATTAAGTAACTTAACAGTTCAATATAATATTTGAAAAGTTTTTTAAAAAGTTTTCGTACTGAAAAGTTTCTGGGAACCCTTTAAAGGTCTCTTTTTACATTTTACACAATTTAAATTTTCTTATTAGATTTAGGTTGAAAAAAAATACTGAAAAAAATAGCAATGTAACTCTTCTGTGGTGAAGATAAGAAAATTTGTTTGAGGAATGTATCTTAAAGAAATCATTTTTATGGTTTGATTACAGGACAAACGAAAAACGACTGCTTTATCAGAAGTTGACAACAATATTGAATCAAATGTAGCATGCATTCAGTCCTACAAAGAGGAAGGTGAATAAGCAATATGTCCTAAAAGATTTGATCACTTTACTTTTTCATGTCACTCTTTAAACAATACATTTTTTTTTTATTGTTTTAGTCAACAGAAACAGATCGGATTGTTTTGCAGACCTTGTGCAGATTATTAATCGTCTTCCGGAGGAGGATTATGCAAAATTAGCAACACGCGAGTTTGCTAGGGAATGCAAATTAAATGACACAAGCTGCTCCAGTAGACAAAATCTATTCATAGATCTTCTATTCAAAGAAGGACACAATATTACACAAAATCTGATTATCAAACACTTCTTAGAAAAGAAAGATGTCAATGAAACTGTCATTTTTCGAATATTTTTCCATATAGCGGATATGAAAAAACCCACAATGGTAATTTATTTTGCAAGCTTCTTAAAACGTCTTTGTACTTCACATATTTTAATAGAGCATATTATGGATACATGGCTCCATGTATTTTAAAACATGATTCTTTATAAATAATATAATATAATATAATATTTTTGTAATATTATATATATATATATATATATATATATATATATATATATATATATATATAGAGTTATATATATAGTTATATATATATATATATATATATATATATATATATATATATATATATATATATATATATATATATATATATATATATATATATATATATATATATATATCTGCAGGCTTTATTAGAAGCTGTGGAAGAGATATGCCTCGGTCAAGATCATACAAATATAGGTACATATCGAATTTATTTTCAACGTCATCTATCCTGGAAATAAAAGTAAATTTGAGATCGATCCTATGGTAGCATCGTATTTTCATAAATTCAAGTCTTCTGATCATTATTGACAATTAATTTATTGTAAATTACATCTAGTTAAAACTAAATACAATAATGGGATTGGAATTTATGTCCATATTTACTGTGATCGAACATGTTTCTCTATCATCCATCCCAAAAAAAAAGATTAAAATTTATGTAGGTAACAAAGATGTATAATAAT
This sequence comes from Saccostrea echinata, assembly GCF_033153115.1. Taxonomy (NCBI): domain Eukaryota; kingdom Metazoa; phylum Mollusca; class Bivalvia; order Ostreida; family Ostreidae; genus Saccostrea; species Saccostrea echinata. The sequence goes on from NW_026889751.1 coordinate 23,991,730, forward strand.
TTGTTTTTTTTTATTTTGACTACTAAAATTGTAGGTTGTATCCATTTGATAATTTCGTGTTATTTTTCAATTTAAAGCTTGAAATTGCTCTTTAATATAAATGCATTTTATCTATTTTATGAATGTTTCTTTCAGGAAAACCAATGAATCCTTTAACTTTCATTACTTTATTGTAATTTATGTAATTTTTTTTTGAAAGCATGGATACCTAGCATACATTAAGTCACGTGACTTCAAAACATTATCTCGAACATCTTGATCCTCGTTGAAATTTGGAAAAAATCTTACGATATATTTTTTTTGAAAATATGACTGAATTCTCTAATATCAATAATTTTTTCATATTCTAAGATTCAGATAGATGCCCTTAAATTTTACATATGTATGTTATGCAAGATTACGTTCATTGTACAACGTGTTTGGATTATAGTTAATGTTATCTGAGTTGATATTTATGATCTTTGAAGGATTAATTGCCATGACCAAAACCCACAAACATGCCTGTTTGGCACTTGGGACATTGATAAGAATATTTCGAAACAATTCTAAGCATAATGAAAAGACAGACCATCTTCTCGATTCCCTTCAGAAGTGGTTATCCCCACACAATCAAAGTAAGGAAATATTATGTATTTTTAAATTTTCTTGCTTGCATTGCAAAGGAATACAGAAAAATATGCTTTGTCTTCAAACCCAGGCTAGCTGCATTTTAGTTAATTTTGTTCAAACATTTGTAAACATGAAAAAAAAATAACACAATACATGTATATTAAAAACCAAGCATAAAGAATGCTTAATACTATAATAAGTTTTGTTCACTGAATTAATTTGCTGTGAATGTTGTCTTCTTAGCTAATTGCGCTAAAAGCTCAAGTGTCGTCCGGCGTCTGTTCGTCCGTTTGCAATTGTCGGTCTTTTCGTCCCTCTGTAAACTCTGCATATTTTCGACTTCTCGAGAAAAACTGGGCTAATTTTAACCAAAGATGGCAAAAAGCATTTTTGGGAATCAAAATTGTTCATTAAAAAGGGCAACCCCCTCCTTCAAAGGGGAGATAAACAAGAAGAGGCAAAAAATATGAATAAAGATAATTTAAAAAAAAATTCTCTGAAGAGCCATTAAGCCAGAAGTTATGAAATTTATGTGCAGGCCTCTCGAAGATTTTATTTTGCTCTAAATATGGCTAGGATGGGGCCAACATAAGAAATCCAACTTTTACAGTGAAATATAGAGTGGGTAAACTTCAAAATTCTTCTAAAGAACCACTGGGTCATGGAAGATTAAACACATATGCTAGCTTCTTAATACAGTTTAGATTCTAAATTGTTGAAACCATACCCCCGAGGATAGAGTGGGACGGGTTCAGAATAGTATAATATGGGAACATATGGGAAGATGTATATACTAGTGCCATGAGTATAGTGAAACTGATATGCATGCATTCTCAAATGGGGATACAATATAGGATAATATTTATATTGGAATATATCGGGAAAAAAACTTTAGAAATCTTATTGAGATCAACAATCACTATTTGACAACAATCCGAACTTATGCTCTTATTATTGACCCTGCGCATTACAGTTAAGTGCGAAATGGAAATATCGGCGATTTTTAAGGTAATACATTCTATGCAAGGATTTGCGATTCTTTTTAGTTCTTTACTAATATTGTTAAATACTAAATATTGTGGACGATTAGATTTTTATTTAGACTTGTCATGTGATGTGGCAGTCACGTGATTTTAGCAACTATACTTGCAGCATTGTCATCTATTAATTCCAATATTGCAAGATCTTTACAAAGTTTATCATCTAAGTTCAATTTAATTCTTTTTAAAATCTGAAAAAAACCAACAGGGCTAAGATTTTTCAGATGAGCGATGTGCCCCATGGCATTTTATTTTGCCCTTGTTCATTTGTTTTGAGATTACGTATTTTCAGCAAATTATAAAGAAATGTGCAGTAAAAAAATACCACGCCGATCAGTGGACAGATTTGATGGTGAACTCCATAATTACACTTACTCCAAAATGGTGTTAATCCATGCCTTGGGAAACTCCGGAAACGCCAGGGACCACCTCCTGACGTACATGAGGCCCGGGGAGGGGGACAACAGCTGGAGAAGAGCTGCTATCATAGGAATGAGGCACTTTAACTGCACAGAGGTATTATATTTTGTCGAATTTCAGGGATAAGAAAATTTAGAGATGCAAGTGTTCAAAGGCATATCAGATGACTATTATTCTATTTTTCAATTTATTTTCATAGAGCTCTGCTGCTTTACTTGACTTGGCCGTCAACGATGAACACTCCTTAGTTCGACAACAAGCCATTGAATATTTTGAAAATCATCCTTTATCGAAAAGAAGTATTCCACAGCATCGAGACATAATTTTAAGGTACATGCATAGTATAAAAGTTTTAATATAATTCAAAAAGTTTTGATGAGAAGAATTCATATAAGGGATTGCCCTTATTTGATATCTATAACGTAAATGGCATTTGCTTAATATAGATCTTTTAATGCATATAGATTGCCTGCTACGTGCAACTTTTAAGAAACGCGAGGGAAAAAAATCTATAAAATTTAAAAGATTGCATAACAATTTTCAATAAAGTGTTTTTATACTATAATCTTTTCATTAAAATTAATCTAATATCCATAACTTCTTTTTAGTCGACACTACACGTATCAAACCTTGATGCGAGTTAAGAGAGGTATTCTTGACGTAAAATTCAAAGACGGCTTCTTTTTTGCAATGAGACTTCCTGGTATACAATGGAATAAACAGATGGGAAATAGTGCCCTTGGAGCAGGCATTGGACTTATTTTGACAAATGAACTTGAAATAGAAATAAGTACGTGAAGTGTAACATAAACGACCTTTTCACAAAGCGTACGCTAGGAAAGAATACCATTTGTAAATAAGATACTATTGTGTTTAAAATGTTTACTTCAACAATGAATAAATCTATGTGAAATAATCAATCAGAGCCTGAAAACATATTACATATTATATTCATTTTTCAGACGTCTGCGTTTATCTGACACGATTCTTATGTATATAAAAGTTAGATAAATTATGTTATGTATTAAGCTTTCATTCATTCTCGTTTCTTATGATAAACTTCAGAACCACTCAGTGGACACGCCATGTTGAATGTCTATGACGATGCATATGCAAAAGTTATGATTGGTTGGCTTGGAATAGAACAGAATCTCTTCCGCGCTCACGCCTGCTACAGGGGGCATGCGGGATATGATATAAACATCCTAAAGGTATACTTTACTATTTCTAATTAACATTTCCATTGAAAAAGATTCGGAAAAATTGGGCTTTATTGAGAGACTTAAGATACGAAATACATATGTAACTCATGCTGTACAATACCAGTCTCCCTTCAATCAGTATAAGGATAATTTGTAATATTATACATTAAAGAATTTTTTATGTTTTTTTTCCCTTTTTTTCTAAAGGAATATTTTTATCGTAGAAGATGATATAAATTAAATAGTTTTAGGGGGACCAGCCCTCTGATAAAAGAGATAACTTTCCAAAGAAAAAATCCTAATATTACCCATAGTTTATCTTACAAGCGTTTAGTAATGGAGACATTTGAATATTCAATACATTCAAACCCAACAAAGAACGGAAACATTGACTTCTATTTCATTTTGCCTATATTTTTTTCAGATTTTTTTTTTTATAACATTTGATATTTACATCCAGAGCATTATGTTTTCTAATATGAATTTAATAGGTATGACACTAAATATTATTTTCTTACATATCTCCTATTTTTAATTTTGTGTTGTGATAATAAATTTTTCTCCTCCCAAATCTCTGTGCAAAAATTTCTTCATATCATGAAAAAATAACCAACTCTCCATACTTCATATTATTTTCCATTTGAATCTAATGCTATAGATCTAGATGAAATTTAATGTTTGGAAGTTTAAAAAGAAATTGTAAAATTAAGAGCAGTGGGTCATTAGTCCTTAATTCGACAACCTTTTTATATTTGTTTGTTAAATTACTCGTTCGTTTATAAATTCCCCCTTTATCAACACAGAGTTGTTATTTTCTGCATTGCAAACTATGAAATCAATAAGACTTAGTGAAAAGTTTATTGAAAGGTTGGCAAATATGACTCGCACATATACATATGTAACAGGATCTCAAACCTGTCTTCTAACCTTAATGTGTAAGATCTTTGTGCCTTAATATCCCTAAAACAAAACAGGGTACAAGAAAACAATAAAATACACGTAGAAAATTATTAATTTCCTCAATTTTTTTGCAGGACTTTGGAGTCAATGGCATACAGGACTTAGCAACAATATTCGACAGAATCGTGAAAAAAGTTGTCGTTCCAATCAAAAACGCTGTTAAGGCTTTCAAAGACATTATTCAGTTATTTGACAATGGCGTTGAATACATTGTCAACAAGATTATTGAGCTGGTGAAAAACTTTCCACTTATTTTAGAAGGCATCATTCAAAATGTCATCAAAGCAGTCATGAAGGTCATTGAGTATGGAGGGGTTCCTTGGATTGACCAAATAAAGAAGATAATTATTAAAGCCAGATATTTTGTAGAAGACGTTAAGGAGGACCTAACAGAGTTTTATAGTGTAAGGAACTTTGTTTCATGGATATGTCCTTTGATGATTAATCAAATGATTATACACTTCATTTTACCATATTTACAAAATATAGTCTTAAATATAGACTATATTAATGCGTTCTCTTTTTTCAAAATTATTTGTTGAACAATTTTATCAATGTTATTGTGTATTACATGTCCTCCTCCGTCATTCTAGACTATAGCTGATGCCAGCACAGTGACCTTGCCCTATGTTGCCAAGAAGTTGTTTGACTCAGTTGCAACAATAATCTCAGCAGTGAAAAATTTTTTGTCAAATCCGGTTCAGTCTGCAACGGTCTTTGGAAAATCTGTACTAGAGTTAGTTCAGTTTACATTTTTACATTTTTATGAACATTTTATATTACATTTTTATGAACTTAACAATTTTATTTACATAGTCTCGTCGACATGTACATTTTTGAAAATAAATTACAATTTACACTTTAACATTTATTTTGGTATTTTTTTCTAGATTCAGTTTTCTTTTGTAGTATCAAGCTTGCAATTGGAATGTTTCTAGATGTGAAAAATAAAGTTGTAGAGAGTTTGTCGTTTCTGAAAGGTACTACTTGTTTATCTGTATAGAGTGAAAAAAAAATGCACTTGGTAAATGAAAAGACGGAAACAATTGTTTTTCTTTTAGGAATTCCTCAGCATTTCTGTTGAAAAAATGTTATCGTATATATTAAATCGAAGTGCATGTCTTTTTATCAGCTTTATCTTAATTGGAACCTTTTGAAAAAATAGTGTTACAAAATATTCTTTCATTGATTAAAAACAAAATATGAGGGTAACCTGGATATGAATACATTTAAAAATTTAAATCTTTCATGAATTTTATTTACATTAAAAAAATATCATGTCCTTTTTTTTTTTTTATTAATTTAACGACGTTTCTAACAATAGGTGGTACGCCATTTTGGGTGGACTACTGGGAGGATTTTAAGGAGATTTTAGGAGACGTCAAAGACCTACTTGTGCTTCTCTCTGATAAAAGAGAAAGTCAGTCCACCGAAGAGTTGGAGGATGAACTTTCCACTGCACTTACTGATGGCATTTCAATGACGGTAAACTGATAAAAACCAAACCGATTGATTTACATTGCCCCTTTAGTATTGGATATTTACTCAATACATTTCTCATTTGTCTAAATCTTGTTATAATAAATGGAAAGATTTCTCTAATTACGATGTTAATTATTCATCGTATTCTGTTATCTGAAGTCAAATTATAAAATCATTAAAAATTATTAACTGTTTTGCAGAGAGAGCAAACCAATATTTTTATAGAAGCTATAAAGGAGTCATTTGGGAACATAACAACTCAGTTTAAAAACACATTGGGTGACTTAGTTTCTCCGTTTTTCAATGCGTTCCACTCTGTTTTGAATGCAGTCAAAGAAATCAAGTCTGGATATACTTCGGTTAGAGATATGTAAGACATTGTATTTGTTACTTTACTCTTTTATTTGGAAAAGAGCAACGTACGAATTATTTATTGATGTAACTTTTCTCACGAAGAAAGATGAATAATTGCACAAATTATTGTAGATTCATTAAAACAAAGAATATTATACAAAAGATTTTTGGCTCCAAATTCCACATAACATTTCCGAAGCGGCGAAGAGTTGAGGACTCTACTTGTGGAGTAGGTGTTTGGCCCACAAATACGAATGGGAGATATCAAACACTAGGCGTTGATGTCCGAATTGGATACAACGCTGACGTAAGATTATTTGACTTATGTTTATGAACGGTTTCTGTAACTTTGAAAATGATTTGACAGTAGGATATTAAATTAATATCTCATGCGTTTTCATAATAAAACACAAACATTTAAAAAGAAAAACGTATGTGCGTTCTGATTATGAAATATTCGTTTTCAAATAAAGATATACAGAATCATACAGATCGTCTACCTTTCGGCTCTTTAAGAACAAAGTAAACTTTTTTAATTTGTTCAGATTCGATGTCCAGTGAATGGCGAAGTTTTTAGAGAAAATAACAGAGTACTGATCTTGCCTACAGATGAAGATTTCATCGAATTTGAAATAATAATAGAAAATATTATTCCCAATCCATCAATCCCATTAAACGGTCAATTTCTCTCAGCGGGTAAAGACATTATTGGAAAAGCCGACCAATCACCTTGCGATTATAATTCCATTCATGTATCTGTGCGGAAAAAGAATCTGATAAGAATGTCAGATTCTGAGTACGAATACATAGACCCGTCTCCGTTTCTGGATCATCTGCTTCCCAATCCAGAATGGATCTGGGAATGCAAAGATTACACTTACATTAATTATCTAAGTGTTGTTTCTGCTGATGCCGTTGGAGAAACACTCGAGAAATTGAAAGATAAAATTTCTAGAGCACGCTTCGAAGGAGCTGAAGATCTTGGGAACGAATTTCCTCCTGAAGAACCTAATTATCGCCCTCCAGAGTTCGAAGTGGCTTCTCCGGATGATCCAGTTGCTGTTGGTGCGTGGAACAAGTTCAAGGAAGGATTCAAGGGTCTCGTTTCAAACTTCAAGGACATTGCGAAACAGCTTTTCGATTTTTCAAATAACAGGTCATATATTTTGTTTTATCGTGAAATCCAGACTCTGTAAACTATGTAAAAAGATATAAGGAAGATGTGCTGGCAGGAAAACAAATTAACTTTGCTAATTTCGATATAAGGAATGAAATATTTTCAAAATATCTAACGTATTCGATTTTCTATAATTTTTGATTTGTATTCTGACCTTATTTCAGGACTGGGCCTAATCTTCTTGATCTGGTGAATGTTAATTCATATACACTTGGAAGAATTAAAGAATTACTAGGGGATAAAGTTGCAACTGAAATGAAAATTCTATATGAGAAACTAACGCAGCTGCGATCGTCCATTTCTGCTCAAAATCTTGAGGGGATGTCAATATCAAACCTCCGGGGTTTACTATCAGCATCGTTCAGTACAGCATCTGGATCAAAATCAAACATGGTATCAAGAATTCTCACTAGGACTGAAAAAGGTTTGTTCATAGCAATACTTTTTTAAGATTAAACATAAACAACAGAAAAGTAGTAAAGCTTTATAAATAATTTTGCAAAGTCATATCATTCAGTTGCTTACTTTTTATTATACGAGTATGAATAAATACACGTATATCCTTTTCTTTAGATTGCCCGATGTTTCTCAACAGACTTCCAAAAGGCCCTGGAAATGTTTGTTTTGTGCATCGTACCTGCAATGAAATTTCCTGTGCTGTTTTACTTTCCCATGCCAATCACAGAATAATGGTAACTGCCGATATCAAAATGGATGGATGTTTGAAACAAGTAAACGTCACAGCACAGTCAACTTCAGTGGTAATAAATTTTCAAGAAGGTGAGTATTTAATTTTAGTTTCTATACGTATCTACATTAAATCATGTAAAAATGCTAGAAAATAGAATCTTGTCTATCATTCTGCAAGAAAAATACCAATAATGTATATAAAGAAAAATATTTAAGGAATCAATAACTAGTTTGTTGGATATACCAAGGCATTAACGACAGTTGTAAACGTGGGATAATTTGTAAAACGGACAAAGCCAGTTATGCATAAATTATCCCACGTTTCCAATTGGTCTTAAGGCCCCTTTTATACCCAAGAAACGTATACTTTCATTCATATTTGAAATAAAAATATAAATATAATTAAAAGATTCTGTGTAATGGATATGAAAAAACACGAGGAATTCCATGTTAATTTCCGTAGTCCCCGCACACTGACGTTAGGAACATGCACTGACAGTTGCGGGAAATTGACATCTGTATCAGGCACTTAATCTTTCACTTCCTGAAAATAACATTCAGTTGAAATAATCATGAAATCAACACACTTTAAAATTATCAAAGAGTTATCACAGAGAAAAAAAGTTGAAATGTAAATATGATACGATAAAATATCAAATTATTTACTATCGATATACAAGAACACATGGTTGTTTCTTTGGAAAAATAATAAAACAACAAAAACTTAAAACAACATAGTGTTAACATGTCCTGATTTTCCTATCTTTTATCAATTGAAAGATTAAAAGAAAACAGTTGGATAATGTACTATTCAACAACAAGATTAAATTTAAAAAAAAATGAAACAATTACAGTTTTTATTATTAATATGAAGGTCTTGCAACTGATGTTTAATAGGTTTGAGATTAATATGATATTTAGAATTACAGGACAGTTTCTTATAACGTATATAGATACATAATTATCTATCGGACAAGAAAATAAAAGGAAAAATAAGTTATTTTTTTTACATAATAAAATAATTGTCCATTCAAAAAATTAAATGACACACGTACATTACCACTACTGGTAAAAGCATATTGGTTCAATCCAGCGTTCAATCATCCTAGATGAAGCATATCTGTAAAAAGATTAAAAAAAAACCCATTAATTATCAAGTATAGTCAAAACTCAATACAATTCGAGTTCTCAAATAGAAGTTTGAGATATTTGAGTGTAATCGAGGTTGAAAATTCATTCACAATAAAGAAACACATTTTGGCATATTCCTTTTTTTTCGCATACTGGTGTTTGAAATACATGTATTTTAAATACAAAGGGTCATATGTATTTTCTTTTCAGGTGTTGAAATAGAAGAAAGGGTTCCTGTAGTAAGCGTGTCTAGGTTAATGTCTGCCAACTTAGTTGTTTCTATAACATTTGACTGGTCAACAGCAGTTATCTCCCTTTCTGCAGAACTCTGTGTATCTGATTTCATTTCTTGCTTGCATACGGTACCAGTGTTGTTGAACTACGAAGTTGATTCGACATGCTCATCAGGTCATTTATGTTTTATAACTTGAAATTTCCTTGCCAGTTTCTTTAACAGTATCCTGAGAATTTAATGAAAGATAGAAATGAGGAGTATAAGCACATAGTCTTATTACAACTAATGCCAAATTAAAGGATTTTTAAATTAAAAAAATAAGATAATAGTATCGACTAAATATTCTAAAATAAAAGATAACCTTGTGAGTTTATGACAAGGTTTGAAAAATTGGACTTATACTCATTGAATTTTTTTTATTCATGACATACGACAGACGATGGAAATATCCCTGTTTTGCCTACTATGGATAGCATAACCGTTCAAGATTTCATAGCAGAACTCTCTGAAAACCATCTACTTGATAAAGAAATTCTCAAAATCCTTGACACCATTAGGGAAGCAATGATGGACGAGGTATGACCCGATAAAATTTTCTTTGCTTTACGTACCTTCATGAATATTTTGCTCAAATTTAGACCTGTACTTGGCACTTACGGTCTTTGAGCATTGATAGATCTATTTCATGCAAACACCTACTGGGAAACCTGACCTCGGTTTATATGGTCTCATCCGAAGAACCGGTCTCCAGGTTCTGATGTGGATTCGAACCCGTTATGTAAGGAGCAACTCCTTACTCTGTAATTATAACCACTGCGCAACGCAGGTGACCCTGAGATAATGAAAATTATTTTGAAGTATTTTAAAAGGGTAATATTGACACTTGTGTATCCAACACAGATGCTATGAACAAGCCCTGTGCTACTGCAGAAGAAGTTTTTTTTAAACGATTACTCAAATGTCGTCTCTTGATTTTTTTAATTACTTTATCAGGAGAGAACATGGTTGTATTTTCTGATTCAGTTAAAAGAATGTACGTGATCTCACATCCGGTTTTCTTAACCTTTTCTCTAATGAATTATGGTTCATTGACCCTCTGATAAAGAAAGGTAACTCTTAATGGCATAAATGCCTCTTATTCCTCTATAAATTTGTTAAGCTGAAATGTCTTTTTTTCAATTTTGCCTCAAGCTATGGTAAAATTGTTTCCATTTTACTTATAAGAAATATTTCGACTGGAAAATCATAACGGTAGCAGTATTTTACATAAGTAAACAGAGGGGATTAGAACCCTAAGCGTTGATAATCAGCGTAACTATTTATTATTACTGATTTCCTTTTGTAATTTACACAGTTAATCAACGATCCGAGGACACTCCTAAAAATAATGGGAAAAGAGTTTCAAGAGAAGGTAGACTTCTGCGCAGAGGCAGAGATCCCATTTCCTACGAAAGATTTCGTGTTCGTCGATGAGGATGTGGGCCCCTTCATGGTTGGTCCTGTTCCATTATATTTTGGTGAGTTCTACTATGATAAATTTTCTTAATTTAATCATTAAAAAAAACTTACAAAGATCAATGGCATATTTTTCTTTTACAAATAACAATGATAATGAAAAAAATTGTGGTCCCCCACTTTCGGTGTCTTAGAGGATGGAATACCATGGCATATTGTTACTGTCTAGTTTCTGTGTCTTTTTTTCGTACAAAAAAGACATAAATTATTGAATTTATGACAGCTATGGCAAAGATCGTAGCTTCTCAAAACTATTTCAAACTTCAAGATCAAAGTCATGAAGTCAAATATCATAATACATCCGAAATGTCTTTTGACAAGTAATGCACATGTGAAAAAAAAAACATGAAAGCCCTGTCTCTTATGGAACATAAAGGTAATGGTCAAGATTAAATTATTTTATAAGTAGGTCAAACTTCTAGGTAGGGGTCATGAAGTCAAAAATGATAAACTTTTCTGAAAAGTGTGTAAAAGTACTGCAAATGTGAAAATCTGACAGCCCTATCTTCTCTCATTCAAAAGTTCCTTCAAATGTAAAATTTATTATTTGAAAAAAAAGACTGAAGCTTAAACTGAAAGTAAGGGTCACAAGGTCAAAAACCAGATTATACAATCGTCAATATTCTGTTTATTACATTTTTAGGTCACCTGAGTCACTCAGGTGACCTATTGCTATCCGTTTTTGTCCGTCGTCGTGCGTCGTCCGTCGTCCGTCGTGCGTCGTGCGTTAACATTTAAACATTTTCAGCTTCTTCTCTGAAAACGCTCAACCAATTTCAACCAATTTTGGCACATAACATCTGTGGGTGAAGGGGGACAAAAATTGTGAATTTCATGGTCCCTGCCCCCCTGGGGCCTGAGGGGTGGGGCTAAAACCACCAAAATTAATGCAATCTTTAAAAATCTTCTTCTTTACTCCTGGACATCAAGCAGTCAAACTGTTGACATGATTGTAATAAGCATTGAGTTCTCTACCTAAATTGTGAAATTCATGGCCCCGGGGTCAGGGGTTCTGGTGCTAGGGCGGGGCTATATAGATCATATAGTGAAAGTGCATTATTTCTTTGAAAATCTTCTTCTCTACTCCTGGGTATTATTGAAACAAATTGAATACATAGTTATGATAAGCAAGAGTGACTCTACCAAAATTGTGAAATTCATGGCCCCAGGGTCAGGGGTTCTGGTGCTAGGGCGGGGCTATATAGATCATATAGTGAAAGTGCATTATTTCTTTGAAAATCTTCTTCTCAGCTCCTGGGTATTATTGAAACAAATTGAATACATAGTTATGATAAGCAAGAGTGACTCTACCAAAATTGTGAAATTCATGGCCCCAGGGTCAGGGGTTCTGGTGCTAGGGCGGGGCTATATAGATCATATAGTGAAAGTGCATTATTTCTTTGAAAATCTTCTTCTCAGCTCCTGGGTATTATTGAAACAAATTGAATACATAGTTATGATAAGCAAGAGTGACTCTACCAAAATTGTGAAATTCATGGCCCCAGGGTCAGGGGTTCTTGTGCTAGGGCGGGGCTATATAGATCATATAGTGAAAGTGCATTATTTCTTTGAAAATCTTCTTCTCTACTCCTGGGTATTATTGAAACAAATTAAATACATAGTTATGATAAGCAAGGATGCCTCTTCCAAAATTGTGAATTTCATGGCCCCTGGATCAGGGGTTCTGGTGTTAGGGTGGGGCTTTATTTATTATATAGTGAAAATGCATTAATGCTTTAAAAATCTTCTTCTCTGCTCCTTGGTATTATTTAAACAAATTAAGTACATTGTTATGATAAGCAAGGATGCCTCTTCCAAAATTGTGAAATTCATGGCCCCAGGGACAGGGGTTCTGGTGCTAGGGTGGGGCCATATAGATCCTATAGTGAAGGTGAATTATTTCTTTAAAACTCTTCTTCTCTGCCCCTGGGTATTATTTAAACAAACTAAGTACATTGTTATGATATGCAAGGATGCCTCTTCCAAAGTTGTGAATTTCATGGCCCCAGGGTCAAGGGTTCTGGTGAAAAGGGGGGGGGGTTCTATTGATTATATAGTGAAAAAGCAATTTTTTTCTGAAAACATTCTTTTCTGCTTCTGGTTAAAAAGCAAAGAAGCTAGTGTATAGTTATGATGAGCAAGAGTGCTTCTTCCAGAGTAGTGAATTGCATGACCCCAGGGTCAGATGTGCTGGTGCAAGGGTGGGGCTCTTGATAATATAGTGAAAATGCATTATTTCTATTAAATAATCCTGTCTGCTCCTCAGTGTTAAGCAGATAAACAAAGTGATTACTTATGATGTGCAAACTTCTGGTCCCAGGGTGAGAGGCTCTGATGTTTCTCGATGGAGGGGGGGGGGTTCTATTGATAATATAGTGAATCTGTAGTAAAAATGCATTATTTCTTTAAAAATCTTCTCTGCACCTGGGCATATCAGAGGCAAAAAGAGTAAAAGTTTTAATAAGGAAGGTTATTTTTACCAGATATTTGAACAGCTGGACCATTTAGTCAAGTGTTCTGGTCCTAGCTAGGGCACTATTAATTTGTAATCTACTAAGAGGAGTTATTCCCCTTTGCCATTTACTTTTGATAATTAATCACTGTAAATAATGTACTTGAAAGGTTAATAGAATAAGAGAATTATGCAAGAATTTTTATTGTATAATACAAAAAGTACTTTCATAGTTTTAATGATCAGGTAGACTTGTAAGCAATAGATAAATAAAAATGAGACAAAAATAACTTGTCTTATTAAATGTTCATCAAAGATCAAGAGAGGCCAGTGTAAGAGATTTCAACAAGGAATTAAGATGGTACAGAAGCAGTGATATTTTGTTAATTTACTGTATGGTGAAAGTGTTAAATGAGGAACAGATTAGAACCTAATTTATGAACTGTGAATGAATGCTAGACTAATTATTTTTTTGATCCTGATCACTCTATTTTTCTTGCTTTTGGGCAACAAAGCTTCACCTTTCAGTTCATTTTATACTCTATGGATCCTCTAAATTGTTGTATTATACTCAGGTGACCGTTAAGGCCCTTGGGCCTCTTGTCTTAGATTTTTCCTTTGTCTCTGTCTTTTCGTAACACAGTGTCATAGGCTGTGACGTCATAGTTGAGCGGTTGAGACGTCATAGCTAAGCGATTGCGAGATTGAAAAACGTTGTAAACATGGATTTTTTAACGACATATTTGGAAAAACTTTGGCAGTATTACTATTAGTCTCTGTCAGGATGACACATAAATTCTATCTTACAACAGGCCGGGGATTTAAAAAAAAATTCTTCATGAAGGGAAGGAAAATCTTAAGTTTTGCCGCACTACTGATGTTCTCACAATGTGAGAATACCATTTTGATATCCTTTCACGCTGTCAGAATATCACTTTTACTCAGTAAATAAATTACGGTATTTCACTGTTGAAAATGTAATAAATTAAATTATTTTATAAGTAGGTCAAACTTCCAGGTAGGGGTCATGAAGTCAAAAATGATAAACTTTTCTTGAAAGTGTTGACATAGGTACATGTAATGTAAATGTAGAAATCTGACAGCCCTATCTTCTCTCATTAAAAAGTTCCTTCAAATGTAAAATTTATTTGTAAAAAAGAAAATAATAAGTTTTGCCGCACTACTGATATTCTCACACTGTGAGAATACCATTTTGATATCCTTTCACACTGTCAGAATACCACTTTTATTCAGTAAATAAATTACAGTATTTCAATGTTGAAAATGTAATAAATTAAATTATTTTATAAGTAGGTCAAACTTCCAGGTAGGGGCCATGAAGTCAAAAATGATAAACTTTTCTGGAAAGTGTTGACATAGGTACATGTAATGTAAATGTAGAAATCTGACAGCCCTATCTTCTCTTATTAAAAAGTTCCTTCAAATGTAAAATTTATTTGTAAAAAAGAAAATAATAAGTTTTGCCGCACTACTGATATTCTCACACTGTGAGAATACCATTTTGATATCCTTTCACACTGTCAGAATACCACTTTTATTCAGTAAATAAATTACAGTATTTCACTGTTGAAAATGTAATAAATTAAATTATTTTATAAGTAGGTCAAACTTCCAGGTAGGGGCCATGAAGTCAAAAATGATAAACTTTTCTGAAAAGTGTTGACATAGGTAATGTAAATGTAGAAATCTGACAGCCCTATCTTCTCTCATTCAAAAGTTCCTTCAAATGAAAAAAATTATTTGAAAAAAAGACTGTAGCTTAAACTGAAAGTAAGGGTCACGAGGTCAAAAACCAGATTATACAATCGTCAATATTCTGTTTATTACATTTTCTTAGATTTTCCCTTTTCTCTGTCTTTTCGTAACACAGTGTCATAGGCTGTGACGTCATAGTTGAGCGGTTGAGACGTCATAGCTAAGCGATTGCGAGATTGAAAAACGTTGTAAACATGGATTTTTTAACGACATATTTGGAAAAACTTTGGCAGTATTACTATTAGTCTCTGTCAGGATGACACATAAACTCTATCTTATAGAAGGCCGGGGATTTAAAAAAAAATTCTTCATGAAGGGAAGGAAAATCTTAAGTTTTGCCGCACTACTGATATTCTCACACTGTGAGAATACCATTTTGATATCCTTTCACGCTGTCAGAATATCACTTTTATTCAGTAAATAAATTACAGTATTTCACTGTTGAAAATGTAATCAATTAAATTATTTTACAAGTAGGTCAAACTTCCAGGTAGAGGCCATGAAGTCAAAAATGATAAACTTTCCTGGAAAGTGTTGACATAGGTAATGTAAATGTAGAAATCTGACAGCCCTATCTTCTCTCATTCAAAAGTTCCTTCAAATGTAAAATTTATTTGAAAAAAAGACTGTAGCTTAAACTGAAAGTAAGGGTCACGAGGTCAAAAACCAGATTATATAATCGTAAAGGCCTCGAAATAGGTATGCATATATTAAATGTAACTGTCATATCTACTCTCAATCAAAATTTATCAGCAATTTAAATTTTAGAAAATAATGTTAACGTCAAGGTCATGTGGTTAAAAAACATAGAACATTTGGAAATGCTTGTCACAGGTAATGCAAGTGTCAATAAGAGTACCCTTTCTTCGCTCCTTCAAAAGTTTCCAACACTGATAAAATGTTTGAAAATAGGGTCAAGGTCACGGGGTTCAATTTTATAGCACACTCCGAAACATTTTGCCACAGGTAATGCACTTGTCAAATATGAATCATTTACATGATTGTGACGGAGGAAAAAAGATAAACCAGATTTGCTGATCGAAATTCCTCGATGCAGCTCAATTTTCAACGGACTACGGTCTGAAATCAACACCGTTGAACTCAATTTTAAACTTTGAAATATGACCCTTCGGGTCATTTTTAACCAGGCTCAAAATAGAACCGAATGTGAAAGACTGTGTTGCTTTTAAAAAATTTGGCATCATTTAGTATACATTTTGTTGCATCAATGTTGGCTAAAACATCTTTTTATCTCCCTCGCAATCAATAAATGTACTACATGTATATGTTTATGTGCTAGTTTAGTGAAGTTATATAGTAAAGCCGCGAAGCGGCTATAATGAATTCAATCTTACAGTGAAGTGATTTTTCATTCGCTGTAGTTTAAAAACGAATTATTAATTTATAACAAATTACTATTAAAACAATCCAGAATTGTTCATTCCCGGCACTTTGCAATGAGCATGATTTACTTTATATATCATTGCATAATATATATCAACTTATTGTAGAGTTAGGGGCTGGGGCATCTGTTGGCCTGAGAATACAAGTCGGTCTCTGCATTCTAAGTTTCAAAGCAAGAGTAAGTAGACAGAATTTAATTTTCTTTATTATTTTTAATTTAAATTGATAGTTCTTACTTAAGATCTAGAGAAAGATTTTTTGAATAAAATTGTGCATCATCATGCAATGCACTGAAAAGTATCCCGCACTTAAATCATACAGTACCAATTTTAATGCACCAGAAGCGCATTTCGAAAATTATGTCTCTTTAGTGATGCTCATGCCAAAACGTTGGAAATCCGAAATATCAAAAAAAAAAACATGAAGAGCTGGAAAAGGGAGTGCCAAAGAATGGAGTCAAATATGTCCAAGGATCAAAGCTATGCATAAAGGAGATAATCCTTTATTTTGAAACTAATTTCTAAATTATACCAATTGATTTTGTTTTTCATTGTTGGTAACATTATTGACCTTTCTGGGACATTATCCTGGACCTTTGTTTTATGTTTGATAACTTTTATTGAATATCCTTCGTATTGGGAAGGCTAGTTCTTGTTCATCTTCCATTACATTGATAAGCAGTCATATTTCCAAAAGTAATATACAGAATAAAGAAAATTTATTAGATTTTATAAAATTGGCTTACAAGTGAAGAGTTGCTTGTCATAGATACTATATTTTTTGTTTGACTTAATCTGTGAAATCAGTAAATAAAATATGAAGATAACGAACAGTATTTAAACTCAAAAATGCAATGAAACGATAAAAATTTGGAGCAGAGCAAACACGGGCCTCAAAATTTAGAGGTCAGGTGCCATGGAGGAATGAGCATCCCATGGCGACCGGTCACACCCGCCGTGTGCTCCTTGTCATGATCGAAAAAAAACCCCGGAAAAATCTGTAGACAATTCAGTGAATAAATTATGGCCTAACAATTAGTATGAAAAACGTCAGTAAGCATTTGACTCAATGATAGCTTGTATGTGCTGACAAGGTCATTGTATCGACCATAAAACTTGTGAAAAGATGACTTCAAACGAGAATGTTGATATACTGTTGTTATATTTATCATATAAATGTGGTTTGTTAAAAAAAATCGGCAGAAAAACATAAATGTTATAAAACAAAATTTTGGTATCATTTGTTTTTTAGGTCACCTGAGTCACTCAGGTGACCTATTGCTATCCGTTTTTGTCCGTCGGCGTTCGTCGTTCGTCGTTCGTCGTGCGTCGTGCGTTAACATTTGAACATTTTTAGCTTCTTCTCTGAAACCACTCAACCAATTTCAACCAATTTTGGCATATAGCACCTATGGGTAAAGGGGAACAAAAATTGTGAATTTCATGGTCCCTGCCCCCCTGGGGCCTGAGGGGTGGGGCTAAAACCACCAAAATTCATGCAATCTTTAAAAATCTTCTTCTTTACTCCTGGACATCAAGCAGTCAAACTGTTGGCATGATTGTAATAAGCAATGAGCCCTCTACCAAAATTGTGAAATTCATGGCCCCAGGGTCAGGGGTTGTGGTGCTAGGGTGGGGCTATATACATCATATAGTGAAAGTGCATTATTTCTTTGAAAATCTTCTCTGCTCCTGGGTATTAAATAAACTAACTAAGTACATAGTTATGTTGAGCAAGACTGCCTCTTCCAAAATTGTGAATTTCATGGCCCCTGGGTCTGGGGTTCTGGTGTTGGGGGGGGGGGGCTCTATTGATTATATAGTGAAAATGCATTAAGTCTTTGAAAATCTTCTTCTCTGCTCCTGGGTATGAAATATACTAACTGAGAACATAGTTATGATGAGAATGGCTGCCTCTTCCAAAATTGTGAATTTCATGGCCCCTGGGTCAGGGGTTTGGGTGTTAGGGCGGGGCTCTATTGATTATATAGTGAAAATGCATTAAATCTTTGAAAATCTTCTTCTCTGCTCCTGGGTATGAAATATACTAACTGAGTACATAGTTATGATGAGCATGGCTGCCTCTTCCAAAATTGTGATTTTTATGGCCCCTGGGTCAGGGGTTTGGGTGTTAGGGCGGGGCTCTATTGATTATATAGTGAAAATGCATTATTTCTTTGAAAATCTTCTTCTCTGCCCCTGGGTATTAAATAAACTAACTAAGTACATAGTTATGATGAGCATAGCTGCCTATTCCAAAATTTTGAATTTCATGGCCCCTGGGTCTGGGGTTCTGGTATTGGAGGGGGGGGCTCTATTGATTATATAGTGAAAATGCATTAAGTCTTTGAAAATCTTCTTCTCTGCTCCTGGGTATGAAATATACTAACTGAGTACATAGTTATGATGAGCATGGCCGCCTCTTCCAAAATTGTGAATTTCATGGCCCCTGGGTCAGGGGTTCTGGTGAAGGGGGGGGGGGGCTCTATTGATTATATAGTGAAAATTCATAATTTCTTTCAAAATATTTTTTTCTACTCCTGGTTATAAAGCAAAGAAACAAGTGTATAGTTATGATGAGCAAGGATGCTTTTACAATTTTTTTTAAAACTTGTGGTCCCAGGGGTTCTGTTGTTTCTCGGGGGGGGGGGGGGGGGCTCTTTTTGATTATATAGTGAAAATGTGTGAATTCTTTGAAAATCTTCAACTAATTGCTTAGTGATCTTAATCGTACTATTTTCCTTGCTATTGGGCAACAAAGCTTCGTTTATGAGTTTATGGATCCTCTAAATTGTTGTACTCAGGTGATCGTTAAGGCCCTTGGGCCTCTTGTTTCAAAAGGAGGAATAAGATGAGTAAAATACAGAGAATAATGATATTTATGCAATACTTTTTGTATGTTGACTTTGTATTCGATATGTTAAAAAATGTATCCAAAAAAATAATAAAACTGATCTCAAAAATTTTGTCGCAATTCTTCATGATTAAAAGCAGTTTCTTGCAAATTTTAAGGAACCCGAATCTACTGTATATTATAATTAACAAATAAACACTTTCTTTAATCAATAAACCAAAAATATGCTCGTATTTTATTTTTGATGTAAGGTTTGGTAAACTAATTCTACACTTATTATAACTTCTTTTTTAATAACAGGGAGCACTTATTCCCTGGTCAGGGGCAATAGCCTGGGGTGGAGTGGCTGTAAAATTCTTCATATTCAGAGCTGGAATAAGGCTAATAGGGTACCTACTTGAGACACGGTTTCCGATAACAGCAGAAATAACATATAACAAGTTCCCTCTAGATGTAAAGTGAGTATATAATCAATGTCCACTTGGAAGGCAATTCATTTCTTTAAAAGCTAAACATGCATTTAAATTCAGACAAGTTTGCAGATAATGATGATATATCTTCTTAGGCCATCTCTAAAGATGAGCTGAACTAAAAATTAAACAATTCCTGAGAAATGGGTAGGATAAATGATTTATTAAGCTATTCTTAAAAGTTGTAATGTTTGCCGTTTCAGAAGGAATATCGAAATTCATTGTAATTTATATAATGACCGTCAGGGCAACATTTCTGAAACTATGACTGATGAAGGAAAATAAATCGAGTGAAGAGATTCAAACAAAACACATATATTTATTGAATTTATATCAATTTGATCACATTCAATAATTTTTTTATTTAATAATTTACCATACGAAATGTAAAGATTGAAGGTTTAAGAGATATTTTCAATAAGTAACAAAATTTATAAATACGATATATTAAATTAGGCACATTTATAACACTTTTTTTCTTTTTTAAAAGTACGTTTGGATATAAATCATTTCAATTTCATTGAAAATTACAACCTAGCTGCAATGAGTTTACAGCATAGAATTTATTGGCAGAGGCTTAGTTTCTTCTTGCAAAATTTGGCTTGGCTATATTTGCAATTTTAATGTCGATTAAACTGAACTAATGACAAAGATTTTTTTTTATTTTTCTGTATTACATATCTGTAAAACACATCTTTAAAACTGTTCTCCCCAAAAAAATCCTTTGCATTTAGAAGTTCATTTTACAACAGAGTTTCATATTTAAAATTGGAAACAAGTATCAATGTTTGAAAATAAAAGCACAATTTGTCAATTTATAGAGGAAGCTTGGATCTTATTCTTTATCCAGTGCGTCTGAAACTGGAGGCATACTGCGTTCTAGAAATCAAAATCTGCTTCTGGAAATGCTTTAAAAAAACTATCACAATTTTCCGAGGAACGCTTTGGACATACTCCACAAGACCAATTAATGGGAATGTCTTCACAAATATAAAAGATGAGAAAGACACCTCGCCTCCAGAATTTTCTGCTCCTGGTGTTTCTAATCAAGGAAATCGACGAAAAAGAGAAACAACAGATAAATGTCTCCTCAGACAAATTCCAGGGCGAAACCATAAAGACCCGGCATATGAACTACAGTTCGCTGCAGACGATGATAAAAGTAATCTGAAATTATATTATGCTATCGGGACACATCAGGGAGGTACAAATGTTGTAGATTTCACAGAAATGGGTGGATTTTCTATGCTAATTGCAACAAATGATTTGCCAAATGCAATACCTTTATATTGGACTGTAAAAGCAGTCAACAGCCAAGGCACTGATGCCCGTGTGTATTGCATGCTACCTACGTATGATAACACATTGCCAGATGGGCGAGTAGACCCCTCTTATATATATAGCTCCCATCCAAACGTCTTGACTGCTATCATAAATGTATTTGAGGATTCTGAACTGAAAAAAGTTCAAAGCCAGGCTGTAGGATATAGCTCCGGTATGTATGGAAGCGAAATTGTACCTTGGAAGAATCTTTCTCTGGAGTTGTCCACACACAGAACAGGAATTTCAAATGATCTGAAACACTTCAGTGTTCCAAAAACTGGCAAACTTACAAGTACACCCTTTACTGTTCATATTACGCATACACCAGAGGACTGTGCAACAAAGTGCATTAATTCAGGGAAGAAATGCGTTTCGTTTGATTATGCTTACTTCACAGAATCTTGTGAACTGCAAACTGTTGTCGAGGGTCCGAGTGCTAAGTTAAGAAAAAGTGGTACATACATGAATTATGAAAGACTTGGGGTTGGACATAATTCCTATGAAAGATTTGAGAATCTTCCCTTGGAACACGGCATTACGTATTTTATCAATGCCAGGATAGTTAACGTTCTTGATTATGTTGCATACCTTCATTCTATTGGAACAATGGTCGATTTTTCTCCACCAAGTACTGGAAATTTAGGCACAGAATTTAATGAAACGTTCTTGGCAGATAGATGCAAAGCATCTGTTGCACAACGCTGTGTCGAAGTAACCTGGAAGGATAACCACAGGTATGAAAAATATTATGCCAATTTAAATTATTTTAAGATTATATGAGACTGTTAATCATATCACCTATTATTTTTCTAGATATATAATTGATGGGAAAGGGGCATCAGTTGTATTCAATGGACACACGCCCTTGAAGGATAAAATGTATACAAGATCAAATCACTATATATCAGGTAGTTTTTTCATATCTATATTGAACAGTGCACAATTAAAGCATGCACAGGAAAGGGTTTTTATGTTGCATTTGATAGATCTTCATTCACTTTTTTGGTTAAATCAAACTTCAAATTGGATTAAAAATTTAAAAGGGTATTTTATTCTTAAATGAATTATTCATAATACCTTCGATTTGCAAATTTCACTGGTTTCTGAAAATAAACTACTTAAGTTGTCTGTATATGTGATGTTAAAAATTCAAAATAATAAAATTTTCAATTTTTGGTAATCCTATTTTTAACAAATTAAAGTAGGAAAAGCCGTAGACAATTTTAAGCTATCGGTGGTTGATGGATGATCAATTCAAAATTAAATATTGGAAGTCATGGTATAACCTGCGCCTTGAATATACTTTTCAGTCAATTTTGACGGCTTTCATGATGATGAAACTGGGATTTATCAGTACACGTGGGCTGTTGGAAAATCAGTTTGTAATCAAGATGTAGTTAATTTTTCTGATCCACACGAATTTCTTCACAGCTCTAAACACTGGACACACAGTGGTTATGAGAAAAATATGTTTTTACAGGTATGGTTTCCCTAAAATGATTTTAATTTTGTGCATTCTTTTTTTTTGTGTGTAAATTAATATAATTGCAATTGTTACATCTGATTTAAGGATGGACAATACTTCATGACAGTCCAGTGCCTTAACAACGTGGTGTTTGGTGGTTCACTGGTTACAACTGTTTGTCACAGCAATCCCCTCACCGTGGACACAACACCACCTTTCTTTGATGGAGTTGAACAAATCTATTTCGATGAACACTTCGATATGCTTGCGATATATTATAAAGCTGGTGATAATGAGTCTTTACTTAGAAGCGTCGACTTTGGACTTGGGAAAACAAAATATGATGTTCTTGTCAGAAAATATTCATATCACGAGCCAATGAACGGGAAAGATGCTCCGTTCATTGTCATTGAAGAGCTGGATTTAGAGGAGGGAGTTCCGGCTTGGCCTCGAGTGCGAGTTGATAATGGCGGTAATGTGTTAAATATAGAAATTAAAACAATAAAACTTGTTTAATCTGGACACTTGCTCCATAGAAATTGGCAAAATTAGATAACATTTTTGGATTAGGCACATTTTTAACAATTAGATTCAAAGAAAAGCATTAGAAATTTATCTCCTAGTCGGCAAGCTTTCGGAACCCACAACATCCAGATTAATATTTTTACCCTGTCAATTTTTATCGCGTTTTATTCCTTTTGATATCTATTTTTATAGAAGAGAAAATAACGTTTAAACAAACGGGTATACTCTTTTTGATTGAACAATAACAGTTCGTTTTATACAAATAAATATGCTTTAAAGTTTGATTTACAAGGGGAACAATTTTTTTTCCAGTGGGCTTATTTAAAGCTGGCAGTGGTCCTGAGCCCATTTTGATTGATAGAACATCTCCTGTGGCTGGAATAGTACTGGATGGTTATATCGTACATCATGATTTGACCTACCAATCAAACGACGAACAGCTCTGTGCCCAATGGACAGCCTTTTATGACCCCGAGTCTGGCATTGACCAGTTTGTGTTTTATATTTTATGCTTAAAATTTTAATTAGCCCTTAATTCTATAAATTGTTAAATCAGTAGTCAATATTACAATCATTGAATTTAGGAGATAAAAGATGATATAGCTTCCTTGCTATAAAGAATTGAGTTCATCAGATACATTTTGAACACTTATTGTTACTATTTTTAGTTTCCGTTGGGGTATAGGAACCATTCCTGGAAAAGACAACATCATGAATTTCCGTAATTTTTCCCACAACACAAGACATTCCTGTATTGACATCGCCCTCCGGCACAATACACGCTACTTTTCTACTGTCATAGTCTTCAATGGAGCCTTAAATTCCAAAGATTCTAACAGTACTTCTAATGGAGGTATCTTATGTTATTATTTGAAATAAAACACGCTATAAAAGCATCTGCTCCCATTGTCTTTATACTCAAATAAAAGAAAGATGAAATTATTAAAGTTCTAATGTCAAACCTCGGGTTTGCATACATTTTCCTGAGAGTTATATCTTTGAGTATAAAAGTTAGTGTAACAGTAAGTTTTTATATAATTCATTTTCTTTTAATTTTCAGTGTTAATTGACACAACACCCCCACTTTCGGGTTATGCAGTTGATGGTCCTGATTTGTCTGAAGATATATCATTCTCCTCAGAGACAGCTACTAAATTTGTAACCTGGGATAATTTTTCTGATCCAGAGTCTGGCATAGAAAAGTACGCCGTGACGGTCTATATAAACGATGCCAAGATTAAGACATTCGAATCTACAAAAGAGACAACTTTTGTAGATCATTCTATCAGCATGGATCACAAAGATAAAGTTCATTTCCAAGTTGACAGTTTCAACAAAGCTGGCCTATCCGAGAATATTATCACAGATGGATACATCATCGACCATACGCCCCCAAATTTGATATTCATTCAAGACAATATTCACAAAAGAAGGTATCAGACAAATGAAAACCTTCTGAATCTAAGATGGCAATTTGAGGACGAGGAATCAGGGATTAAAGAATATCGCTATGCAGTTTTGGAATCCTTGCATGGAATGAAGAAACGTATTTGGCCAAAGACAGAGACGTTCCTAACTGCTTTTCCCAATTCCAGCATGGGTACTACTGCTATAGATTTAAATAAGCATCTTTTAATAGGTGCTACTTATTCAGTTCATGTGATAGCAATAAATGTAGCACACCTTTCCACAGCACACGAATCAGAAGGCGTAACCATAGACCCAACTCCTCCAATCATGGTTAAGGTGAAATTTATAACACACATACTGATATTTCATTTATTTTAATCTAGCTACCAATACTTTAATATATTTACTGAAGGATAAGCATTGGTTTTGGAATGTTTTAGTTTTATCAATTTTGCAAGATAATCTAAAAGTATCTTTTTTCTTTAAGGTTCACATAGGTTTGTTAGATGAGGATGAGGAAGTTGAGGATGGATATGTGCAGCATGCTAATTCACAATCTATCAGAGTAAGTTGGATTGGCGATGATCCCGAAAGTCATATACAAAAATTTTATGTTGCCATAGGAACAAGTCAGGGTGACGTAAGTGTAACGCATGGGTATATTGACATGGAAACAAAAACGTCTGCAGATATTGAAGCCTCTCTTTCAACCTTTTCTGAATCTGGTGAAATATACTATGTTGCTGTCAAGGCTGAAAATGGTGCCGGTATTCTATCCTCTCCACTATATTCAAAACCAATAAAGATCTTGAAAGAAAATGTACCAGGGGTTATTTTTGATGGTCGAGAACCTTTCCATGATGAAGATAATACAAACGACAGATTCAGTATTGCCATGCATTTCCAAGGATTTTCAAGTGAAGCGTGTAACATTGTTAAATATGAATGGGCGATCGGATCAAAACCTTATTATTCTGATATAAATGAATATACAGAATATGGCATTGTTCACAACAAAACCCATCGCAAAGCACAAACCCATGTACAACTGAACGAAAATCAAGCATATCATGTTACAGTCAGAGCAAAGACGGGCCATAACTGTCACGAAGAATTCATTGTATCAACATCAGATGGAATAACCACTGACTTTAGCCCTCCTGAAATTACAAGTATAGTGCCAGAAAACAATGAGGGCCACTTTTACGACTCAGAGTCTCAGTGTCTCTTTCAATCGTACGTCGATTCTTTCGAATACAAATGGAATGTTACTGATCAGTCTGAATTGCAATTTGAAAATTATTCGGTTGGATTGAAACCACTGACAAATGATGTACTGCCTTCATCTTTATCTACAGAGTCGAAAATTCCACCAGGTGTTCTTTCAACGCAAACTGGTGTTGCATACTTTGTGAATGTCTTTGCAAAGGATAACGTTGGATTTTTAACTTCCTCAACTTCACTGCCAATTGTTGCAGACATCTCACCACCGACAATAAATAATCTAACGTGCACAAATATAATATCTACCAAACAGTCTTCCATTGATTGCTCATGGCAAATTATGGAGAAAGAAAGTAAGTTAAAACAAATATCTATCTGTGTTGGATCCCAAGAAATTCTGGAAGACGTGATTCAGAACATAACACTTCCTACATATCAAAGCAAGTGGACTACTGATGTGAAGAGCTTTTCAAATTTGAACAATCTCTCATATATTTATGTCTCTCTGACTGCATCAAACGTGATGGATCTCTCTTCAACAAAAACGTTTAGAATTGCAATCGACTATACAGCACCAAATATAGAAAAAGTAGAATTCGTCACCTGGACAAACCCTCTTAAGGAACATGTTAAGCAGATTTGTCAGCTACCCTGGACTTATGTAGATGTTAATGTGTCTGCTATAGAGGACAAAGAATCCGAAATAGATAGGTAAACTATTAGTTTGCCTTTGTATATAGATAAAAGTAAATTAATGCGGGCATCTACAATCCCTCGAGATGGAGCTAATTTCAATTAAAATTATTTCTTTATCCTTATTGTAGGGCTGAGATCTGTTTAGGAAGCGAGCCGGCAACCGACAATATCAAGGCATATCAAGACATGGAAAACAATTATATGACCATTGATAATATCTACGCCTCGGCTGGAACCAAGATATACGCCACTGTAAGGGCGTACAACAGAGTTGGACTCCACAGTGTCTTGACGTCGGAACCCATTATAGTCAGCCCAGATCCTAGAATTGATGTTCTTGACGGAAAAGGCGACATAGATGCTGATTTCCAAGCAAGTTTAAATGTAATTCAAGGTAGGATAGTTATTATTTATAAAACTAAAATACAAACCACAAGATTTTTTTTTCAAATAAAGTAGTTTACTTTTGAATATCGTGTAAATTGGATTTTATTGATTACAGGGTCATACCGCTACTCTGACAATTGTCCGATAATAAAGGCTGAATGGTCGGTAGAGGACCTGACTGGAAAAGTCATCCAAAATAACACAGCTGTACCTGGGAATGGACTTTTTTTCTTCAACGACCAATTGATTTTGCAAAATAATTATTTGTACTTTGTTAAAGTAAAAATTACGGACGCTCTTAATCGGACAAAAGAGGGAAAATCCGATGGTATTACCGTTAGAATCCAGCCACCTGTTTCTGGAATCGTAAGAGATGGACTTGGTTCAGAGGACATCAAATACCAGGAATCTCTGGCGGAACTTTCAGCAAACTGGGACGCTTTTGGTAATGAGGCTTCTGGAGATCCTACACAGAAAATAGATCATTACGAGGTTTCTATTGGAGATGATACAAGAGACCATATAACAAGAACTAATATACATTACTTTACAAATGTCGGGTTAAATACAAGCTACACATTTTCGGGTTTAAACCTTACATCGAAAACTGTGCGGTATTACATCACGGTAAGAGGTTATAGTATAACTGGGGCCTTCGAAGAAGGCTATTCCAATGGAGTTAGAGTTGGATACCGACTAGACATAATACCAGGGCTTATTGAAACAAATGACGTACAATCAAGTACCAGTGAAATGACAGTTTCATGGAGTGGATTCGATTCCGATATAGGTATCAAGGAATATTACACAGCGATATCTACCATACCAGTCTTTAAAAGTAATAAAACGTATCCATGTTCCGATATTCAAACATTTTCTCCTCGGTTTGACATAGTCTCACCAAAGGAAGTAGGACTGGACACTATTCAAACTTTTAAAAACCTGTCTCTAAATCATGGAATGTCCTATTATGTGACTGTCATTGCTAGAGATGAAATCGGAATGTGTTCCTCGTCGGAGAGTTTGCCTATCCTTGTTGATACTACTGCACCTATTCGAAGTAATGTGACCTTCCTCGTGAATGGTTGGAATGTAACTGGACGAAAAAAGTTCTTCGTGACAAATCCAAATAGAATAGAAATAAAACTTCTTGATTTAGAGGACCCTGAGAGTGGAATTGATACAGTTATTTTTCGTCTAAATCAATATTTGGATTGTCCATCTTCTGGAACTCAGTCATCATCCTCTCATGTGGTGAAAGAAACGGTCGCTAAAAACGACACAAAGGTGAACATGATAAGTTTAAGTTTAGAATCTAAGAGATATTATTACATTGACGTAACAGCAAACAACAATGCTGGTCTGGAATCGCACTTGGTAAGTCCAGTAATGCTATTCGATACTGGATCACCACATGAAGGATCAGCCATTATTGGAAATAACTGGGGAGAGAAGACATCGTATCAATCTTCGACATCAAGAATCACAGCTTTGACAGCAATTGCAAGAACAGAAGATGTATACGTATGTGATAATACGAAAACATTCTTCCCTTCGGAAGAGAACCTAGCATGGATCCCTTTATCAGGAGATTTCTCGACACAAAATGTGATAAGAGAAAAATATAGATGGATTTTCAATGTAGGATATAACACCCCCTTGACAAAAGTCCTGAAAAGTGGAATTTCACGCTGGATGGGAGCATTACAAGAAGGAGTATATTCAAGTACATTATCGGCAGCAAAAGGAAAGAACATCTCTACTGCACTGATCATATCAAGTTCAAAAGATAATCCATATTTTCCTTTAAAATTTACACGACCACAACCAAGCAACTTTGACAGAGTCAGCTTCAATTTTTCTGGAACAGAACATGAAATGTCGAATTATTCATATTCTTCCAGCTCTACCGAAAATCCGACATCAGCAAGGCCATTGGCTAGCTCTACTCTTGATGTCATGGTTTCTGTTACCGGACCTTCCTATGAAACTCTCAATACAGATGCGTCCAATGGCTTCGGTTTTCAAGTATTAGGTGATCAACAAAATGGAAGTAAGGGATGGGATGTTTTGTTCTGGGCAAAAGGTAATAATGAAGAATTTCATAGGTGGACCCAAATAGACAATGACCCATCTGAAAATCAGCAAAAATACAGTATTCGCACGAAGAGAAGGAATTCTGAAAACAAAATAGTGTGGGACTTGGAATTCTCCATTAATGGAGATATTAAGGCAAATATTTATGGGCTTTCATTTGATGCCATCGACTTAAGCATTTTCGTCCAAACATGGAATTTTGAAGACTATGAGGAACCAATAACTGACCCAATTCATCCGTATCGGTCTCAGGCTGTACTATCAAAATTGAAAATACCTACTAATGCAACAATGGACTGCTTAATTGGAAAAGGTTTTTATGATGGTGAAAGTGGGATTTCCGAAATATGGACTGGGATTTCTGATAACATAGAGAGTTACGGAAATGTCAGGAAAATGGAATTGCATAAAAAGATGTGTACACCTTGCTTATTCAATTGCAATTTCAGTTGTGATGTAAACTGTTCACTCTCTGACAAAAGTCTCTCGGAATTTGAGATAATTCCTCTCACGTTAGACAATCTAGATCTGAAGACAACAATTGTCTCCAACGATGGTTTAAACGCAAGTGTTAAGACGGAAATCGTTAACATGACCGAATATTATGTTAACGTGAAGATGGTTAACTTTGCTGGACAGGCAGTTTCAACTATTACAAATCCAGTTATCGTCGACAAAACACCACCTGTTTGTGAATATATTCGTTGTTTGGACCCTGACGTAACAGGGATGGATGCACCGACAGACAAACTGGGATCTAATAAGACCATTGGAGCGTACTGGTTGTGTGAAGATAATATAAGTGGAATTAAAAAAGCCTATGTTAAGGTGGGAACGGAAACGACTGATAGTGGACACAGAGAAGACGAAAATATGGCATCGGAAAAAGATATAGGAGCTGTTTCCAAAATCAAAATATCTCTGGATGATAATGTTTACTTTGAAGACAGGAAAACGTATTTTGTCAACCTCGTTATATTTAATGGTGCCGGCCTTTCCACAGTTTATAGTTGCAATGTATCGACAATTCTTACTCCACCAGACGTTTCCGATGTAGATTCGAACATTTTGCTTTCATCTGAGAGAGATCAAACGACAGGGACAGTTTTTGCAGACTCTTTAGATCGGTTTGGAATTAGCTGGAACAACAGAGGAAATGATACCGATTACTACAGTAAGTATTCCTTTTGACGAGCTAAAATCAATCTATATTCCATTTAGATAATATCTTGACACGGTATTTCTCTGTCTTGTAGAGTGGCAAATGGGGACATATGAAGGAGGGGGAGACATTATACCACCAACTATAATAGGTCTTACAAGAGAAGGGACTGCAGAAGTTATTAGCGGTGAACTGTGGTTGAACGGCAATAAAACTGGTAAATCTTTAGCAGCTCTCGACCCAGGAACTTGGGGAAACTTAACTGAATCAGAAATAAACAAAACAGAAAGCGACTTCCGCTTCCGGATGGAACCTGGACGATGCGTGTTTCTGTCTCTAATTGCTGTTGGATATTCCAGTTTGGAGGCAAATATTTCATCCCAAAGAATGTGTTTTAAGCGTAATTACTTCGACATTAATCACCTGTTTAGAAAAATATAATTGCTAGAAAGTTTCTTACTATACAGCTACATATTATCTGGAACTCCTCTGGAAAAACAAGACCCTTTTGTCATAATATTACATTTTATATTCGGAAAATATCTGAAAAAAAAATGATTAACTTTGATAAAGGGGTAACATAATTTTAATTTTAAATGTTTTGAATTTTTACTAGTAAAATTACAGCTTTTTCATATTGAAATAAAACTTTTTTAATTTGTAGGGAAGAACAATGACTTGTTTTTGAATAATCAACATAATAATATAACAACAGTTGCATGGCTATCTAATGACAGATTTGAGGAAATACCACAGATAAATGGAAATGAAGCAATTGTTATAAGTATTACAGGTATTTATCCCTCTTAAAACTGATATGAATTTTGCATTGAGAAATTGCTTTATTTGATTCATTTTTATCCATTTATTTACTGATTTGTTTTGCTTAATTAGTTTAATGATCATTCAGGTCAAATAACTGGCGTTTCCGTTGGTTCTTTATCCGAGTCCGACCTGCAAGCAGAGTATGGAACAGCTTCGTCCTTTGAATTCAGATCTTACCTTACCAATCCAAATACCACAAACTGGCCATCAAGACGTGAAATTCGAAATAGGTAATGGGTATTTGGGGGAAAATGTCTCAAGGAAAACATAAGAAAGAAAGTTTTTAAAAAAGCCTTGAAAAAGACTCTATGTTTCTAAATTAGAAGTACCAGTATTATCCTGAAACTATTCTTTATATAAAAGTTTTAATTATGTTGTAGGATTGTGAAACCTCTTGAAGTCAACTTTTTCATTGCACCAACCCCTACCATAGATATGGAATTTATTGATGTTGACATCAGAATACAATTGAATGATTTTGATAATTCTACAGTTCCTGCTCTTTTAATTTGGGATGCGTACACCTTCAACTCAGATACAAAAAGTATGGAAAACGTAGTTCAAATTTTATCGAAGATATGCACTTGAATCAAGGGAGATAGTTTTATGAGGCACTGATTGATACATTCTAATAGTAAAAATATTGTTTGTTTTAGTTGATAGTAATCAATGAGTAGTAGACATCAAAAACCAAACCACTAAGATTTTTAATATTTTTATTACTTCCTCTTTATAAACGTTCAAAACGAATCTTGTACTATCATATATATTTACGATAAATGCACTTTTTAATAATAATTTCCAACAGGGCACGGTATATGGCGACACGTAGGGGAAAACTGTGGAGGAGATATAACAGATCCAACAATAGAAGGAAATATTTATAAAGCAAAGGTAACGTTTTCTCCAGAAAATATCAAACCATATAAAATCAATTTAAAGTGTATATTCATTACACAAGCAATAGTCTGAGTGGTCTGCATCTTACTCCTTACTTCATATTTTTGCTTTGTTGAAGATATGCCAAGAGACATTCCAGATGTTAACAAGACGTAAAAGATCTCCTGCAGTAACAGTCACAAACCCTTACCAATTTACACTAGTGGTCATGAATGTGTCCTTTTATAATTCACCACCTGAAGTCGATATCGATACTATTTTGACAACGGAAGATACACCGATCATTGATTTCCAAATACCTTACCATGATGATGAAATGGATTCTGTTCAATTTTATCTTCTTCAAAATTCTGATATTGGATTTGCAAATCTGACTTTGAATGGTAGCTTGACCTATTACCCTAAACCAGATTTCTTTGGCAAGGATAGCATTAGGATTACACTAACAGACAATGCAAAATATCCAGCAACGACCGAGAAAATCATTTGGATTAAAGTCAATGAAGTAAATGACATGCCGATGTTTGGTTTTCATCATAATTACACTTCATATGACGTAAAGGAAAATAAAAGTTTAACCCTAATTTTCGAAGGCAATTCGACATCCAATTACCTGTTTGACTTTGGCTTTGCAGATGTTGATGAGAATGAAACTCTTTCTTTCATATCAAGCCTAACTAACACCAAAGATGTCAATATAACCACAACGAGCACCGATAATGCATGGTTCCTAAATGACACATTTGGTCATAAAGAGATGAAGACAAAACAAGGATATGCAGCAGAAATGGCTATCAATAAAAACTTCCACGGTGACTTCTATTACTACATTCTTGGTTTTGATAGTCACAGCTATTATACCGAGCGTTTGGAGACACATATTTTCATCCTTTGGTCTCCCTGTGTCTATGGCGTTTGTTCCCCTAAATTCAACACCTCTCCATCTTGCCAAGACATTTCCAGAGCTGATTCTTTTGATTTTTATAAATGCCTATGTGATCCCGGTTACTCGGGTATGTGGTGTGAAAATGAAATTAATGAGTGTCAGCAACAACCGTGCGGGGATCTCTTCAACTGTGAAGACAAAATCAACAGTTATGAATGTGTCATCAAACCAGAAGCTCTGGTCTCTTTGATTGTTGCTGCAATATTGTTCATAATTCTGGTTGTCATCTTGTATCGATTCTTCAGGTGCAAAACAAAGCCATACAGGTAAATGAGTTTAAATTTTACATGCTGCCTTTATATAATTTTTTAAAATAAATTTCTTGTCATGTTATATTGTTTTATCTACGGCATGTATGTATGCGTTTTTCAGGGTAACAACTCCTTTGTCACCGGATGAAGATGAATCATTTGATGACTTGTAAGTACATAATTATACATGTAATTTTTTTTAGACATTTTCACTGAATATTTCAGTTATTTTTAATTATGCATTGTACCATTTAAAATTTCCTTTTCTTTTTCAGTGACACCAACACTGCTAAATTGTGAGTAGTTATTATTCTGTAGCCAAAACAATATTAACTTTTTGTGCCACAATGCCGACTTTGAAATTTATACCTTTTGATATTATTCATATATAGTGGAACTTCATTAATCCGAATGAACATTGTGGAACATAATTTATATTCATACCCATAAATGCATAATCGTTCGTTTCATTAATCCAGAGGTTTCATTAATCTAGATAATTTGCTTTTGAACTCGACTGTCCGTATTCACGAAGCCCGACTGTATTCAAAGCACATGATTATTATTACTTTTTTTTTGCTTGATCAGAATGATTTTTTAATAAACTTAAGCTTTGATGTCTTCTCGTTTTTTTTTTTTTACACATCTCCATGTGAAATCGGACGTTGAAATACACGTGTACATGTATATAAGAATGTTAAGATATTGTCAAAATTCAAAATAGAAAACTTATCAATATAAACATCGTTATCTTGACAATATGAGGCTCAATTTAAGAAAAAATACTAGTTATCATTTTTTCCCGATGATATATGCATTTGAAGTCCTTTATATTTTTGACTATTAACGTATAATTTATACCGACGAGCTTTCAAAAACAATTATTCAGACGATTTTTCTTCTTGGTTACATATTTGTACACCTAAGTATATTTTCTCAATCTCTGTTGTTGCAGAATTGAATACAAGAATTCAGCGCCAATTGCCACTGACTGCAAATTTCAAAACACCGAGAATAAAATGCCACCGTATAGTTCTTTCATAACATCACAGGAAACTTCAAGAAAAGGATCATTCACATTCATTGGGGATAACAATGGTCAAGATTACAAGAAAAACATTGAAGGAAATGATTTTAGAAGCACCGGTCATACAGATAATTTGTACACTAATAAGAAGCTGTTATACCAAGAAAAACCTTTCTATGCAAAGATATTGCAAAATTCAGAAAAGAAGAAACCAATGAAAAGGGTTCCATTTTTGTATCCATCTGAGCACGACAATGCTGCTTACTCGCCAGACATCTCTGAAAATGATTCCTCGGATGACGAACAATTTGGCCCATTTCATTCAGCGCAAAATAATCTGGCAAAGGTATTAAACTCTGAAAAATCGCAGTTCAAATCTGGCTCAAAGGAGACTTTTTGCTTTCAAAATTTAGCATATTTTGAACCTTCGACTCCAAAGGTAGAAATCCAAAGAAACATGAATTTCCCGGGAGCTGTCGGTTATGCTAAGAATAGAAGTCCTACCTTTGAAACATGTCTGCATAAAACTGAAATTGACGAAAGTCCCACAGTGCCAAAATCAGATAAAACATGCGGTCTGGAAAAGATAAAAGATTCTGAGAAATTGCAGTCCAAACCGAGCCCAAAGGAAACCTTTTGCTTTCAGAACTTAGCTTATTCTGATCCTTCGACTCCAAAAGTAGAAATCCAAAGAAATACGCATTTCCAGGGAGCTGTCGGTTACGGTAAGAATAGAAGTCCTACCATAGAAACATGTCTGCATAAAACTGAAATTGACGAAAGCCCCCTAGTGACCAAATCAGGCGAATCACGCAT
This sequence comes from Saccostrea echinata, assembly GCF_033153115.1. Classification (NCBI taxonomy): domain Eukaryota; kingdom Metazoa; phylum Mollusca; class Bivalvia; order Ostreida; family Ostreidae; genus Saccostrea; species Saccostrea echinata. The sequence goes on from NW_026889751.1 coordinate 24,026,554, forward strand.
TCTGGAAACTGCTGAAAATGCTTCGATTAACAATGGACAAGAAACGGAAAGGCGCGAATCATATGATGATATAGGCAGCTCGAAGCCTACAGAAGTTTTCCCACGATTTACAAAAGGTTTGGCAGCCGCTAAAAATTTTACCACTCCGAGTACTATTGCGCCTACTATCCTTCGCGTTGCATCACCAGAGGAATGCCCAGTTGCACAGATGTCTGATAGTGATGAAGAAATAGATAGATATATGACATCTACACCTATCGGAATCTCCATAGACGACATGTTTTGATCACTGAGAGGGTGTGAAAAAATTTATTTTAGTAACATTTGAAGCAGTAATCTTCACCACTTTTTAATCGAAAGTTAAAGACAACGCGCTGTTGAATGCTAATCGCTTGATTGTTATATTCTTTTATCATATGAAATTAATTCTCTCTTCACAATTGTCGAAGTGTGTTTGTATCAAAACAGTTTTACTTTGTTTCACTGTTTTTTTTTCTTTTTGTTCTACCGAATTAAATCTTACTTTGATCTTTAATAGACTTCGACAATTGTGAAGAGAGAAATTAATTTCATATGATAAAAAGCATATAACAATCAAGCGAGTTGCATTCAACAGGGTTTGTTTTTAACTTTCGATTAAAACCAAGTGGTGAAGAATCTTACTGCTAATGTTTTTGAAAATTATTTTCAATCAGGATAAAAATAGTCTATATGAGATTCGATAGGTGTAGATATATATATATATATATATATATATATATTCAATTAATAGACATCTGTGCAACTGGGCATTCCTTGGTGATGCAACGCGAAGGATAGTAGGCGCAAGTACTCGGAGTGGTAAAAATTTTAGCGGCTGCAACATTTTAAAGCATTAGGGAAACCGAAATATTGTATAAGAAAAGGATTTCAGCATTATCTTTAACCGATTTGGCCAGTTGATCCATACGTTTTGATAGTTTTTCAACATGGGAGTGGAGAGTTTGGGGATAAAACGACCCCATGAATGCAGGTTCTCGCATTATTTTGTGACTGAAATAAAAAAAAAAACGAAAAGTTTAATTATTTATGTTCAAATTTATATACCATAATTCCATCAAAAGTCAGTAGCCGCTCACATCAGGATGATCTAGGATTTAATGAAAAGGCGAGGGGGGGGGGGGGGCGTTTTCCCCACTAAGTCGTTTAGGCAGTGACAGGTGCGTCTTTTTTCCTTATAAGACACACAAGTCCTGTACGAGTGTCGGAGGACCACTCAAAAGTGTAACTGCCTACAACCCAAATGAAAATGATTCAAATATAAGTTTAAGTCTTTATTCAGTGGCGTCTCTGCATGGAATGACCGAGAGTCGGGCCACTTTCCATACGGAGACCCACACTGCGGGTTGTAGATATTAGCTAATCAGAATTTAGAATTAAAAACTAAATTGTCCGAAAAGTGTGAAAATTAACCATATAAGTAAAAACTTCCAAAAAGGTAGGTAATGCGCAAAAGTGAATGCGCACTCGGTTTCTTTGTCCTTACCCGAGAACCAATTAAACAAAAAGATAGCCAAGAGGGTAAATTGCTAAATACTTATGTAAACAATTTAGGCTGACCACTAAAGCTCAAAAAGTACCGAAATAACACCTATGCCAGAAAGTCAATTTCCCTTCTTTTATGTGAGATTAAATTATTTACTTGTTGACCAGAGTCAATTAGCAAAAAGGTTTTTGACAACAAAAGACTGGACACTGCAATCAAGCAAAACTTAGTACATCTGTTGACATGTAAAAACATTTAACAATTTCTTTTGTACTTGATTAAGCTGACAAGTTTGTCTTCAAAATTCTTTGCATTTTTATTCATTTTTTTTTATTGTAAAATAAATCTATCTTTTGTAAATTATATGAAATAAAATAAAATTTCAAATCATTAATATAAAAAATTCATTTAAAAATTCATTTTTAACATTATACAACATGACCTGTCTTTCTGACATACTTTCTATTTATCAATAAAAATATGCATTATGACTACTTTCCCCCCTGCTGTAATTGCTTTCGACCCCGGAAGCTCAAATTTAGAAGGAAAAATGTAAAAATATACAAAATAAAAACTATTGACTACCAAAAACCTATTCGCTACAATATGAAAAAGAAAAAAATTCTAACATCACTACTTAAACCTGTAAAAAAAAACTAATATTCTTACACAACACAAATCATCATTGATACAAATGGAAAATGAACAAAACTCATTTATGTACAACTGCATATTCAATTACTCAAAGTGTTTGTATAGAAAGTCCCTAATCACTCAGAAGTGTTTCACTCTCTAAAAGTCACATTAAATGTCCATGATTTCACATCCATATAGTATCGACGAGGTTGACATGAATTGTTCATGCGCGAATTGTCGTAAATGAATTTTTCGGATCCTGGGTTCCATAGTCATAAGTATATGAGCAAGAAAGTCCCTGAGTATATCAAAATGTAATCACATATGATCATTAATGCAGAAAAATTAAGACAATAATCATAAAGAAAAAAAAAACAATAGTTGATATCAGAATCATAAAAAATGTACATGATATGCTGAGTATAGCAACTCTTAATACCATAGTAGAGCACATGAAGATCTAATTAAAAAATTTTGAAATGAAACTATGTTAAATAAGCCAATCTTGCTTAAAAAAGAAAAAAAAATGTGATCATGGCACTGGAAGTAAGGGCTTAACTTGATTATCAACTGGTCTGGGTAAAACATAAGCATAATTTTGATGAACCAGAACAATGAGGGCACTGAAAGGTTGGGCCAAAATTTTCTTTAGTTTATACAAAGTGAAAGGATTTACAGTTACCACCCGAGGAATAATCATTGAAACATCAGTTCTTTTATCAATTACTGAAGAAGATGTCCAAAGAAGAGATAATTTGCATGAAAAATAACCAGAAATTGTAACATCTTGAATTTTAGGAATCTGGACCAAGTAATTTGATGGGCACAATGACAAATGCATCAAGGGAACTAAAACACATTGTCCTCCTGAGGTTAATTCAACTGAAATATAAGTACCACAGGATTTAGATTTCCATACCCAAATTTAAATGAGTCCCAAAATGAGTAACAAAATGGCCGAAAGAGTGGCTGAAGCATGAACCCATGTTAATTCTGATCCCAACCACAAATCAAAATGACTTTTGGTAGACACTGTAGGAGCTGGTGCTTGATAAATAAAAGTTGGGACTGTTTGTGATTTGACTTGCTGAACTTGTTGAATAATTGTTAAAGCTAAGGCTAATTTTCTGTATTTACACAACAAAAATATACTGAATCCAAATGAAATGATAGCTAATCCTATACCACTAAAAATTAAAATTGCATTAACATCTGGCCATGTCTGTTCAATATTAATTTTCCCATCAAGAAGTGGTTCTGTTAGTGATTTAAAAACTTTCTCATCCTTTTTAGCAGCTTTTGCCATTTTCTTTAAATTCAAATGAGCCTTCTCATCTGCGACTAAAAATTGATTGAAAGAATGATTGTAAAACTGGAAGTTTGGCACTGAAAAATTTACAGGTGTAGGAAAAACACTGTCACCAAAAATATGTGAAAGTTTTGTTTCTTCAAAAAATTCTTGCAGTAAAGCTAAATTTACTGGATGTACTACTGTGAATTCTTTGTCTTTGTCATAATGCATATTTTTATTGATAAATAGAAAGTATGTCAGAAAGACAGCAGCTTTTAAAACCCCCTACACTAACCTCGCACCCCATTTACACTACTTTTGCTTTAATACGTAACATTCTGTAGGCCAGTTTTACAATTAATTTTCTATTTAATTTTTTTGGGACAACTTTCGTTGATTTTAAGACTTTCATAAGTCTGAATTCCCTGGGCCACCACCCATCTGGATCCGCCCTCTGATCTTGTAAAAGACGTTTACTCAAACTATCATTTCATTATTACATGTATTTAGGGAAAAAGAGCGTTGATGTTCACGTCGGCATTTTCTTCCAGAAGAAGCTTTGCAAAGTTCTTTAACTGTTGTTCGTGAAACTTGCAAAGTGCTCTCTGGTAGAGATTGTCTCGGTCAACTGCACCCAGACAAAGGAGGAGACACCTTTATCCTTAACAGTCATACTGAACCCCCTAACTAAGATAATAAATAAATGACAATTGCAAAATTTTAAATCTTGTAACTTTTAGAATACAAAAATAAATATTTACTGAACAACACAGGCATCATGCATGTAACATATAAGCTTCGTTAGAGCCTGTACTTTGCGTTTTATTTTATATGTTAGTCTATCGACTTTTTTTAATTTTACCTAACTAAATTGAATGCTTTACTTGACATTTGAAATAATGTAGAATTTGAAAATAAAATAAAACACTTGTACAGATTTATTAAAAATCTTATCATGCTTATAACTATATAATTACAAGCCAACCTGAATTTCCACAGCATAATACTCTAAATTAATAATGGACAGGCGAACAAATAAGGATTCAAATATAAAACAAGAGGCCCATGGCCACAACGCTCACCTGAGTAACTTTAGCCCTGCTGTTGTTCACCAAATTTTCCTCCTTGTAATACATATTGTGGTCCCATCCTAGCTACCACACGGGGTCATGATTTGAAGAGTTAAGATTCTACACTACCCCAGGATGCTTCCACATAAGTTTCAGCTTTCCTGACCCAGAGAACCTGGTTCTTGAGAAGAAAATATTAAAGATTTTTTTCTATATATCTCAATGTAAGACTTGGATTCCCTATTGTGGCCCCATCCGATCCCCGGGGGTCATGATTTGAACAATTTTGATTCTACACTTCCCCAAAATGCGTCCACATAAGTTTCAGCTTTTCTGGCCCAGTGGTTCCTGAGAAGATTTTTAAAGATTTTTTTTCTATAAATTTCAATGTAAAATTTGATTCCCTATAATGGCCTCACCCGACCCCGGGGGTCATGATTAAAACAATGTAGAATCTACACTACCTCAGAATGCTTCTACGTAAGTTTAAGCTTTTCTGGCCCAGTGGTTCTTGAAAAGATTTTTAAAGACTTTTTTCTATATATTTCAATGTAAAAACTTGGATTCCCTATTGTGGCCCAAACCTACCTTCGGGGGTGGGGGTGGGGTGGGGGTGGGGTCATAATTTGAGCAATTTAGATTCTACAATTACCCAGGATGCTTCCACATAGGTATCAGTTTTTCTGGTTCGGTGGTTCTTGAGAAGATTTTTTTAATTACCAAACCCTATTTTTGTCTTTTCTTGATTATCTCCCCTCTTATCTCTTATATCCCCTTAAAGAGGCTTGGCCCTATATTTTAAAAATTTTAACTCCCTATTAGCCAAGGATGCTTTGCATCAACTTGGTTAAAGTTGGCCCAGTGGTTCCTGAGAAGAAGTTGGAAATGTTTAAAGTTTACAGAGGGACGGACGGACAAAGAGCTAGACGGACGACGGACAACGGGTGATCAGAAAAGCTCACTTGAGTTTTCAGCTCAGGTGAGCTAAATAGAATGTAGCAGGAAAAGCTAGCTGTGTCTCTCCCGATCTATCCATTGAATGCCTTTACAAATCATATTGGCCAATTTGGTAATTTAATATCGGGATCGAAATGCTTAAAATGAAATCGAAAGAAAAACCAATAAAAACTGAAAAGCTTCAAAATCTGAAATAATCCAATATTTATGCTGCAGAATTGAATATACATGTAAAATGCGTTTAAAATACTTTTCAAAAGAGTTTCAACTGACGCGCCAAACACTGAGTAAAGTGAATTTATACAATTTTATGCTTTGTTGCGTAGAACACACATTTTATGAATAGATTTGTATCGTGTTTGCCTCACACGTATATAATTTTCCTCTGGGTCTTGTGCTGAGGTAATTGATTATTTGATAGGAACTTATTTACATTAACAATATATACATATATTGGGTGCTTCCCTAGCACGCAAATAAACAAAATAATTTAGTAATCTGCCTCGTAATCAATGGGGCTTCTAACACTGGAGTGACTTCCCGAAGCGCCCACAGAAGAAACAAAGCGCCGGCACGTCACTTCTACTTTTTATAGAAGCGACCGGTTACTTCTATATAAACAAAGACTGCATGCAACGCTCACGTAGACTGTTACACAGGTAAAATTTTTGATTTTATGTCAAAGACCACAAATCATTGATATGGAGATGATAATCCAGGTCGCTTCATTAACCAACAGCTGAATAATTACCAAAATATTCATATCTAACATGTTTTTCTCGTCTTGTTACTATAGAAATACATGTACATGTTACAACTATTTCTGTTTTATGGATTAAATATTTAAGGAGCGATGTACATTGATAGTGTGGTTAAAAATTTATTTCTTAAATTGTAATACACTTAAAAAATAAATAAATAAAAAAAGCAAGTTTTTGGTGGAGCAAGAAGGGTATAAGGTTTTCTTCTTTACAAATATAGTAGAAGAGTCTATTAATTGTAAGAGAGGGGGAAAATCAATCACCACTGGAACTATATATATATACTTACCATTCGATATAGTTAAGAGACCCCCCCTTTCCTGAATCTGCCACTTCGTCAGTATTTTCTGTATAATTTATTTCACATTAAAAAGGAAGTCAATGCGTTTTGTGACGTTATAATTTCATTTTATAAATGTTCATGCATCTAAGATAGTCATTAAGCAACATTATGGTGTTAAAAATACACGTGCCGACGGTAATTGGCAAGGATCAAATTCATGCAGCTTAATTATTCCAAGTGTTTATCTCCAATGTATTTTATTTATTTATTTATTTATTTATTTATTTATTGTTGGAATCAGATCTAGAAATGATCAAAAAAATGTTTTAAACTCCTTGGAAATGTTCACTAGAACTTCGCCTTCTGCGTGACGAGACTTTTTACGGCAGCACTGTGTCAAATGATTTTGATTGACAGGACAAGCACGTGGACTTCGTGTGAACTTGAAGAAGGAAAAAAAAAACCGAGTATGACTGCCAAACAAATTCATTTGTTGATAAAGAATTGCTTTTTTCACTGCCTGATATATTTAAAAAAATAAAACTTCGGAATTTTTGCTTGGTACACTGTACAGGTACATGCATTTGGGGAGGGGGGATAAGACGGAAAATCTCTCTCTCTCTCTGTATAATTTGTATGTTTATATATAAGTATGGCAGCACATTACTAAAATATCAATTACTGAAATTCAAATCTATAACAATTAATATGAATGCCTCTGTATCCTCTTGTCCACATGTCATGATGGGCAGGAAAGGGGGCGGGGGTGAGGTGTCTAAAGTAGAAGTCTGCTAAAAAAAAAAGCATCGTTAAAATTAAAAATGTCACATAAATATATAATTGCAAGAAAATTTTAGAATACGTGTGTATTTATATAACCCATCCACATACCTTTGTAAAACATTTTTAATCTTTTTTTTATTACTTTACACGGAATCGCCTCAGTATGGAAACACATGTATCCTTGTAATTTTCTCTACTTTGGTTACAGAGTTATGTATTAGTAACAATGTTTAACAGCGATAAATCGTTTGTGACTGAACAGCTTATTTTAAACATAATATATATGTGCAGAAAAAATTGTAACAACACAATTAATAGGCGTACTTAATGTGCATATCATTTTCTCACGATAATGTGGGAACGTTTATTTATTTATTTTTAATTATTTATTTATTTTCACAGGATGCAACTCTGCCATTCAGTTGACTGAAAGGTGACTGAAAGTCCACTGAAAGGTGACTGAATGACAGAGCTCTACCATTCAATGACCTTTCCAGATCTTTCAGTGACCATTCAGTTGACTGAATGGCATAAGTTCATCCTGTGTTTATTCATTTGTTCTGGAAGTGTTCAGAACATTTTTTTTACATGGTATGCTAATGTCGGCACTCCAAAATTAATTTATTTAGGAGATGTATTGATGTTTTTGCACCTAACAATAGAATAAAATAGAATGCATACAATGTAAGGAAAAGATTGGAGACATTCCGAATAAATCGTTCATCTTGAGCTCACCGTTCACTTTGCGCTCGCGTTTGCGCTCTGTTCGCGTTCTGCGTTCGCTCACCGTTCACCAAATTACGTTCAGCGTTCACACATCGTTTACACATCGTTCACTCACCGTTCGCTCTGCGTTCGCTCACCGTTCAAGTGGGAAAGTAGAACGTTTCAGGGACTGTAATTTATAACCTTTTGTTTATTAAACTGTTGCCTCTGATTTCAATTTATAAAATGTAGTGGTTAACGAATTCTGTCGCGAAAAGACCGCAAATATAAACACTTCGCGAATCTTGTCACAGTAAAATTTGAAGTTATGGAGAACCCTGGTATAAACACTTGCGGTTGAGTGAATTCATTTGATTTAAAGTATGGTGCACTATAGGAACTTCATTTACAGAAGAGACAGGTAATGCTGATGTCATATTCTATTTATTAATTGAACAAATGCAGTAGTTTGTCATACATCTAGTAAAGTTTTTGGAACTTACCCCGCAACAATGTAAAAGACAAGAGGCAACATTCTTCGATGGTGTATTCATATGCCACTAAGAAAGCGAAATTTCTTTCATTTTACCGATGGATTTTTCAAGTAATGAACTATAATATTTTGAAACATTTCTGTTGAACGTTCTGTTTTTCCGTTTTGTCAGGTGATTTGTTGCCTTGTGAGAGGTGTAACATGTCCATTGAAGATACCAAGTCGGTGACGAATGTCAGAATAGGACCTGGAGGAGGGGTGAAAATGGTTAACAAGGCAAGTATTAGGTTTCTCAGTAATCTAACAGTATCAGGAGGAGGGGTTGTTAACACAGGTATAGATGTCAAATGATTTTTGGCCATTCTGGCTATTTCTGTACCTTTCTTTTCAATAAAACACAGTAAACAATTACAAAGCTGTGATATGAAAATAAAGTTAAATGCAGTAAATTGACATTTTGTAAAGAAAGTACTTAATTTTAAAATTACTGCATACAGGGAAATTTTCGTCCCCGTTTTATTTTCGCCCCTTTTGCCTTTATCACAGGTGGGCGAATTGAAAACGGGGCGAATTCAAAGAACACAGTTTAATTTCTTAAAGTTACACAATGAGTCAAAATCATGTTTCTTTTAAGATATCAGTATCATAAAGCGAAAGATTAATGAAAATTTGGAGTATAGCGAGGATATGACAACTAAACTGCACTGCAAAGCAGGAAAAGACTGCATAATAAAAGTGCCGGAAAAACAAACTTAAGGTTGTATCTACCGTTTCTTTGTTATCATGCATGTCAAGGTCACGCCACTTTTATTTTTAGCGTAAACTTGTAAACAACATTCAATCGGAGCATGCAAAGGTGAGAACTATGTTCTAATAATCTTTTTTAAAGATTGTATCAAAATTCTACCAACATTCATTTTTTAGCTCAACTGAACCAATGGCTCAAGTGAGCTTTTCTGATCAAAATTTGTCCGTTGTCTGTCGCCGTTGTCGTTGTCGTCGTCGTTGTCATTGGCGTAAACTTTTCACAATTTCAACTTCTTCTCCAGAACTACTGGGCCAATTTCAACCAAACTTGGCACAGAGTATCCTTGGGTGAAGGGGATTCAAGTTTATTCAAATGAAGGGCCACGCCCACTTTCAAGGGGAGATAATAAAGAATTAGTGAAAAATTAATAGCATCTTTTAAAAATCTTCTTCTCAAGAACCACAAAGCCAGGGAAATTGAAACTTATGTGGAAGCATCCTCAGGTAGTGTGGATTCAAATTTGTTTAAATCATGACCAACGGGGGTAGGGCGGGGCCACAATGGAGGATCAAAGTTTTACATAGAAATATATAGGAAAAACCTTTAAAAATCTTCTTCTCAAGAACAGCAAAGCCCTAATTGGTCATATTTATATGGAAGCATCCTCAGGTAGTGGAGATTCAAATTTGTCCAAATCATGACCCCCGGGGGTAGGGCGGGGCCACAATGGAGGATCAAAGTTTAACATAGAAATATATAGGAAAAACCTTCAAAAATCTTCTTTTCAAGAACAGCAAAGCCATGATAAGTCATATTTATATGGAAGCATCCTCAGGTAGTGTAGATTCAAGTTGTTCAAATCATGACCCTCTGGGGTAGGGCGGGGCCACAATGGAGGATCAATGTCTGAAATAGAAATATATAGGAAGGTATCTTCTGATGAAGAAATGCAAAGCCATGATTAGTCATTTTAATATAGAAGCATCCTCAGGTAGTGTAGATTCAAGTTTGTTAAAATGATGACCCCCGGGGTTAGGGATGGGCCACAATGGGGGATCAAAATTTTTTTTACATAGGAACATATTGGAAAATATCTTCTTCTCAAGAATGAAAATTATGTTTAGTCATTTTGATATGGAAGCATCCTCCGGTAGTGTAGATTCAAGTTTGTTCAAATGATGACCTCTGGGATAGGGAGGAGCCACAATGGGGGATCAAAATTTTACAAAGGAATGTATGGGAAATTTTTTTTAAAATCTTCTCAAGTACAACAAAGCCATTTGTTATATTGACATGGAAGCATCATCAGGTAGTTTAAAATTCAACCCCCCCCCCCCCCAACCCCCAGTAATCTTTTCAATACTGAACTGATTTGTGTCTAGCTAATGTGCTCAGGTGAGCGATGTGGCCCACGGGCCTCTTGTTGGTACTTGAAACTATGGTAACTTCTTCAACTTTTCTGCGCACGCGAACAATAAGGAGGAAATAGTAAGGCAATATTTTCGTGTTGGGCCATACAGAAATTATTTTGTTTTCCATAAAAATTGATTTTTTAGGTTCCGAAAACTGTAATTTTCTGAAACCTAATACTTTCAGGAATTGAACAAAAGTTGCAAGGGTCATGTAAAAATTCTATGGTTGTAAATTTCCCCGTGTGTGCGTCACAGTGTCGCTTTAAACAGAACTGTGACTGGGCGAATTTAAAACGGGGAAAAATCTGTCGCAAGTGCGAAAGGGCGAAAATAACACGGGGCGGAAATAACCCTGTATACAGAATTCGAATGCAAATCTAGGATCTAGTTTGTGCAAAAATATGCACTAGTTCTGCAAATTTTTTTATTTTATTGGGTTTATTAACTCAAACAGCTTTTCTTTATTAAATCACAATATTTATTGGTCTTTAGATGTATAAAAAAAAAACAAAAAAAAAAAAACAAAAAAAAAAACCTTAAAATAACAAACTTTGTCCAGTGGAAGAAAAAGACAGAAAAACTATAGTATTCTTCTTTAAAATGATTGAAGCCTAATTAACGTGTATCATAACGCGGTAATCAAAACAAAGATGAACTATCTGCCTGATTTATCAGATGGTGAATACATAGAAAATTTATATCAGAAGTATTTTCCTTTTCATAAGCTTTTACCAATTTGCATGCATATATATAAAAAAAAAAAGATTAAAACAACCTGCATACGTGTCACTTGAGCCAAGAAAAACTTCTGCCAAGTATAAATTATGTAGAACGTACTCGAGAAGTTTTCGTCCAAGCTGCATAGTATTTTGACAATGTATCTGCTAGAGCAATAAAAGTAATCCTACTTTTTTTTCAAACGAATAAAAAATCATTTATAGATAAAGAAAATTTAATTCAGAAACTGAAGAGGAAGAAAAATCTTGATTTCTGATCAAGAAATATTAATAATGCTTCGGAGCTATCAGTTGCATCCGTGCTCTTGGAAAAAATATCATAGCGGATATTAAAGAAAATTTTCTTCAGTTGCCTGTTCATGGATGAACCCTGAAATATCTTCTCTTTTTTTGCTAAAATTGCATGTTATAAACATCTAAGAAATCACATATGCATACAAATATAATTGTAATTAAATACACCTAAAAATGCACAAAATACTGTAACAGTTTACTTTTTGAGAAAATGTTTTCAATGAACAGATAAAAACTATGAGATGAAATAAATTGAAACATAAGAACACGCAAATAAATGATTCTTCTCTGCTTAATGCAATGAAAGGAAATCAGGACAACTCGCCCCCAAGACAAGTCGCCCCCAACACTATTAATGACAGCTCGCCCCCAGTCAAGACAGCTCGCCCCCATTATAGAGACAACTCGTCCCCATTATTTTTTCATGTGAATTGCAAGGGAAAAAATAACTGTTATTCAATTATGTATACTCTACATGCAAATTTAAATTATAATCAATATTTACGATTGTAATATAGCTGGGTTTTTTTTTATGCATTTACATCATGTTTTTGTGTAAAAACACAATGTATGCATAAAAGATTTATCACAATATCCATGCTTTCTTAAATTTGATTCTTATGAAATAGAGTGAATAAATGCATTTTGATTTAATCATTTTTTAAATTCATATTTATAAAATATGTCTATTTTAAAAGAGCACATTGTCCTAAGTATTAAAACATCTTAATAAATTAAAGACGATATTAAAGTTTAACTGACGGCTTTAAGAAACTTTTGATAATGATTATTACTAATTAAATGAAAACATCAGACAAAAATTTAATGACACCCCAAGCTAACAATTAATTTGGATACTTCAAAGTGACGACTAATTAGAACATGCAAGCTCCGAAAATTATACGTATATTTAGTTGTTTAAAAAAATAGCATGCCGTATCCAAGCTCCGAAGCAGCTTCAACGTGATGAAGAATTAAAGCATGCAAGCTCTGCAAATTACATATATTTAGTTTTATTTGTGATGAAAATGTAAACAAATGTGTGAATTTAGTGAAGATATATCAAAAAAGTGCCAGTACCGACAATATTATTATAATAGATATGAGTGTTAAATTATTTGTGCTGTGTTTTATTTTTAATAAAATTGAGAAATTTTATTTTCAGTTGTTTGTTTTAAATTTCTAGGAACATTTTTAAATTCAAATATCTATATAATATATTTAATATTAATTTGTTGGTTTCTTAAACTGGGGGCGAGTTGTCTTAAATGGGGGCGAGCTGTCCTGATTTGGGGGCGAGTTGTCCTAAATGGAGGGCGACCTGTCTTGGGGGCGAGTTGTCCAGCATTTATTGAAAGCATTACATTTTATGCGGCTAAACATACCGTTTGTTTTACTTATACAAACATACAAATCAGAATACTTAATCGCTGTCTCAGTAGCTATGTGTGGCGGGTTCCATACCCACCATTCCCATTCTATTATTTTATTATAATCTTAGCATCGAGAAGCATGGGAGGGAGAACGCGAACATAATGTAAATATTTGTTCTCCGTGTTATTTACAGCTCTCCATTTTCAAAAATAATGGAGCGCTAAAACAGAACAATGACGTTACAAGTCTATTTCTTCATCAATATACCTTCATCACCTGCATACGGGTTTTATATCTCTCAGTTGATTCGATATGCAAGAGCATGCTTTACGTATGAGTAATTTCTTAAACGAGGTAAGTTGTTGACAAACAAGTTGTTGAGACAAGAATATAAGCAGTCTCGTTTAAAGTCGTCATTTCGTACATGTAAGTGCTATGGTCTATACAATGACCTTATCAGCAAATACAATTCATCATTAAGTCAAATGCTGACTGACTTTTTCATACTAATTGTTAGGCATTATTTACACACTAAATTGTCGACGGATTTTTCCGTTATTTCATGACAAGGAGCACACGGCGGGAATGACCGGTCGGCAGGGGGTGCTCGCTCTTCCATGGCACCTGATCCCACCTCTTATGTTTTAGAGGTTCATGTTTGCCCTGCTCCAAAATTTGTATTTTTTAATGGACTTTCGAGCATGAATACTGTTCGTTATTTCCATATATTTCATAAGAGACTGAGAAAGAATGCTCGAGGTAGTAAACCAAGAAAATAATTACAGTAATATATAACAATGCAGTGTAAAGCAACAATTCAGAAAATGTCTACCTATTAAATAAATAACATAGCAAAAAGATTATATTTGTAATACTTTAAGAAATTCTAAAAAAAAAAAAAAAAAAAATCAGTGAGTTCTGGCATTTTGACAATAGTCTTTTTCTTTAAATCCAGATTTTTAGTAAGTTTTTACATGTAGTAGCTTTCTTTGCCGTGAATATAGAAACGAATACAAAGTTATGATTAAAATTTCAAACAAACAGGAATATTTTTTAAGCTCATGATGTGCATGCATAGCTGCATTAAACATCCATAATCTTTTAACCAAATATTTGTAATATTATAACACAAAACATTAAACAAATAGTTTTAGGTTGCATACAGTGGTTTGCGCAACCGTCATCTTGCTTATATTTTAAGCATACTAAAAAACTTCCTCCTTAGTTTTGCCAACTCCTTAAAATGAATTAATCACTTGTGATCAAACTATGATGGTTCTCATTAACAAAGACTTGGTCACTTTAGGTAGTCTTTTAATGATTTGTCTTTTTGGAAAAACTGTTGGATATAATTATGATATAGGATACGAATATCGTTATACCTACAAAGCTGAATCCTTGGTTCTTGGAAATTTCAGAGTACTTACTTTCATTAAGGTAATGTGGTTTATAGATTTTGATGATATCAAAATATTTTATATACTCACAAGTTTGATTTTAAAAAAGGAACGTAAAAGTCATATGGTCCGTAATTTTTGCAGATTCATTTATTGCTTATATTGGGGTTTGAAAATGTTATATAAAAGACTTTTCATTCATTTTGACACTTGCATCGGGATATCATAAAGAAGCTTTTTGGTAAAGAAAGACTTCATGAAATATTAAAAACTGAACCTTTCATGACACCACATACCAATCTTCTGAGCCGCATTAAACCAGATTTAAAAAAGATTTAAAATCTTGCCATTTCTCAATTTTTTAAAGCGGCTTTCTGTCCATGCCTCATTGTAGATTTGTCGAAGTCCCCCAACTGCATTTACCCGATTTTCCAGAAAGCATACTTATTAGCGTCACAATAACTTTGGCTTTCATAAAATCTTAAACATAAGAAATGGAAACTAGCGTGTTAAAGTTAACATGTTTTCTCTTACTTTGGATACCAAAACTTTTCATTTACCGTGTGTATCGCTCCTTTGAGATGATAACAATTAAACGAACTACATGTATAGCTGAAGGTTCTGTGATTTTATCTAAAGTCGTTGAGGGTAAAACCGAAATGAAATTTAAAAACATAACATAAGCTAACCAAAAATCAACACCGAAAGTAATTTAAAAAAAAAAAGAAAATTAGAATGAATAAGTGGAGAGTAAATGAGAAGACACTTCATCCATACATGCAAAAACAGTCTTAAGATCTTTCTATATAGAATGGACACTGATAAACGATTTACACACTTTGTTTTTTAATCAGTTATCAAAACTTATTTCCTCACTATCACTGAAATAAAGTTTTGATTGATTAAATCACTAATGACGTTTTATAATATATTCAAACGATTGCTTGTTGTTAATTTCATTAAAAATTGCCAACTTATATCCGCCAATCATAAACACCACCTACTCTTGTTTTGCTATTTCACGGCTGTTTATCGAAAACAAAAGGTAGACTTTTAATCAAATTTACGATTATTACTATGCAAGTGAAATCTACGAGGGTTGTCAGGTAAAATCGTGGACAAGTTGTCTAGATTGAAAAATAATCATCACTGCGTTCTAAAACTTTCACTACTTTTAGTACATTTTTCATCAATATACCTAGCAAATTTCAAATAGATATCTGCTCAAATAAACAAAATATGAGACTTTATGTTATGTATGGTATCGCCTTATGGCGCACGGATGATAACGTCAAAGTCTCTAACGCAGCGTCACGTTTCCTCTTTGCTAAGTAAAAGTTGGATAAGCCCCACGTAAATTCGGGGATTTCATTGATGCACATACTTGATTTTCCCTTTATTCCTCCATAAACAGTCGAGGAACCAATCTCGCACACACCAGCTGGGACCTTCTGAAGATTTATTAGTAAGTTATGGACAGTACTATCACTATCATTCAACTAAACAGGTCTACAGTGACAGCGTCATTTGCTATTGCTAGTAGCTGTTTGTCCGTATGTTTTGTTCTATTCGGGGACCCGATCAAAAAGCTTCCGCTTAAAAAACTCCCATTTCACTTGTATACTAAAGACCTAGTGATATTTTTATATTTTTTTTCTTCTGTAGTCATTTAAAGTTTCTTAAGGCGTCATTACTACATCTAAATCAAACTGAACTGCTCTCCGGTGCGCCGTAACGTCACCAAACGTCGCCATTTTTCGTGTGTTGCGTTTACCACTTTCCCATTTCAAATGCTCGGGAAACTGCCAAAAATTAAGCGAATGCCTTGATATTTTACAAAAGACGACATAATAGATAGTGGATTAAAAATAGGATAATTTTCACCTCAATCTTATCTATTTAATACTTTTATTTCGAAATAACACTCGTGTATTCGCTAATGAAACCCTGGCTTTTTGATCATGCGCCGTAGGACCGTACCTTGTGCACATTCAAGCATAATAAAATCTTTATTTTTGTCTATATTTTATAAAAAAAAAAAATTAAGATGCACTTAAATATGATGTGTAAACATTTGCTGAAAATTTCAGCTTAGTGCGCCCATTATTTTTCAAGAAAAACGCTTTGTCCACGATTTTACCGGACAACCCTCGTAAATATAGTTTTTGGACATCATCTCATTTCTACTATAATATTCGAGGAGTAAGTACGTTCTCTTGTGCATTCGTTTCGGTGTTTATTTGCAAAAATTATTCATTTATAAGTAAAGATATACTGGGTTCCATTTAGATAAAAACAGTCATATTTACAGAAGTTTAAAACGTTTTTGGAATTTATTATTTACAATATATCTGCCACAAATTTTAAAAAGGAAAAAAAAAAAACATTGGCTTTCATTTGTAAGTTAAATACTTAAAAGCATATGTCACCTATGAACTACAACTATATATATTTAAATTCTTAACTTCTAAGTACATGTACTTCAGTTCATGAATTTTGAAGTTTTCATTGAAAATTACGTAGGAATAGAAAATGACTTTTGAAGAAAGTGAAATTTGTCTATTGATTTTTTTTTTCTTAAATTCTTTTTATAAGTTTATATACTAGATTAATGCTTGTCTTAATCCTTCAACTTAATTAGATACAGTGGCGCCGCGGTAATCCGGACGCCAATAATCCGGACGCTTCACCTTCCGGACGATATTTTTTGGGAACCGATTTTTTCCACGTTATTCTGTCTCATTAATCCAGAAATTCGCGTTCCGGATCCGGACGGTCAATTTCTACTACAAAACGCAATCTTTCATTCAAAAATGACTCGTTTATCCGGACGGTAATTTTTCGAGGAACGACTTTTCACACCTTTCTTGCAGTAGTGATAATTATTGTAAAAACATTGTGCATGGAGTCAGCTTGAAGGCGGTTACCTGTGACCTCTAAACAATAGCGTCTATAATTAGCGTGTGTTTACCTCAGCTAAAACACACGTCTTTTATATTATAAAGCCCGAAGAATTTAGCTTATACTGTGCATTAATTAAATTACTAACGGTGTATAAATTTATGAGAATTTTTGGAGAGTTGTAAATAAAATTTTTACTGAATAATAAATCACGAGATTTCGTTGTGGTATCGAGTTACGTAAGTTTATCAAAATACGATCGTACATTATTTGAAACATTTTTTATTCTTTTCATAAGACAATTTATTATGATACATAATTCAAGAAAATTTTTTTTCTATTAATGCACTAAGAAATACGTAACTGGCGTTAGTTATAAATGCCGATCACGTCTTTTCAAGATATATAACTTAGAGTTTATAGAAAAAGTATTGATAATCCTGAATATGGCTTGTGTTTACGTTGAATGTTTGCAACACGTACACTGATTACAGTATTTAGTTACTCACTTCCCTATTTAGTGAATATACGCGGTTAGTCATTTGAACAATCTCAGTGGTGATAATGAACAGTTCTACTTAATATGAGCTTGAATAAATTAATATAAAAAAAGTGCCGAAATAAAACAGTAGCAGGTCAAAATTTGGTCAGCCCATGTAACTACACGTCAAATAGAAGGCGAGTAAAGTTTCCTGTGTTAGAAAAGGAAGTCTCAACATAAAACTGCCCATCCATTTTTCATCGTGTAAATTACATTTTAATTTTTTTCTTTTTTAAATATTTATTATTTCTTTTAAAACTATAAAAATGAAATCAATAAGTCAAGGTAAAATAAAGGTGTTTTCTTTGCCTTCACATTTGATACCACTATGTTCATATGTACATGCTTTAAGAGGGTACGTCTTTTAAGAAGTGATTCACTTATCCGGACGATTCATTTATCCGGACGATTTCGTTGGGGACGGAGGCGTCCGGATTAACGAGGCGCCACTGTATAATGAGTTAATAAATCTGAAGGTTTTCAGTTTTATAATGGTTAAGTAATGGCATTAGATACTCCTACATGAATGTATCAAAAGCTCACGACAAACGGTACGTTGCGAAAAAGTGTCCTTCTCTTGCACCATCCTAGCTGGAATACTGTTATAGGACATTTTACTTCATGGAAGAAACCTCGTAGCACATGAGGCAAACTAGAAACAATCTATTCCTTTTTTTTTTTTTTTAATTTGTTTATGTAATTGCAAAACATATACACCTCTCTCTCCCACTCTCATACCTGCTGGAGAGATACATACACATACATATATATATGTATATATATATACATACACAAATAAACATAAATACCCGATATACAATACATAATCATTCATAGTATTAAGAGTTACTATTAGACACATTAAAAAGACATTTCCACTTGGACCATCTATTTTCATAAAATGTATTTTCTGACATTTTTTCTTCTAAAGTATAGTAATTGTTTAAATATTTTGAAATTTCATTAAAGACAATATTATTGTTTTTTCTTGATTGTTGAAATAAGTATTTCTTCACCAACAGGATTATCAAATTTATTACCATGTGATCTTTTTCCAGATAACCAAAAATAACAGTTTTCACATCAAATTCAATTCTTTTACCAGACTTTTGAAAAATCCAATCTGACAATTCTAGCCAAATCATAGAAACCTGTGGATAGTAGAAAAATATATGCTTAATTGATTCTGGTTCTAATTTACATATTGAACAAAGTGGTGAATTTTTAATTTTAGACAAATATAAGTACTTATTAGTACCTAATATTCTATGAATAATTCTATAATTAAACCACATAAGTCCTGAGTCTTTTGTTATCAATTTAAAGTTTGCATAAACATGTTTCCAGTTGAAATTTGACTCTAACTTTAGATCAGTGGCCCATTTGTTTTCACAAATTGGTTTGTGCTGTGTTTTGGACATTAAATAATCATAAATATTTCTAGATCCTTTCTTGTTCTTACAAAGTATTTTTATAAATTCAGGTTGATATGGTTTGACATTAGTATTATATGACAATTGCTTGATATTTGGCCATGCACTCAAAATACTTTGCTTCAGACCCTCATATGTGGTAAATGGTAACTTTACTAAATAATAATTTGTGATACTTTCATAACTAATAAAATTACCTTCTATATCGAATAAGTCATGTACTATGTGGAACCCTTTATCAAACATTTGCTTACAAAGTACATATTTATTTTGAATCTTTATTTTATTATTATACCACAGAGGTTCACACAATGGATTTAAATTAAAACTTTCTAAAAATTCTGCAAAATAATATAGAGTTTCTTTCCAAAAAATATTTTGTGTGATTTTTGCCATTTGTTTACTGTATTCAGACCCAACACTAAATAACTTGGTAATATTACATCCTGTAATTTCAGAAAAAATATTACACCAATTTAACTCAGTTGTTAAAATTCTCCTTATCAAAGATTAAAGAGGTAAGGAGATACTGGGTCACCTTGACGACAACCCCTACCAATTTCAAAAAATTTTGAAAAAATACTGTTCTGAATAACACATAGATTAGCTTTATTATATAATACTGAAACCCATTTAATAAGGTCAGGACCAATTTAAAAATTTTCAAAGTATTAAACATAAATTTCCATGATATGGAGTCAAATGCTTTTTCAAAGTCAATAAGTAAAACATACCAGGAATATGTTTTTCATGTACTGTATTAATTACATCATAAATCATTCGTGTATTCTCTCCAATAAATCTACCATTGATAAAGCCTTTTTGATTTTGATCAATTAAAGAGTTAAGAACCTTTTTAAGTCTATTTGCAATGCATGCAGATGCAATTTTATATGTTACATTAAGGAGAGATATTGGGTGCCAATTACTAAGACATTCTCTCGGTTTATCTCCTTTTGGTAAAATGGATATAATACCTTGTTTCTGGGTTACTGATAGCTCTCCTTTTAAAAAACCTAAATTTATTGATCTTATTAAAAACTTTCCTAGATCCTTCCAGAAAAATTTGAAAAATTCTGTAGTGAAACCATCGCTACCTGGACTTTTATCATTTTTCACATCTTTTAAAGCAGAGAGGGCTTCCTCTTGAGTTATGATACCTTCCAATGTATTAGACAAGTTTTCGTCCAAAGTATATATATCTTCTTTATTGATAATGGTTTCTAAGTCTACATCAATTAGCCTGTTGTCGCATGTATATAGGTTTTTGTAAAAATTTTCAATTTCTGATAATATTTCGGATTGGGAAGTAATAACACTACCATTGCTTTGAGAAATTTTGCTTATAGTTTTATTAACATAGTTTCTTTTTTCCAAGCTAAGGAAATACTTAGTAGGTTTTTCTCCCTCTTCAATCCATTTTAATTTTGTTCTAACAAATAAACCTTTAATATATTCTTTACGATATTCTTCAAGCCTATTCTGGGCTCTATTTAATTTTTCAACTATTTCATGTGACTCATCTCATTTCTTAAGGATTCTAAGTACTTAATTTCTTCTTCAAGAGCTTTAATAGTTTTGTTTTTTATTTCCTTTTTTCTAGAGCAGTAACATATTGTTGCACCTCTTATGCATAATAATAACTGTTCAAAAAAAAGTTGATCATCAATGCAAAAACATAATTCTTTGTCCTCCACAGAGCTAATTGCTAAGGGGTTATAAGGAGTGGCAGCATATTGTAACTTTACTTTTTGAATTGTTTCCTTAACACAATTGATATAAACATGGTCATTTAAAAGAGAATTATTAAATTTCCAAAAACCTTTTCCTCTTACAAATTTAGTGAATTTGATGTAGAGTTCAATCAATGAGTGGTCAGACCTGTACCCTGACTTTATATCCACCTTATCTACTAATGCCATCAATTCATTAGAAACTAAAAAAAATCAAGTCTCGCTTTTTTTGTAGGGTTAGTCTTAAACCATGTGTACCTTTTTTCTCTGTTCATGTTTTACTCTCCAAGGATCAGTCAGACCATGAATATCTTTCATATTTATGACGATATCTCTAGCTTTTTATTATTTATATTAATATAGTTATAGTAATCCAATTTTGTGTCTTGAACCAGATTAAAGTCACCAGCCATAATTACAAACTCGCCTTGAAAATTTGAAACTATATCTTATACTGACTGAAAAAAATTTGGATTATCTGTATTTGGACCATATATGTTAACTAATAAGATATCATGAACACATTAAGTTATAGTACCAACAGATTACCTTCTTGATCTATATGTTCATTTATGATTTTGTATTCGAAAGTATTATTAAACAAGATTGCAGTGCCTCTGGCATTGGACTGCCCAGGAGATAAATAAACATCATAACCCCATAAAGATCTAAAATCTTTGTATTGTATTGTATTGTTTATTACCAAGAACCATACAGTTCATAGGTTTAAAGTATATACATGAATCAATTTGTACATTATATATATATAACATTTCATTACCATTTGTACATTAAGTAAAGCAGGATCATAGTAAAGGATCTTGCATACTATTCATTCTTGGTTCACAAAGCAGACAAAAGCACCATAATATATATTAGTTCATAAAGCAGACAAAAGCATCATAATAAAAGTTGGTAATACATGTAGTAATAGTGAGGATAATCTCGTTATATCAGTGTGAGTTAACTTCTGCTCTCAATCTTGTACATTTAGAAAGATATTTTCCTAGTTTACATAACTCTGTTACATTTTTTGTCGACAACAATTGAACAAGTTTAAAGGTAGATGGTTTTTGGTGATAATATTTCTTAATATACTCTTTTCTAACATCGGAAAAAAACGGACAAACCAGAATAAAATGATACTCGTCTTCAACTTGTAATCGTTCATAGTGAAATGTGTGTCTTGTAAAAAGTAAACAGAAAAATGTTTTTGTTTAATGTAGTTAAGTACATCTCTCCTTTTTTCTAATCCCCCAAGACCTCTACAGTTTAAAAACATAATGCTAAAGCTCATTAAAAGTATGTACATTTTAGACAAAGTAAACAATATTTTTCAGTTAATATCCACCCTGAGTGTACTGTACAGACAATGGGAGGTATATGTAAAAGGTATCTAAAAAATGATTGACTTAGTGCATGTACTTTGGTACACTTTACTATGATACTAGTCCAACCTAATTCACACATACATCTTTCACACACTGACAAAGACAAACACAAAAATACGAAAAAATAAAGTAGCATAATTCCAGTAGACACCTGAGCGGCTCATTGATAGCGCATTTTTACCCAGCCGTTACATGTATGTCACTCATCACCGGAAGTGTTCTTGACTGTATACATATATGTTGCAAACCAATTTCGATCAAAGTCATTTTTTTCCGAATTCTTTCATCTATTGAGTCAAAAATATCAAACTTGATTCTACGTTTTCCACATCGTCCGTATACAGCACCATTAAAGTACCACGCCGCGGTGATTCTTGGGTCTTCACTGAGTTTGGATATTAGGATAGCGTTATCCCGCGTCACATCGTCAGCGACTCTCCATCCCTTTTTCAGGTCTTTTATTTCGGATCTTTTCCTCATTATGTTCGCTTTGGCTTCAGGGTTACGCATTTTGACGATTATTGGTTGAGGCTGGTCTTTTTGTCCTGATGGAATGCGGTGAATAGCCAGCACGTCAGTTTCCAATATTGCCACGCCCACTTCTCCTAATGCCTCGTTAAGCTTTTCTATTAAGTGTTCACCCTGTGTTTCGGGAAAACCATAAAATTTGATATTTGTCTTTCTAGAGTATTGTTTGTTATAGTTCGCTTTTGCAGCAGCAATTTTGACCAACTTTTCGTTTTCCTCTACTCTGTTATGTACATCATTTAGCGCTTCGTCTCTTTCATTTAATTCCCGTTTAAGCTCCGAGTTCTCTTTTTTTAGCTGTTCAATACCCTGTGATAGCTTGTGATTGTCTTGTTTTAATTGCGAAATTTGATCGTTCATTTTCTTTTCAAATTTTCCTAAATAGTTGGAGAATAGCTCATTTACGACATTTTTGATGATATCTTTAATGTCATCAACTTTGATTGATTTTTTTAGATCGTTTTTTATTTCAGTGAGTTGCGTCTGAATTGACAGCATTTCCTCTGACGTTTTTTCTGATTTCTCCTGTTTTTGACTACTGTTCTGTGGAGTCTGAGATTTTTTTTTTTGAGATCGGACCTTGACCACAAAACATCCCATCCAAACACCCAACTTCTTCAAATATGCACTAGAACGGCCACTCCACCGCTCTGTCACAAAATGCGACCTATTCGCTCGGGCGCCATTACCGGAACTATTCCTCATTTTTTGTTCAGTATTTATAATTTGATCACTGATAATTCACTTTTGACCATGCAAATGTAAGACTTTAAAAAAGAAATTTGACGTTTAAGTTACATCAAATCATGCTCTGTTTGTTACATTAAATTAAAGTTTTTAAATTTATAACAATTTTTCAGTATTTTGTTTCTAAATTTAATGAATTAAAAGAAAATGTATAACCGCTTATGAATTGATAAAACTGAGGTAGTAACTCTTTCCAATAATGGCAGTGGCATTAGTTTAGTTTTTAATCAATTAAAAAGCAGCTAATTGATCAAATTATAAATAATTAGTATGAATAAATGTAAAGTAATTCCTCTTTAGACTTGAATATTTAAGAAAAAGGTCTTGTACTCCTGACAGGGGGAAATATGGATCTCAAACGCAGAGAGATCTTATAATTATAGAATAAATATGTTATCTGGGTATTTGTTTTTATATCAGAAATATATCAGAAAGAAAAAGAATATACACTGATGAAAGTTTTTACAAGTTGGGGAGCAAATCATCAATTGTTACACTCCTGACATAAATGGGTATACATAAATAACTGGAGTCTTAAAAATGCTGCTTGTAATTCATAAAACATTCAAAGCCTTTAAACGGTATATCAATTATTGTTTTACACTTTCAATTTTTTTCCCTTTATTGTCAAAAAGTTCTTTTAAAAAATAATGTTTTCTGGCAACAAAACATTTTTTTGTTTATCCTGTCATGGAATAACATTTTATTTCAACATCTAGTTAAAAACAAACTTAAGTTACTATTGTCTAGATTTTATGCTCAATATATTGAATTTTATCAGAAAAGTCTTTATTTTCAACATGCACCATAATTGTTATTTATTTCGCAGATCTTCAAAAATAGGAATTTTTTATGTCACAGAAAGGTGTTGCACTTCTTACATTTTTAGCATGTTTTTTGGGCCTGACTTGTTTACCACTCAAGATATCAATCAAATATATGTCAGGATATTTGCCAATATCAAGAGACATATAGTGAGACAAAACAAATATTCACATAGCCTTGTAGCAACCGCTATTGATGAAACGCCGCTTAATGATAGAAATATCATTAAACGTTGCAATGCAATGCTTAATGTCATAAATTATTGCATTAATCATGTTAATTGTTGACAACCGCTTAAAGATATTTCTATCATTCAGAGGCGTTTTATCATTAGCAGTTGCTACATAGCCTGTAAATTTAGTGCATGTTATTAATTATTTGTCCGATCATATTTTTTAGTATAAAACGTACATTTTATTTCTTTATCAATTTCCTGACTTTTTTTCTTTCATATTGATTTTAAGCGCCACCAAGGAAAAAAAAAGTTTCACGAATTTTTTTAAAAAGAAAATCATCACCCGGTATCACATCTATTTAAGAAATCTGTTTATGTCTAAGCAATTTTTTTTGTAGGAGTAAAGATCTAATGTTGGGATAAAAAATATTTTCACATACAAATCTCTCTGCATTTACATAAATCTTACTCCCAACGTCCCTGTTTACATCCACAGTGAGACGAATTTCCACTTATTTTAAAGGACCGTAACCTTTGTCCACGCGGTAAAAACATATGATCCTGCCTTTATTAAATTCTGAATTTAGTTCGCTCTTCTGGTCTTTTGCATTTTCGATGTTAATTGTCTCGCTTCGATTTTGGCACATCTGCTTTCTTCATCAAAGCTGTCAACCCTAGTGACATATCAGTCAGGTGACAATGAAGTCAAAAACGTAAACGTAAACTTGTTTGAAAATGAATTTTAGAAGTCATAAAAACTTTGCTTCAGTTTTTGAAATTTGGTTTTGTCATTATGTTTTATACAGTATCTTAGTAAATTTTTTACTAAAATTATGTCCATGCCCTCTGACGTTAACACAGTCACATATTTTAGGATGGACGATAAAGAAACTTAATTTAACCACAAATATTGTGTAAAGTCTCACTCAGAATGTTGAAGAAAGATCAAATCCGATTATATTAAAATTTAAAATGCTTTCAGTTTAAAACCAGAATGAACGGTTGCAACAAAGCAGAGAAATGCATATTAACGGTTAAGCGTTTGTTTTTTTTTTTTTCGTCTTGTTTTTCCTTTGTTTGTTTTGTTTGTTTGTTTGTTTGTTTTTGTTTGTTTTTGTTTGTTTGTTTGTTTGTTTTTGTCATTTTTTGTTTGTTTGTTTTTGCAAAAATTGCAAGATTTTGTTCTCGTATACACAACAAAAGAAAAACTGTTCATTGTAAATATTCATATCTGGTTAAACATATTCATCTGAAATTGTGAAAGTAAGTACAATATTGTACTCTTTATGCGTAAATTTACGTTACATTGATTGAAGAGCCATGAAACAGATCTTTAAAAAATAAATATAGATTTAAAAAAAAAAACGAATCTTACTAATTCAAAAGTCAATCTTAATTGTTTACCGACTGATAAAAAAGGGATCAAGATTTGCATAATGAGAAATCCAACCAAAGATAAACTTAGTTCAGGGGCCACATTTGAATATCATACTAGTAAATTGAATAATTCTGCTTGTAAGTTCAAGCTAAAATTTTAATAAATTTCCTCTTCCATATTAGTCAGGAAAATATCTAGTACAATGTACCTATTTAGAAAAACGGTCTTAAAATTAGCAATTTAAATTGTTCATAAGTTTCCTGAATACTAGGAAGATATAATACTTACACACTTTGTTGTTACCAACTTGAAAAAAACAACATTATTTTAAGGAACTATTTCTTTTTTTCATATGCATGAAAATATTTCCTTTCAATACAACAATTGAATCTTGATATATATATAATTTATATATAAACGTATATTTCTCATTGTTCAAAGTCAATAGAATTGGAAGTGTAAAGCAAAAAAAAAAAAAAAAATATATATATATATATATATATATCAGTTTTCACAAGATACGTTTCTTCCTTTCTATTACAAATAACACAATAGATCGAGAAATCTTGTAATCATATTTCAGGATGATATCGTATGACTAGTTTCATGTTAACTTTTTTGCAGCCAACTTGAATATTGCAATATTTTTTAACAAAGCCATTTGTTTCCTGTGGTCATTCTACACTACTGTTGGGATGGAGCTTTTTTTCTTTGTTATGTGCTCATGACATTTCTATGTAGGAAATAACGTGTCTTACATACATTGTCACCTATTCTGCAGTGGAAAAACAAGGCGAAAATTGGCACGCTGTACGTGTACTTAATGTCGCCGATGACATGTGCCACGGTGCGAAAATATCTGCAGTGCAATTCTGCATATACCGGTAATATCGCTGGCGTTACTTCTTTAAGTTTGTGATTAAAATGATATATAACTGTCAGTGTATGCTACATGTACAAAATGACACCCCATCCACCCCAATATATATATATATATGCTTTTGTTTTTTATTAAACAGTTCCGTGTTAGACCAGAAGAAAGAAGGAACGGTTCTCTTATCTGTCAACTACTTGTGGATAGCTTCACCCAGTCTGCAGGAGGGAGAAGTATTTGTATTTATAATTATAATCTATCAGAATGATAGTTTTCTATTATATATCAAACATGCAACAGTAATTGTTGCATTTAATACATACATCAATGTATATATCAGTTAATCTTAAAATATTGAATCATCTTCAACTTATTTTTTTTTTTAAGATAACGCCTTTTTTTTCTTTTTTTTTAATTTTTTACTTAATAGTATTTAGTGAGTGTCCTTGTTTATTTTAATTCAAAATTTCAGGAAAGACCAATCCAGTAGAATATAACTTCAAAAAAGGGTATTTTCTTTGTGAATTTTTATGGTATCAAATTGATATAAAATTATTACCTTTTCTTATTTTTTTTCAATTTTAACAATTCGGAGATTTATTTTTCAAATTCTTTGTAAGATTGAACTATCAAAAATTTAGGTTCGAATTTTCTATATCCGAGGATGGTTTGATTAAAGAAATAGCACGCCATCGTGAAGAAAAGATGGACGTATTGAATCTGAAGAAGGTCCTTGTCAGCGTTCTGTCAGCAAAGGGAAAGGTTTGTATTTAGTCACGTGTACACAATGTGAAATTTACAATGAAAGTTATTAATATTTTATCGCATCTCAATCCTTCTAAAATATGGGCGTTTTTTTTAAAAAACATTTTAATAGTTGTATTTCAATGGAGAATAATATGAAACCATGGTTATTTTTCTCAATTTGTATAGCCTCAATTGTTTTGACTTTAGTTTTATTTACTAATACGATTAGCAGAAAAAAAGAAAAAGAAAAAAATGTAAATAATAATCCACTTCCATCAGTTTAACCTAGGTTTAATTCTAAAAGTAGAGCATCAAATCTCATAGTGATTAATTACCTAATTACATATGTACTGAACCAAGAAAACAATTTCTTTTAACACCGGCTGTAATTTTGGAGATTGCGAGCTCGAGAGGTTAAAGCATGTACCTAATTTATTTTAATTCATGCTCTTTATATGCAAATAAATCAAACAAGTAAAAATTTCATAAAACCTTGAAAACAAAATTTTTAAATTACCTAAAAATGAAAGTGTTACAGACATTATCTTTGCTCGAAAAAGGGATTTTAAGTTACATGTAGTCGAAGAATAGCGTCAATTATATTTTTTCTTTTAGCATGGGCTTAATGACAAGCTGACGTTTAGTAACTGGGAACACGATCATTCCGGTAAGTGCTCTCCAACAGTTTACAGCTTTCAATATTTGCATAAATGTTCTATGAAAAAATATATTCCATCTAATGGCAATTATTAGAACATGGATAGAAATAAAATATTCAAAGTCTTGAATTTGTTTTAATTGAGAAAATAAAGATCAAAGTTAAAAAAGAACTTAGCCGGTCATAGGATCAAAAATCCTTCTCAGTAAATTTGATCCCATACAAACCTGAACCAACATCTTTTCCCCGTGAACTTTTTACACCTGTTTTTGATTACTTTAATTTACATTTGAGACGAATGTTCGAATAAAAATATTACAAGAATTACCCGTCGTATCACTGTGTTGTGACACGCAGTGACATAGAAGTTAGGTTATGAAAGTTCGCCTAGCCCCAACATTTGAATGTTTACATTGGATTAACAATAAAATTCTGGAAATCTATAATTAAATTGATAATAAATTGATAGATGATATTAGATCTACTATTTTATGAGGCCTTTAAATGTGAAGTCGAAAGCGGTGGTATTTCAGCGAGAAACGTTTGTTCCAGTTACATGCAACACATACAATGTAGGTTCAAAGGAATTTTTGGTTAAAGCCTTACACGCTATTATAATTATATAGAAACGCCGTTTTTTTCATATGAAACAAAATGATTAAATTATTTGAAAAACGTTGTGTAATGGAAAAAATGTTTTTCCACAAAATTTTACTTATTAAGTCGTTGTAATTACAAAGCAATTAAGAAAGATCGCAATTAAAAATTGCTGCCTTTTCCTGAATATTGATGAAGGAAGTGCGTAAACAATCTAAACACGCATGTCCGCGGGAAATCACAGACCACGAGGTACGTTGAATTTTGAGTACGATTATGAAAAAAGGTTAAATATCTGTCATTACTGTACAGAGTAGATGGTTATTACCGGTTGCTTTAAGAGATAGCTGTCATTAAGAGAAAGACGTTTGCCATTCATGTTAAATGTAGTTGTATACCAAACAGTACAGTAGTCTACCTCGTTTTCTCGACGTCATTCTTGTTTATCAATCAATAAGTAGCGACGGTGTCAGGTGATACATTAATTCAAATAGAGGCAATACTTTCCTAGTAGGAAAATTTGACATCCTTATAACGCGTTCGAATTCAATTGTGTAATTTACAGCATTTTCGTAACTTTTTTTTGTTAAACCAAATAAATAAATTTCCAACTGCATCTTTAACTGACACAAGTTATAGCGTGTATAGTTTTACAAAAGTAAGCACCACAGGTACTTAGGTTTTGGTTTATAAATATGTATCCTATTGATTTGTTAAAAGATTCAACTTTAAGGTATGCAGGCTCCGTAAAGGCGTCTGATCCACTCGCTTGTTTACATGGCTTGTTCTTTGAAAATAACGCTGCGCCTACGCACAGGAGATCTTGGAATATTGATTACTTTTCGTAAAACCCCTCAAGTCATGCAAATAATTCCTAATATATGATTCTTTAACACTTTTTCAAATTTTGCTTCGACGCTTTCCCGGAACCAGGTGCATATTGTAAAACCGGATTCAAAACGACAAGTTCCGCCGGCCACTTACATGTATACAAACAGTTCTAAATTCTAGAGGCATTCCGCAAAATTTATTTAAATGTAACCTGATTTAACTCGGAACTTTTTTTGGATTTCCCGGAATATAAGCACGATTTTTTGGTGACTCATATTAATGCTATTATTCAAACCATTCTTCACAACAAAGGAATATTTAATGGGCATATGTAAATTTAAAAAAATCAATGTCATTGCTGTTTAGTTAGAAATTTCGAAGCCAGTTCCACTATAACAGAAATATATGATAAATCATTACGCCGAATGATTTGGTTACGCTATGACCTCTGACCCTAATAAGCTCAAACATTTCAATTCATTTACCTTAAATGAGTTCATCTATAGAAAATATTTGCAAATGTAAATATTTGGAAAAATATCCAGGAATTTACAAGTGATTATGTCACCTTAAACATTTTGCACCAAGCACATGAATCGGACGTATTTATTGACCTCTTTCTTTATTTCCAGATTTTTAATTGCCTTCACATTCCTTCATTCATTTCCATCTACATCTCATTGTCAGCTTTGTGAATATAGTGTCTGTAGTTTAGGTTAAATTCCTACTTAATGTCTCCTTGTATTGCAAAATTAACTTTTCATACTTTTAAAAGGTTATTTACTACATGATTACGCAATCCAAAGAACAAAGAAAGGTTACAGGATAAAGAAATTCCACGAGAGCACGAATCAAGTTTACAGAAAGCACACGAAGGTAGTGTATTTTTATCTCTACTATTCAGAGACCAGAAGAAATAATGCGATAGTAAGATGTCCGTCGTCCGTCTGTCTATTTGTTTGTCTGTAAACAATTTTTAAAAATGCTACTCCTCCTACGATATTGGTCTGATTTCAGTATAACTTGATATGCAAATAGACTACACAAAAATATATAATTCAGCCTATCGGTTTTTGATTTCAGTGAACAGTGTTGCCATGGTTACACAGTTATACAGTCGTTCTTTTTGTGACATTTTTTTTCAAATGCTACTTCTCCTACTGTTTTGTTCTAATCTCAATAAAACTTTCTTCTCAAGTAGGCTATAATGAGATACGCAATTTTGCTTATCGATTTTTATTTTGATGAACGGTTTTGCCATGGTTACTAAAAAGAAATTTATGTTAAATTCATTAAAGGCTACTCTTCCATTAAGGATTAGAACTTGATACACAAGTAGACCATACTAAGATACATAATTCTGTGAATTGATTTTAATTTTGATGATCTATTTTGTCACTAATAATAGAATCTTTAAAGAAAAACTTTAGAGGGCTACTCCTCCTACAGTTTTAGCCAGATTGTAATAAAACCTACCACCAAAAGAGACTAAACCAAGGTTCAGTTTTACTGTACTAATCAGAGACTAGAAGAGCTTGTCAAATAGTAAGGTGTCCATTGTTCGTCCGTAAACATTTTGTTTTTTTACAAATCGCTATTTCTCCTACAGTTTTGGTCCAATTTCAATATAACTTGGTACACAATTATACTATACTAAGACACATAATTAGGTAAATCAGTTTTTGATTTCGACAAACACTGTTACCATAGTTATTATGAAATGCTACTTCTATACTGCAGTTTTGGATCAATTTCAATAATACTGGTACACAATGCACTGTACTAAGATCATAATACTATATATCAGTTTTTGATTTCAACAAATTGTGTTGGCATGTTTATTAAAATAGAAATTTCTGTGAAATTCTTTCAAAATTCTACTCCCCCTACCGATTTGGCCCAATTTCAATAAGATTTGACACACAAGTACCATATGCAGACAGAAGTTCTTCTGAATTTTCGTCTTGCCGGGCAGGAACGCTTTCATAACTGTGGATACAACTGTTGAAAATTTGCAAATTTTGTTTTCCTGTTCAAGTTCTTCTTTATTTTTCTTTACATGTACCAGAGGAAAACAAAATTCTCAAGAACTTTATTCAAAAGAATAGGAGCAAATGAATAAGTCAGATACAAGATAATAAGACATAATTCTTTATATTAAATTTTGATTTCAACAAACGGTGTTGCTATGATTACTAAAAATATAATTTTTGTGAAATTCTTTCAAAATACAGCCACTAACTTACGTACAGTTTTAGTCTATTATTCAATAAGACTTGGTACACAAAAACCTACAGTGTATACTAAGGTAGATAATTCTTTTTATCAGGTTTTGAATTCAACAAACTGTGTGGCCATTGCTACTAAATATAGAAATTACGGTGAAATTCTTTCAAAATTCTACCCTTCCTACAGTTTTTGTCCAATTTCAGTTATACCTGGTACACAAGTACACCATACCAAGGTACATAATCCTTTGTATCGGTTTTTTGTTTTGACAAATGGTGTTGCCTTTGTTACTTAAAATAGTTTTCTTTGATATTTGTTAAAATGCTATTTCATCTAAACTTTTAGTCCATTTAATAAGACTTGGTACATCATTCTACGTACAATCTACTAGGATATCTAGGATATATAATTCTTACATTGGTTTTTGATTTCGACAAACGCTGTTGCGGTGGTAACTCAAAAAAGAAATTTCTGTGAAATTCTTTCAATACGCTACTCCTCTTACAATTTATGGCCAATTTCAATAAGACTTTGCAGCTTGTTCACTATACTTAGGTACATAATTCTTTACATTGGTTTTTGCTTTCAACAAGCAGTGTTGTCATGTTTAATTAAAAAATAGAATTTTCTCAGAAACTCTTTCAAAGCATTATTCCTCCTACAGTTTCAGTCTGATTTCACTAAGACTTGGTACACACTAGAACTATCCTATACTAAGATACACCAAATACGCACAAGTAGAGCTACAGTCTTAACTTCTGGTTGTTATGTGCTAAACAATGATTTCAAAATAAATTTCAGATAGTAGATTATTAATTGCCAATCCAAAATATTTTTTATCAATGAATACTTTTCTTTTAAACAACGTCAATTTAAACTACAATTTAGGCATTTTAAACAAGTAATAACATAAAATTAGTATGGAAGCCTATTTAGGATCTATCAAAAAATATTTTTGAATTCGATATAACGACTTATCGAACTTGTTATAACGAATTTAATTCGTTGTAACAATTTCTTTGAATTCGTTATAATGAATTAAATCTGTTGTAACAAATTTTTTGAACTCTTTATAACTAATTTTTTAATTTGTCATAACAAATTAAATTAGTTTAAATGAATTCTAAAACTTGTTATAACGACTTTAACGAATTCTTTCATTTATTATAACGAATTAAACTCGTTGAAAAGAATTCGACAAATCGTTATATCGAAATCATATATATTTTCCTATAGGCCCTGATTGTTGAATTTGATTAAACGAATTTAATTAAGAAATAAGGTATCATTTTTAAACATCTATCGGGATATAAATACGGGTTGGTCACGAGATCAAATTCCATAAAGCCCGAAGGGCTTTATGGTAAATTTGATCTCGAACCAACCCGTATTTATATCCCGATAGACGTTTTAAAATTATACCTTATTACTTATATTTACATTTGTGACTTATTCATATTATTTATTAGCCTGATTATAACCTTTAACGCGTGAAATGTTTTATTTTTTTCAAACTCAACGGCACAAGTTTGATCTATTGATTGCGTTTATGACGCGAGGAACCCGTGTTTATACGGATATAGATACACATTGCTTTTAATAGTTTTATATAAAGGAAAACATTTGCAAATGTAAATATTTCGTTATAACGAATTTGAGAATTTATTTAAACGAATCTAATTCGTTATAACAAATTTTAGAATTCGTTTAAATGAATTTTATTTGTTATAACAAATTTTTGAATTTGTTATAACTAATTTTTTAATTTCTTATTACGAATTTTTTAATTTGTTATAATGAATTCAAAGACCATTCGTTAAATCGAATTCAAAAATATTTTTTGATATTAGGTTTAAATGGGCTTCCGTAAATAAGTATGTATTACACAATTTACAAACTCTCAATGAAATCAGATTGAATTAATTCTTCTTCCTTTTAATAATAGTAAGCATGTAATATGCATACATGTACGGACTATATACATGCATGTAAATTACATGTATATATCTTCTGATAATGAGCTAAAGTTTCAGCGATTTTCGCAATTACGGAAACTTAATTCAAAGAACACATTAGAAGGAGTTAAATTATGCATCAGGGTTTTTCTTCCTTTTGACAAAAACACAAAGATGAGGATTGAAACACTTTTTGGTTTTTTGTGCACACTGTTTACATCGATTGTTTAATAAATTGAATGTCCTAGACTGCTAGAAACTTGTCATTTCATATTTTTGGTTTGAATTAATCGTCTCTGCTATACTGTAAAAACTCCACAAGACACATTACTGATACACCTGCTAAATACAATTCAATATTTGTATGATTAATAATTTGAGTATTTTCTCAACACAACTTCAGGAAAACCCAATGTACTGTGATTGTTGATGATGGGTTTTGTCACTATTTCTTTCAGATTATTTAGAGCGAGTGCTATAGGAAATTCCGTTATAAAGTCATATTTTGCAGGTTCTGCATTATAGCCATGATGGAGTAATTGAATATGTCAAAGCGGACGATAAAGCTATTATTCAAAATAAAAACAAACATAAACCACCTGAAGCAAGGTAATTTCTGCAGTTCTTATCATAAACCAATTTTACTTATATATCAAAATACATGATTGTATTGATCATTACGAGGGCAATATAATGAAAAAAGGTAAAGAAAAAGAAACAGTGATCGATTAAAAAAAAAAAGATTAAAAAACCCTACCAAATAATCCCATAGGTGACTATAGCCAGGAGGAGTAAACTTCCCCTGTCGACCGCTCATACCGACCGTGATCCCTATTTATTGATCAGATAGGAGGACTATTTAGTGAAAAAACAAAAAAAAAGTCTAACAATTAGTATGAAATATGGCAGTCAAAATACGACCCAATGATAGGTTATATTTCTTAATAAGGTCATTATAACGATCAAAGAATTAACGCCATGCTGACTTTAAACGTGGATTTTGAAATCCTTTTAACATCAACTTATATGTCAGTAGCCTACCTCGGATAAAGTATTGATCGTACTCAAAACATGCTCTTGAGTACCGAATAATTTGTGTGACATAAACAGAATATGTAGTTGATGGCGGATTACTACTATTTAAAAAAGGAAAGTTGACAATGGAAAAGCTGAAATCATCTCGGTTTGTCATACAATTTAAATGTTAGTTGGTCCTTATCGTCTATAGTCAGTAAAACATTCAAATATGAAACAGACCTGGTAGTCTCTGTGATGTCTTCAGTTTCGATTTCACTAGGATATATCGAGTCAACATATGAATTTTGCAACTATTGTTGACTGATAAAACGTCGTCGATATATCTGAATGACGAGTTGAAGGCCACGGCAAATGTTTTCTTCTTTTCATGTAAAAGTTTTTAAATAAATTCGGCTTTATAGGAATGTAAAACAGGTCACTAATAAAGAGGCACACAATTAGTGCCCATCGGAATTCCAACAGTTTATTCTACAAATAGGTTCAATGAGGAACTCCAGCATCCATTTAATATTAACTTCAGTGTACTTGTGTTTAGAATCAGAGTGATTTTTAACGAAGTTATTTTGTTGATGACTATTCACATGATATGAAAATTTCCGAGTTCCATTTTTATTGAGAAGCAATTGTCTATAATTTAAAAATCCTAGTGTGAGGAATGGTTGTTAAAGTGTTAATGTATTCGATGTTTTTGACTTTTGAAAAAAAGTGTTATTCTAAATTTCTAAAAGTTCTTTGGGGTTTTTGAGAATCAACATTTGATTTATACTACTTCTCGAATACTAGTATGCTGTAGCACAGTAGGTCTAAAGTTCCTCCTTTACAGCAGTTAATATTTTTGTTTGGAGTAAAGAAAGGGGATTGGTAGAGCATTTGCTGGACCCGGCAATGTTTGTTTGTAAGGATTTTTTTTTTAAGTCTTGGAATCCAGTGGGTAGGGTAGATCGAACTTACCTTAGTTGACGGGGATGTTAAAACTGAAGTATTATGCTTTGTAAAGCAGTTATTTTCAGCATTCGATAACATTCAAATATCTTCACCTGATATTCAAGCAACTTTGGGTACTGGTTTGTACTTCATTGTGTTAAACTTCATTTATAAGGTATTTGTGAGATCGCCAAGGAAAGGAGTACATCATCATAATATTTCATTCTCTGAGAGAAAAAAGTAAATTGCTTTTATAGAATAGTGATTTTCAAAACTTGCATATATTTAAAAGAAGGGTTCAATAAAAAAAAAATCTATTTTGAATTATTACCTCTAATACGAGAAGCCAAAATTAATATTTATTTTTTCTTCTACTGATCCACAGGCATTCCATTCCGGCCGAAAAAGAAATCAAGGTGGAAACAAGCGGTGGTAAATTTTAAATGGTCTTCTATTTCTTATCTTGCTGCAGAACTGTAGCTCTGTGGTTGAGAAAATTCGGATAGAAAAACCAGAGTGCTACAGATCCAAGCATTGCAAAACCTTCGATTTATGGCTTCTTTTTTACGCTTCGGTATTATTATTTGTGTGATTTTTCCTGCCAAAAGCATGTTACAAGTTTATTAAGATATATATCACTCATAATCTTGATACTTTATTTATCTTTCAACGGCCCCAACAGCCTGTCCGCAAAATGGATGTCTGAATGCAATTTTTAGTAACTGATATTCCAAGGCCAAATAAGGCAGATTGGGACCATTGAAAGGTAAATAAAGTAACAAAGTTTGGATTAAAATATATGGTTAATTAATAGACACCATGTTTTAGCAGGGGGGGGGGGCATATAATACAAGAAACAATACCCGGGGCGTGCAACAAAAACGGGGGGGGGGGTGTAAATCGAAGATTTTTACAATTTGTTGGATCTGTATGTCTCTTGATTGTCTGTTCGAATATTCTCAATCAGAGTGCTACAGATTTGTGCTATTCTATTCCAAGCTTATGATTTAAAATGAGGTATTTACCACAGTAGTACAAAGGTTTTACACTAGCA
Organism: Saccostrea echinata; assembly: GCF_033153115.1. Classification (NCBI taxonomy): domain Eukaryota; kingdom Metazoa; phylum Mollusca; class Bivalvia; order Ostreida; family Ostreidae; genus Saccostrea; species Saccostrea echinata. The sequence continues at coordinate 24,063,579 of NW_026889751.1, forward strand.
TTCTTAAAAAATAACTAACTTGAACAGATTTTACTCATGGACAACAAATTAATCAATGATTTTTTTTAAATAAGGTACAGAATAACACTTATAATTCTGTAAATTATTTGCATGCTTATGAGGGATTTGTGGGTGGGTGGGTGTTTTTTTTTCAAAATTGCGGGGTTTTTTGTCCCATTTATTGATTATTATCATTATTTATTATTATTATAATACTTCTGGAGAATTTAATTTGATGAAAGTGGTAATTAGAAGGATTTTGTTTATTATGTGGTGAAAATGAAGTTCATCGAAGTTTAAGGAAAATAAGTCTGCAGTTAGATATATCTATACTTAATTTATGAATAATCGTGAACAGAAAGAAATTGCAGTGTTATGCTTTGAAAACAGTATGAAACAGATTTGGTGCGATGCATTTTCCGTAAAAATATAATTTGCAAATATAACTTTTAAATGAAAATATAGTCACAAAGATTTTTTGAATTTCTCCGATATCTATTACTACTGTAAATCCCAAAATCTTTTTTTATTACTGAATATAAAACTGATACAAAAGTTATTTTTCAAGTCTTTTAAACCGAAAAATAATCTTCATATCTTACTTAAATTATTTAAATCATTACTGACGGTAAGCACATTGGTTTATTTTAATCGTGTTTGAGTTCATGGAAATAAAAACAACTCAAGCATGTACATACATGTATCTTAACCATTTTGAGTAACCCAAGTTTATTTATGAAATTAGAAGTCAAAGACATCGAATCAAACACGTCAACGGAAGTACAACTTACTAACAAAATGTAAGTATATTTCACAAAATTCAAGCTGCTTAGAAAGTTTTTGAATTATAAGGTTTAAAATAATATTTTTTAATTCATATTATTGCTTCGTTGTGACGTCTACTTCATAACGTTTTTCACATTGCGTGAATATCATATGAAGCCATTATATTACATTTTGATTAAAAAACTAAATATGTGGGTTTATAATACTTAAATATTTTTTAAAGTTCTAAAACATACCTTGGAGGATGAGGCTGCGTAAACCTACGTGAAATAACCGTGTCTAACTTTGTTTATCATGTATTAATGTATATACACTGTACCTGAGTAAACAAAACACATAAATATATCTTAATGTTTAAAACTAAAAAATGAGCAAGTTCGGAGTTTGATGCAAATGGTTACAAAATTGATGAAAAATGCAAGAAAGGAGAAAAGGTATCAATTTTCTGTGACCTCGGTAAGTGCATAAATACAGAAGGTAACATACCATATTCATTTTTTTGTCAGTCATCTACATATTGGACAAAATTAAGTTCAAAGCTACGCCCACTCACCCTTTGCCATATAAATAAACTCTTACAATATTCTTCCTAAAAGTATTATATAAATTGAACTCTCTTGTGGTATTGAAACGAAACTAGGAATCAAATTGATTTATCCCATTCTGTCCTCTAGAAGCTTTGTGATAATTACTTCCTGCTTAGTTCACCTTTTTGATTCTCAGAGATCACGTGATAGTGTAGGGTATAAGCAGCGATATTAGAGCTCTTAGTCAGTTCCAGACTAAAGTCGAGAGAAGTCAGTTGGTTTTCAGTTAAGGTGAGGAACATAAACTTGCTTAATAAAGTCTTATGTGCCTGTATAAGGCTTTCGAGACTTTGTTGTGTTTTTCAGCAAATTGGTAAATATTTTTGTTTGCTTAGCTAGGAAGCGCAGGCGCTCCAGGACAGAATTGGATAGTTGTAAATATATTTGATTAAAATTCTTGATTGAGAAGTTCTAACAATTATTTGATTTATTCCTTTAATTGCTCAGACAGAGCAACCGAATCCTCGAACCCAGAAACGTTACAGTATGAACATTCTTTTGATTAAACTAAAAATATCAAAGACTTGGTAAGGACTAGATTTGAAGGAAATATTGTATAGCCAAATTGAATGCTATTGATTTGCTTAAATTGTTGTTTCGTGCAGTAGCAATCACACCTTAAAATTACATTTGATTTAACGCAAAGATTTGTGAAATCCAGAGGGTATTTGATCAGGATCAAAAACATTTATAAATTACATGATTTTGAAGTCAAGTTTACTTATTATTAATGAATTATAAGGATAAATTTGTTTGTTTGTTTAAATTTTTCACTCATTATTGAGACGCCATCACTTGCCGGTAGGACTGCAAATTTAAACCTGTACTCGGTACTTACCGCCTTTGAGCAGTGAGGGATCTTTTTCGTGACAGCACTTACTGCGACATGGGACCTCGGTTTATACGGTCTCATCCGAAGGACCGGTGTCCATGTCCCGCAGTGGGATTCGAACCTGCGACGTAAGGATCAACTCCTTACTCCGCAACTCTAGAGCAAACGCTATAACCACTGCGCCACGCGGGCGACAAGGAATAATTTAGTTTCGTTGGAAATATGCCTTGCTAGTCAAACAAGCAGAAAGTTAAAGTCAAGGCTTATGACAAAAGGAGTCAAAAGCCGTTTTTAAATGTAATTGTTGAAAGAAACATGTACCCCAAAAATAATTCAATTTTTTTCCAATATCAGAATATTAAAAACAACGAACTCGATGTCCCCATTGAAGGAGAATGTGAAAATAAAAGAAAGCATCGTCGTTCAGCAGGTGAAAAAAATTCTTTAAATCAAACTATTTATGCCTTTTACTAATAACATTTTATTTTTTTTCTTATTTTGCATTATTCGTAGGAAAAAAGTAAAAAAGTTGGCTTGTCTGAAGTTGGACAAAATATTGAATCCAACGTTGCTTGTATTCAGTCTTTCAGAAACGAAGGTAATGAAGTCATAATCATTAAACATAATGTAAAATTATTATTATCATTATCCTATCTCTTCTCTTAGTTACGTACATTGTCAGAATTTTCCAAATAAAATTATCTTTTAATATCTTTCTTCATACGACTTCAGAAAGATTTCGATATAATATGTTGGCTGACTGGAAAATAAAAACTAAAAATATTTTCAAGAATAAAAAATGGGTTTTCCAGAAAAATATTTGTTGCAATAATATTCTCTTACGTTACTTTTTAGGTAACCGAAGTAGAACGGATTGTTTTGTTGAACTCGTGCAGATAATGAATCATCTTGAGAAAGCTGATTACGAAAAAGTCGCTTTAAGCGAGTTATCAAAAGAGTGCAAATCAAATGATTCAATGTGCAGTGGTCGAGTAAATGTTTTCATTGATCTTTTATTCAGCGAGGGATCCAACCTTACACAAAAGCTTATTATCAAATATTTTTTAAAAAGCAAAAACACCAACGAAACGAACATTATTAGAATTTTTTACCATATATCGGAGTTAAAATCCCCATCAATGGTAATGTTGCAATTTGTTACACATTTTCAAGTATATTTTCTAGAAATATTATGGATAATGTTTCATTTTTTTTACAACCAGCCCACAAAATTAGTGTTTAGTGAATGTACTTTTTATTCTTGAAGGCATTTATAGAGGCTGTTGAGGAACTTTGCTTAGGGCAAAATCATACCAACATAGGTATTTATAGTAAAGGAAAAAAATCTTTATCATATCTAACGATTTCAATTTATAAAGTAGCCAAACCCGTTATAATGGAATTTTTTAATATATATTTTCATAACCTTACAGGTTTAATCACCATGACAAACATCCAAAAACATGCTTGTCTGGCCCTTGGAACATTGATAAGAACGCTTAAAACAAATTCCCATCATCATGTTAAGACAGAAAGCCTTTTGGGATCCTTACAAAATTGGCTGGCTCCACATAACCAAAGTAAGAAATTTAATGTTAAATGTTGACAACTGAAGCACATGATAACCAAAATAGTCTTGAAATTACCTAAATTTATTATTGCTTTAACTATTCTACAGTACAGTATAAAGTTTTAAAAAGGGTATCTTTAAAGAAAGAACTTGAAATGAACATCAACACATTATTTGATCAATTTTGTACGTTATACACATACATAATACATGAAGGTAATCTTTTTTTTTTGTAGCAAAATACAAAGAAATGTACAAAGTCAAATGGAGACAGCGCCGTTCAGTAGACTGGTTTGATGAAGAACTTCATAATTATACGTACTCCAAAATGGTTTTAATCCATGCCTTGGGAAATTCCGGAAACGCTAGAGACCACCTCCTGACATACATGAGACCTGGCGAAGGAGACAACAGCTGGAGAAGGGCTGCTATCTTAGGAATGAGGCATTTTAACTGCACAGAGGTATTCCATAACTTAACATACTAGTAAGATTTCATCAAAGAAAGCATAATAAGGAAGACAGTAAACATTTTACCCATGATGTGGGTTCGATATATTATATATACCTTGAATGTACTTTGTATAAATAATGAGAATGCATTTATTTTAGAGTTCAGCTGCTTTACTTCTACTGGCTCTTAACGACGAATATTCTTTAGTGCGACAGCAGGCAATGGATCTTTTTGAAAGGCATCCTTTGTCAAAACAAAATGTTTCACAACATCGAGATATCATTTTGAGGTAAAAAAAAAAAAAGAATATCCCTAAGATAAATAACACTTAAACCATATGCTTCTTACGCGGACACATATTTCCGAGTTTGTAATCTATATACATATATTCGGTGCAGGATGTACCGTATATCAGGTAATTTTGGGTCGAGAATCTAATTAAAATCTAATTAAAATCAGATCATTTGATCGTTACACAAGGATCTGAGGAAACTCCATTCAAGATCATTTCCATGTGACCTTTCAATTATCCAATCAAGCATTTTCTGGTAAGAATCTGACAGTATCTTGAAATTCAAATACAAAAGGATTAGTCCTGATGATATAAGAAAGGGCAACAGTTATATGGTTTCTTTAGCCTGTATTTCGGATGTCCACACATGTCTTTTTCTTTGCAGAAATGCAATTAATATTTGCTTTTGAACTGTTTTAGCTCTCTGGTTTGTACTAAACGTTTGGATCTTTTCTACAGCTACTTTTACTGATACCTCCATTTTCCCGAATGTCGATTAATTACAATTTCTCTGATTGGTCAAAATTTAAATGAATATTTATGTTGCAAAGGTCACAAGCAGATGACCCTGATGGGGCCTTCTTCAGATCCTGTGTAGCTATCAAAAGATCTGATTTTAATCAAACCTGGAATATTTGGCAAATTTGATATCAAAAAGGAGTTGAAACATTGACGTCTTATAATATTTTGGCAGATTTTCACTTCCATACTCTGTTTAAGAACTTAATAAATTGCGATAATACTCGCTATTATTTTATCGCCAAATTTATCACATATGTTCTCGAGCTCGCCAAATTACCAGATATACCGTAAGAGTCTTCTTTTGTACTTGGCAAGTGTAGAGTATGCATGAAGAATGCCAAAGAATTATAATTTATCCCAAGATTTTGTTTTAAAAGGCATCAGCTTGATAAAAATGTTTGATAATTTTACACAGGCATTTATCTTTTATTGATTAAACAAGTGTATTATTATATAAATAGTGCACGTTTTTGCGGGTAACAGTTGAAATTGACACCCCAAGGAAAACCATTGTCAACCGACGCGTCAGCGTCGGTTGACAATGGTTTTCCTTGGGGTGTCAATTTCAACTGTTACCCGCAAAAACGTGCACTATTTATTTTATTATACTGAATGTCTTATTGATTTCGGATGTCATTAAAAAAAATAGGAGATCGTCGTTAAGTTCACGCTTAGAAAGCTTTCAAACTCCCCGCTTCTATTTTATCAATAAGAAAGCTTCGGAAAAGATTTACCAACCTCTTTATTGTTTGTTTGCTACTCAAAAAGTCCTTTATCATCTAAAGTTTGCACTCGCAAGGATGTTTCGTCTGTCGTTTGTTGTTTTCAAGTAAGCTACATCGGACGCAAGCTTTTATTGACGTCGTTTATTCGGCTTCTTTCAAACGCACAACTGACGTTTTGAGAATTCTACGGTGAACCGTACGCGCATGATTTGAACGCATGTGACATTTTCGAAATGTTACCCGTTGTCAAGTCTGTTGCTAACGCTGAGGGTAACATTACGGATTGTTAAATGCGTCTAAACCAATCAGATTTTAGTATTTAACATGAAAGTATAATAATTGGACTTATTGTCGAATCTTCTGTTAATGTAGTCGGCTTTGAGGAAACAGAATCCCTTGAGGGAAATACGAGGGTTAATTCAAAAGTTCGTGGATTTTCTTTCTAAAATTTTACTGTTATGTGATTAAAGCAAACAAAAGACATATCTATAAAAAAGAGCCATTGTGCAGCAATACTGGAAAATTTCACCAATTACCATTAAGGTCACGTGAGCTTTCTAAACATGGACGGCTGTAAAATTCCGGGAAGTTAGGTATATAACGTAACGTTCTAGAAGAATCTCGCCCTTACGTTCAAATCGACCTAGAAATTCTACAAAACACTGCATTCTTTTCTTCATTTCTGCTCTCGGGAAAAGCATGGGTACCCATCTCGCACCCACTTCCTTCATATTACGATCATTTTTCATAATACACTCCGTCGTTCCGTATGATGTTCCGATTTCAGTAACAATGTCATGCACAGTACATCGGCGGTCCACGTCCATTAACGCTCTGAATTTGTCTATGAGGAAAAACGACCTTTCAATAGGCAGCCATACCTTTTATCATCTTCCACGGAAGTTCTGTTTTCCTTAAATTTCTCACGCCAATTGAAAACCAGTTGCTTACTGCACTTTTGTCCTGTCAATATCATTAATATATGCGTTTAAATCGTAGTGTTTTCGAGATTGTCACAAAACTTACAACCTGACTAAATTTCGACGTTATCTAACGATGTCATGATGAACAAGAAATCATCAGTTTGAAAAACTAAACATCCAGTAAAAGCTATTAAACTTTCACACGAATGTTTATAAGAGTTCAAGCAATCGTAATTATGACATCGTTTTCGTTTTATATACCACTTAGTGCGGGTTTTTTTCTCACAGTGAGTATTAAGATTTGAAATGAAAATGAACGAATAAATGTCTCCACCGCATTTTCAAATGGCAACTGCCAAAGTGTTATCATCATGAATATTTAAAATATTTTTTATTAAGAAAATTCAACAAGCGTGCATATTTTCATCTGTAATTTCCAATCACCTCCACTAATAAATTAATAAAATATTAAGAAATTCAATGAACTTTTGGATCAATCTTCATAAAAGTGATGCCCCTATTATTTTAAGTTTTTTATTCTGGTGATAGTTACTGAATAAATTTATTTGGCAATATTAAACGCTTAAGCAAAAGTTAAGATATCAGGTCAACTTGTCTATGTTTACTTATGATGAACGAGTGACAAACATGAAACTATTTTCGATGCTTGTAATTAGAATTTCCTTTAAATTCTGTGCAAACATCTGCGTCTTCACATATATTTTGAGAGAATATATGATGGAGCAGGACGTAAAAAAAATTATACCTATCATGGGGGTATTTTATTAGTTATTTCCAAATATTTTTCCTTCTTGTAGCCGAGACTACAGTTATCAAACATTGATGCGTGTGAAGAGGGGCTTTTTAGATGTACAATTTAAAGACGGATTCCTTTTTCATTTAAAACTTCCCAGCATACAATGGAATAAACGACTAGGAGACAGTTCATTTGGAGCGGACTTTGGACTCGTTTTATCGAATGAATTTGAAATAGAAATAAGTATGTTGTCATGGATAATTGCAAAAAGTATACTTATCTTTCACATGGTAAAATGTGCATATATTTACATAATTATTTACATAATTATCTAACATTTCAGAAATACTTAAAAAAAAAACTCTCTTTACCTATTTCAAAATTTTGAAGCTCAAGTAAAATAATTTAAAGTTGTTTTTATAATGAAAACCGTTAGGACCTCTCAGTGCTCATGTCATGCTAAATATCTACGACGATGCCTACGCTAAAGTTATGCTTGGTTGGTTTGGAGTGGAAAAATACCTCTTTCGAGCCTATGCTTGTTATAGGGGACATGCTGGATACGATCTCAACATTCTTAAGGTATTATACATAAATCATATTTTAGATAAAGAAAATAAATATATATAAAAAGAATCGTTTAGATTTTATTCATAAATTCATTGTTCCTGAATTTAAAGAAAGGCTGAAATATATAATTCCATTTATAAAACTATCGAAATCCATTCAAGCTCATTCAGAATATAAAATTAATTCTTAAAAAAAATATTGGAAATTGTAATGTTAATGTCTGGGCCTTTCCTTTACGGTGATTTCACAATGGATCAGACTTGAAAGGTATACGTGTATATTGGAGAAATTCGACATTTTTTTCCGATAGATAATGCCGATGTTTTTGATTATATGTAAAATTAAAATTAGAAGTTGGTATTTTGAGCATAGATCGGACAAAGATATTACATTTGAACTTTAAGTGGCAAGTTGAGATAAAACTCTTAACTGAGTTTTGTTAAGCATTTTACGCAAAACTACAAATAATAATTTATCAGTTAAAAAATACAAAAAAAAAAAAAAAAACAAAAACAAAAACAAAAAAACAAAAAATAAATAAATAAATAAATAAAAAATAAAAATAAATAAATAAATAAAAAGAAAGAAAGAAAAAAAACAGTATTTAGGGGTAGAAACTCGTGTTTCTCAAAGAAGGTGCAAAATATATATATAAAAAAGATCAAAGAATATAATAAAATATTAGCTCAATAAGTTTTTTTTCAGACAGTATTTGTTAATGTGCAAAACCAGGAATTCGAGCGTTGAACTGAAACAAAATGTTTAATATCCCCAAAGCATATGCTACATAACCCGAACTATGGCAAAATTTTGTTCGATTCATTGGTTGATCTCTGTTGATAAAGGCGATATTTATCAAATTACCGGCGTAAGGGGGATATGTAATTACGTTCCCCAAACGAAGTTTGGAAACGTATTATTTTTAATTTCTTTTTTAAAAATTTCTTCTCCGGTACTTTTTGTACGCGATTGTTCTCGGAAACTACTCATCCGATTGAGATGTAACCTTTTTAGGGTTAACAGACATTTTAACACAGAGAATAGAAAGAGTAATAATTTATTATCCCAACATAAACTTTAAAATAGGAGGTGTATATGAAAATAATATTTAGTGTCATACCTATTAAATTCATATTAGAAAACATAATAAAGCGCTGCTTCCTAAGTCAGAATATCACAATATAATATGTGCTTGTTAGAAAACAATACCCTCCATTAGTAAGAGTTATCTTTCTTATAAATATTTTTTTTCAATGGAAAAAAATATTCTACATATGGTACTTGATATATTAAAGCATTTTGAAATGGTCCATAAAATCAAAAATAGAACTTATACAATTTGTAAGGGTTTTAAAATTGGATTTAAATGTTTTTTGTCAAATGTAATAAAACAATTTGAAAAGTATAGACAAAAGGAAACAGAAGTTAGTATTTCCATCATATGTCAAGTTTGATCGAATTGATCACTCAAAGGTCTAAATTATTAACCTCTGGTAAAATATACTGTGAGTAATATTAGGATTTTTTACTTGAAAAGTTATCTCTCTTACCAGAGGGTCGGTCCCCATTAATGTATTTATCAAAGGAAATGATTTTGATAATAAATAAAGAACATATTTACATGTAGTAGATTTCTATGAATGTGTACATCATTTAATTTCATCTCTTTCATTTTAAAAATGTATGACTCTTAAAATTTCTTAAATGAGTGGGGTGTTTTTAAGATAACCTGTTATTTTTATATACTATTTCCCTATTAATGGACTGCTGTCTCATACATCGAAAATAAATAAAATGTATATACATCTACTGCAGACAAGAGAGTTATTATATATCTACTCTTATATTTCAGCATTTCGGAATTAATGGCATTCAAGGCTTGGCCAATATATTTGACAGAATTATCAAAACCGTTATGAATCCTATAATAACAGTTGTTCAACAATTCAAAAATATTATTCAATCGTTTGATGGTGGTATTGAAATCATTGTCAACAACATTATCGGAGTGATGAAAAGCTTCCCAATCCTTTTAGAGAATATTGTTGATAAAATTATCAAGGCCGTTATGAAGGTAGCTGAGTATGGAGGTGCTTGTTGGATTTACCACATAAAAAAAATAATTATCAAAGCCAGATATTTTGTGGAAGACGTTCAGGAAGACCTCACAGATTTCTACAGCGTAAGCAATTATTTAGATTTTACTTACAACATATACAATATTGATCACTCTATTTCAATAACTTCCATATTTTGGGCAATTTTTCCAATTAACATAGTCTCTAGTTCATTTCTTTCAGACCATATCTGACTGTTTAACAGTTACACTTCCTTACGTAGCAAAGAAGTTATTCGATTCTACAGCTGCAATTATTTCAGCTGTGAGGCAGTTTTTATCAAATCCTGTTCAGTCAACTACATTTTTTGGAAAATCATTGTTAGAGTAAGATTTATGAATATATACCTGTATTTCTAAATCGTTTTGAGAACATATTAAGGTACATTGTATTTGTTTCGTGTTTTGCATAAACATTTTTGCTGAGCCTTTTTTCCATGCTTTTCAGGGTTAAGGTCGCAATTCACACGTTTATGGACATAAAGAAAAAAGTAATGGAAACACTGACGTTTCTAAAAGGTATAATATTCTCAAGCTCGGAATAGAAAAAAGAATAATATTTACGCTTTTCCTTAAGCATTCAGTTAATGCTTGCATGTACTGGCTGTTTTAGGAAATACGTGAAATAACTGATAAGGCTAGGAGCCTAGGAATAACATATATTTACTGCAAATTTTAGTCACTATTATATGTTTTTACTGATCTTGCGTTGTAAAACTATTACGTTTAAATAAATAAGACAAATAAAATAATTTTCAAAAAACACTCTCACGAAAAATTACACTTTGTTGCCTCTAATGCTATAAAGAAACTATTTAGAATTTGTAGCTCTAAATAAGTGGTAACAATGGGTCTATTTTAAATTCTGAAAAATGCTGAGTAACTCTCAATGTTCACTAATGATAGGTTACATGATCAAACTCCATCAACAACACAAGAAAAACAATAAAAATATTTGACCTTAAGAAATAAGGTATTGGCAATATCATTCTGAAAATAATTTTCATACTTGCCATGGTAACACAGTATATCCACTCAAAATTAATGTGTTGCTTAGTTTTGGTTAATGCTGTTATCTTAAGGAATAAAAACATGGAAAACCAAGACTGGCAAATATACCTCGTTAGGACCTTGTAACACAGAAAACATAAGAAAAATTGGGATTAATTGCTACATTGTAGTGTAACCATGGAAACGTATACTAGTGACTTTGTGCTGCTTTTAATCAAGAAACATTACTTGAGTCACTTTGAATTGTGCTTTTCCGATAGAACTAAAGTTGAATATCATTGATATCATCATTGTTAAAGTTTGATTAAAAAATGACACCCATGGTTACATGTACCAAGAAGCAATATTAAACCCAATGTGGTAACTTCTTGCATCCAGTTAAAGATTGTGTGGTAGTCAAAATTGAAAGTCAGGTTAGCTTTGGGAATCTACATACATGGATGCGTACCCAAGGAAACAAAATATTTTCCGCCTTTTATGCATATTTTTTTCTTTTAATTTCTATAGCAGCACTCTATTTTAAGAGTTAATTGTTTGTTTATTGTTTAACGTCCCTCTCGATAATTTTTCACTCATATGGAGACGCCATCACTTGCCGGTGGAGAGCTACAAATTTTGACCTACACTCGGCACTTTAATTTGGGCCATTGAACAGTGAGGGATCTTTTTCGTGCTAGCACCTATACAGGGGACCTCGGTTTATACGGTCTCATCCGAAGGACCGGTCTCCACGTCACACAGTGGGATTCGAACCCGCGACGTAAGGATCAACTCCTACTCCGCGACTCTAGAGCGAACGCTCTAACCACTGCGCCTCGCGGGCGACATTTTAAGAGTTAAATTTGAAGAGTTAAAATTTGAATTTTGGAAATTTTGAAACTAGGACCAAACCATTGCCTTTAAAAGTTGGTCAGCGGTTATATAGAAGTGTGCTCTTTAAAAAGATAGGATCAGATTAAATCATGTTCATTTGAAATTTCTTTACGATATTAAAAATTTAGCAACATTGGCAAACAACAGAAATGTTTAGCTCACCTAGTTCACGTCGTTGTCATAAACTTTTCACATTTTCATCTTCTCAAGAACCACTGGGCCAATTTCAACCAAACTTGCCACAAAGTATCCTTGGGTAAAGGGGATTCAAGTTTATTTAAATGAATGGCCACGCCTTCTTCCAAGGGGAGATAATTATGAATTCGTGAAAAATTAATGGCATCGTTTAAAAATCTTCTTCTCAGGAACCACTGTGCTTGAATATATGAAACTTATATGGAAGCATCCTCAGGTAGTGTAGATTCAAGTTTGTTCAAATCATGACCCCCGGAGGTAGGGTGGGGCCACAATGGGTGATCAAATTTTTACATAGGAAAACATAGGAAAAATCTTGTAAAAAATCTTCTTCTCAAGTACAGCAAAGCCATGACTAGTCATATTTAAATGGAAGCATGAAATATGAAGATAAAGGACAGTATTCAATCTCGAAAGATGAAACGATACAATTTTGGAGCAGAGCAAACAAGGACCTCAAAATTTAAAAGATGACTTCAAGCGAGACTGTTGATATCCTTGTTTCATCAACTTGTTTGTCAATGGCTTGCCTCGTTTTAGAAATTTTTCAAACGTAGATCATGCTCTTGCATTAAAAAATCTTCTTCTCAAGAACCACTAGGCCAGAAAAGCTGAAACTTACATGGAAGCATCCTAGGGTAGTGTAAATTCTAAATTGTTCAAATCATAACTCCTGGGGGTAGGATGGGGACACGATGGGGAATCAAAATTTTACATTTAAATGTATAGGGAAATCTTTAAAAATATCCTCCTCAAGAACCAGTGTGCCAGAAAAGCTGAAACTTACATGGAAGCATTCTGGGGTAGTGTAGATTCTAAATTGTTCAAATAATGACCTCCGGGGGTAGGGTGGGGCTATAATGAGGAATCAAAGTTTTACATTGGAATATAAAGGAAAAACCTTTTAAAAAATCTTCTCAAGAACCGGTTAGCCAGAAAAGCTAATTTTTTTATGGAAGCATCCTGAGTTAGTGAATATTCGAAATTATTAAAAAATTTTACCCCCCCCCGGGGTAGGGCGGGGCCACAATTGGGAATCAAAATTTTTACATTGAAATATATAGGAAAAATCTTCTCAAGAACCACTGGGCCAGAAAAGCTGAAACTTACAAGGAAGCATTCAACGAAGTGGCCAAGTGATACTGTAAAATCGAAATGTTTCAGGGTTCAAATTTCCATGATTTGAGGAAAAAATATTGGTTTGAAAGGATTTGATTTCGTGGTTAAAGAAAAAATATCATTCTGTATTATGAAGATTTTACATTTTGAGGAAGGTATATGGGTCTCTTCATACATGTGCCACGTAAACAACGAAAATTAAATCCCCCGGAAATATTGATTTTACAGTTTATGGTTTGTTGAATGTCTGTGATTCAAAGTTTAAAGAACTAGGCACACTAACTCTCGATTCCCTTCTACATTATACATACATTTAATTCAACATTAATGTACATACCTCGGTGTTGAGAGGACTCAATCTATTTGGATTTCAGGAAGCAACACACAATTTTGATAGCGTTATTAGCTACAAGAACAGCAGTTTTGTCTTGAAATGCCAAGGGGGAGAGGAGTTCCCTAAGGTCATATATGATTGATAATTGAATGTTGCTTTACGCTATTTTAGAATTTTTCACCCAAACGAAGAGATTATCCGCTGTCGGTGAAGTGTCACAATTTTGATATATGCATGGTTTCATTATTGACGCGACCTCCTTTTTAAGGTAATATCAAAAGGACTAATGACTTTTACTTTTAACGTTGAAGAATTAAAGGAACAGTCACTAACCACGTTAAATTCCTTAGTTTTTGACGCGGCACTGGGAACAAGAATTGAACAAGCGTCAAACCCTTAGGGTCCATTTTGTACCTGGGATGTTAGTCCATGGATATGCTAAAACTTTTGAAATGAATAGTGAAAGGAGCTGTTGAAAATCTTCCTCTTTTTATGAAGTGTCGTTAAAAGGGGAGTTTTATGTGTACATTTGTGTATTATATTTTTGATAGTATTTTTAATTAAATATATTGTTATATATGCGAAATAAAATGAAATCAAATCAATTCTTATGATATTAACTCATTTTACATACCGGTATGTATTTTTAATACAGCCGTTCTAAGTTTTTGTATAAACTCACTATTTATATGATTAATCAACATGTACAGTGTACTTGCATTAATATTTTTTGTTCATTTAGAATCTTTTTTATTAATACCAACTCAATTTTTATTCAGTCACAAACAAAGTCCTTCAATGTTTTCAAGATTTGATACACAACTGTATTAGTTCAATAGATACTTCGAAACTAAATTTCTTATATGAGCATTTCATGCGTAAAATAGGTAGCACATCTATAAAAACAATACACAATTACAAATAAAACTTAAATGAAATAATATTTTTAAATTAAATGGTGATTAAACATTTTTTCAACATCATACTGTCTGCATTTTGTAAAGATTTACATTCAAAATATGCAGAGTGTGAATGAATCAAAATTCACGTCATAAAAATTATCTTAATCCTTAAATGAAACTATTTTTGTATTTGATACTTTAGTTTGATATATGTCCGAAATAAATAAACAATTTTTGATCATTTAAGTTTAGAAACAACATATAGAAACCTGATGTTTACAGACCAATCCTCAATGTTTCATGACTTGACCACCATTTGTTTTTTCTAAATCACGTGACTTGGGTGATCGATGTTGCAAAACAGAATCATAAAATAAAATGATTAAAGTTACATAAATCATATTTTTAAGTGATTTTATCGTAGGCCGGAAAATGACCTTATAGAAATCCATCCTTTCTATGTGATGCAACAGGGCTGTGTACATTGCCTGTTGCATGCATGCGCTTTTCCTGGGGTGCCTCCTGGTTATCAAGTCTTCTCTGCCAATTCTGTGAAAAAGATACGTATTCCATATCATTTCATCTTTGAGGAAGAGAAATAACTTGGAACTCAGCTGATGGTGGAATTTCTAATCCCTGGACACAAAGTGACAAATTGAACCAAACTCGATAACGCAGAATAACAGGCCCCAAGCTGGAGGTTTAAGTAGGTAGACATTCTAGAAAGATCATCTGGTGACACCAGGGCCTTGTGTTGAGTAGGTCTAGACAACCCGAGATTCATGTTTTGTTTAACCTTTCCAGTTAGGGCCCCATGTGCTTGTTTAAAATCTTTTTCAAGACTATTTCAAGATTTTGCCAATGTCACTAAGATGGCGGTTGATTGCTGACTGTATGACTTTTAATGATCTGTTTTTGTGATCCAGGGCCTGTGATACTTTGTTTTCCAGGTCTGGTTGGACCTCAGCGTAAAATCTTAAATGATTATTTAGTTCCTCGCATGAAATTGATTGTAAATCCCGAGGATGACCAAATTTCTCTAAACTCCAATTTTCAATTTAATTAGGCTTATTTATGAAGCATTACATTGCTTTTGGCTGGTGTTTTGTTTATTTATTTTATTTTTTTTCTTCTGTATATTTGTCAAATATCTTTTATTCAGTTTAAAGTGGGTGAACTATTGTTCAGGTACCTCCATTTTTTTTTTTCATTTTACATGTAATTTAATATTTAATTGATTTAATTTTTATCTGTTATTTATCTTTCAAATTGGTTTTAAAAAAATACATCTTTATCTAATGAAAAAAAAAATGTTTTGATAATTTAATTCCAAGGATCTTTTATATGTTACATATTTGTTTAAAAATATTAATGATTAATTTGACATGCTTTATCTCAAATTGCAAACACTGTTTCATTTCATTTTGTTTTATTTTCATTTGTATTTTTAGTTTGTTTAATATGTATATTAATTGTAGGCCCTTTTTTGCTTTGGTTGCCGAAAAATGCTTTTTAGATTCAATGTCACCTAGCTCCTCAACTGTAAGGTAGGAGCTAGGGATTCATCGAAATCGTGAAACAGACGATATATTGAAAAAGGATGTATTTTTATGTCATCAATATGCGGGTTTTTTTAAATTTTGTTTTACGATCTATTTTATTTATTTGTTAATTTTTACTTGCAAACAATAAATTGAATACAAACACGAACGAAAACAATGTGAATAATTTTATTTGGAAATTCCCGTTCTATGAATAGGGCTAAAACTTGAAAGGTGAAGTTTGCACTCTAGAGAAAATTAGTTTCGGCTGCTTAGTGCAAATGAACTCCAGATTCTATTGATGCGGTTATCAAAAGAATTTTCTATCCAATCAAAATCAATTGTTTTACAGAAATTAAATGCTTTCAATTTTATAATGAAAAAGACAAGTTTAACCAAATTTATAGAGTTATCTCTCTTTGTTTTCCCAAATCAAATATGTTTTGTTTTTTTTCGAAAATTCATATAAATATCTATATGAATATGAAAAATCATTAAAAAACAAAACTTTTTAAAACACAGCCTTTGAAAACTTAACTTAGAGGTAGTCGACAGAACAATACTATCGTTTAAAGACTATTCGCAGTTTTTCATAAAATAATATTTTTCATAAGTTTTGGACAGACCCAATATCAAAATAAAAAAAAATTATCAATGCTTGATGTAAATTTTGGTACTTCATAAGAAATCGCATTATGCTTACTCCTCTATGGACTTTTGAGATTGATTACTGTTCGTTATCTCCATATTTGGTTATATATTCAAAACAAACAAGCACTCAAAATAAAAATTTCTTGTCAAAAATCTGTTTACCGCAATGAAAAATCATCTAGTTTTAGGTGATTATGCGAGGATGAAAACGTGAAGGAATGATGACAATGAATCGATGGCGCAATAATGTGATGAAGGCCGATGTTGCAATGACAAGATGATGCGATGGCGATAATGCGATATTGCGATACCGATGAAGCAATGTTCACTACCGTTCTATCGCACTATCGTCATCGCATTATCGCGCCATAGCATCGTCTTAATGCGCTATCGCAGTCAAGTCATGGTCATTGTAGCATCATCATCATCGCAAAACGCACCGCTGCGTTTTATTCAGGGTGCTATCGCACTATCTCGTCATCGCAGCATCGCTTCAGTGTCATTGCATCAGTGTTTCATCGCTTCAACGATCCAATAGTCAATGTACCATGGTGGGAAAGTGATCTCCCTGAACCTATAGTCAAAATTATGTTCGCCACAAACGAAGGAAGCTTGACACTACTGTGGGCCGCAAAATAAATGTACATTCATATGAGGATTAAGCAAATCTTTACACTTTTTATGTGTTTAACTTTACTGTTGTGAATATTTATGCGTTAGATTTTAGGGATTCATAATCTATGTAAAAAATAGTAAAAATTTACATAACCTAAAAGTACCCGTTATATTGTACAGATCAAGAGTTTTTGGTGTGTGTTAAAGGGAACATATTACATGTACATGCATTTACATATACGTGTATGTTATCAATTTATTGTTTTCTCTTTAGGTGCTGCACCATTTTGGATCGATTACTGGGAAGATTTTAAGGAGATCCTGGAAGATGTCAAAGATTTATTTCGTCTTCTATCTGACAAAAAAGAAAGCGCATTGAATCTGTCATCTGAGGATGGACTCTCAACAGCACTTACGGATGGCATTTTAGATACGGTGAAGAAGATGCATTATAGCATTTTAAGAAAAATTTGCATGAACCTCTTTTATTGAAATATTATATTCATATAAAGGAAAATTGCAATTTCTTTCATCCATTCAATTGAAATACATTTTAAAAAATGTTTGACTGTACTGAAAACATTTGAAGATGTTAATACATGTTGTCTTGAATTTTGAATTTTCTTTTAAATTTGGAATTCAGAGAGAAGAAACCAATTCATTCATTGAAGAAATGCAGAATTCATTCGGAGACATAACAGCTCAATTTAAGAGTACATTGAGTGATTTAGTATCATCATTTTTCGATGCCTTTCAGTCTGTTTTGAATGCTGTCAAAGAAATCAAGTCCGGATATGGTTCTGTTAGAAATATGTATGTCAATCACTGTAAAAGCAAACACTTTCAGTTGTTTCACACGATAAAAAATTTCCAACAATTGATAGCTTTTACTACCATTCCAATCAGATAGAAGAACTGTGGTATTTTTATGAATATTGTAACACTGTAGCATTGTTGTTATACTTCAAATGGGTACGTGTAATTCTTTTTAACATTTGCTAGAGAACTGATAGTGTCATTAATAACATGTTGGTATGCATTTTATGAGTAAAAAACCAACAACTACCAAAGACTGCAAGTGCATAAAAATAACTCGGATTTTGACAAACTGATGAGTTTACAGCTACTATAACAGAAACATTTGGTCCACATCTATCTTGAGAGAATGAATTCATTAAGTGCTAAATTGATAGTCATACCGTTTGGTCGAACTTAATCAAACATAATACTTCATTATAATTATATAGCATTTTTAAGAACTAGTGTTCTAAACATTTTGTAAATAAAATATTCATCGTGTAATTATATTTCTTACTTGAGTACAGGGGACATAATTTGAACAATGTTATTTGTAGGTATTATGTACATAAATAATTGTTTTTAAATGTAAGAGGGGTGATCAAAAAGTTTACTTCCATAAAAGAAATAAAATAAGGTTTCAGTGTTCATTATTTTTTGAAGTAGCCGTTCTGCTCATGCGCGAATCAAGTGATCCAGGCGGTCACGTGACATGCTCCCTAACGTTCTGTTCACAGAAGCTAAAAGATTTTTCCGAGTCTTAAATTTCGTGCCATGCAATTTATTTTTATAAAGAAGAGTCCATTTGTCAGAAATGGTCAAAACTCGGCAATAGGATGGGTGGATAAGGATATCCTTTCCCAGAATGAATGGTGACCATCACAACCCGAGTCATCTGTCATCTGTCTCGTGTGACTAAATGTATGCCAAATTTCATTCTGGTCTGAATTGTGGTTTTGTAAATATAGAGATAGTTCGCGAACTTTTTGATCACCCCACGTATATACAAGAATATATAAAAATGCAAGCTTTTATTGCATCAGTCTTTCAAATTTTATAACAAGCTATGCTAAAATATTTTTTAAGAACGCTAGTTTCAAATCTCTTTTACTTTCAAGATATACCATGGATAGAATGTATCTGCTATTAATCATTGTAGATTTATAAAGACAAGGGATATCGTGCAAAAGGTGTTTGGATCCAAATTTCATGTAAAATTTCCCAAAAGACGAAGAAATGAGGATCCTTCTTGTGGTATTGGTGTCTGGCCCTCCACAATGAATGGCATATATCAGACAAAGGGAGTTGATGTGCGCGCTTCATTTTACTCTGACGTAAATATTTTAGTATTTTTCTTGAATGCTGTCTTCTATAGTACTCTACAAGGCAAATTCTTCTAAAGAAAGATTTAACCTCATATTTTGTATCCCATACTAATGAAATCAGGATAGGGCCAAGTAGTTTACCACAGCACCATCCAACATCGGCTGCTAGGTTGATAACTCGATAGTGCAATGACGAGGAAGCTATGATGCAATGATTATGATATGCGACGGTTGGATAGTGCGATGACGATGGCGCGATAAAGCGATAGCGAACATCGGCTTCATCATCATGGTGTCATCGTCTGCACATTAAGCATCATATTGTACCATCGCGACATCGCACTATCGCTCCATTGTGCTTTCGCAACATCGTCATCGCATTACAGCGCCATTGCATTATCGTTATCTCGCCATTGCATCATCCCCATCAAAGCTCGATTGCACGATGAATAAATAATGAACTTTGTGGCCGTATCCTGATTCCTTACACATCATGTTCAGTATCGTACCATCGAGCATCGACTAAAGGGTCGATGGCGCAATTTTGGATGCTACAATGGCAATGAAGTTATGGCGCCATGACGATGACGAAAGCGCGATGATGATGATACGATGGCCGATAAACATGCACTGTCCATGCATTGATACGTTGAAAAAAGCGAGACCCTGATTATTAAATCTTAGGGATTTAGGTTTTTTAAGAAGTTTTTAAATTCGTATATGTATCAAGATACACAGTAAAGATATCGGTCATTTATATATTAGAAATAAATAAAACTTCAATTTCTGGCTTTTTTCGGGACTCTTAAGTCAACTCATTCTTTATAATTGAAAATGTTCATGTTTCCGCTGTTTCCATGGCAGTAGACGTCATTTGGAAAGTTTTTAATATTTAATACACGATTAGACCTGATGCTTATTATTTCAGTGAAGTTTTATTAAGACTACCCCAACCATCTGCATGTACGAGAACTTCCTTCTGCGATAAATATAATTGGAGAAATAACAATAAGTCGCCCCGAATTCTTTCGAAGTGACACAATGGGATGAAATCTATTTTTCAAAACTGTGTTTTGGGTAAAATTATCATTTGATCATCTCTAAAAAGGGACTGGTCACAGCAGCCTAGCGGTAGGGCGTTCGCTTCGTTACCGGAAGGCCCTGGTTTGAGTTTCATTTGTCAAACCTAAAATGTATATATAGATAGAAGTGCAAGTCACGGATCATTCGGATGAGACCTTAAAAACCGACGTCTCGTGTAACGGTAGTCGTTGTCACGATAAAGAACCTTCACTGACGTAAAACAACATACAATCAAACTGTTAAAATGATGAATTGTATTTCAAAAAATAATAATTTAACTTCATTTGCAGATTCGAAGTCCAGTGAATGGTTTCATCTTCAGTGAAAACAAAAGACTGCGGATCTTGCCTACTGATGACGATTTTAAAGAATTTGAAATAGTAATAGAAAATATTATTCCAGTCTTGGCAAATGGAAAATTTTTTACGGCAGGTAAAGATGTCATCGGAAAAGCCGATAGATCACCCTGCGAATATAACTGCATACATGTGTCAGTGCGCAAGAGAAGTCCAACTAACAAAAACGATTCTGACTACACTTACATCGATCCGACTCCATTTTTGGACCACCTGCTTCCAACTCCAAAATGGATCTGGGAGTGTAAAGATTACACTTATATACATCAATTTAGTGTGGTATCAGCTGATGCTATTAAAAGGGGAATGCAGAAATTTCCATCGGGAATACCTAGGCCTAAATTTGAAGAAACAAAAATAACAATAAAATCTTCGGCCTTTAAGTACCACTATACTCCTTTTAAATCTGATACTGTATCTTTAAATGATTCGCGTGCTGTCATGGCATGGAACAAGTTAAGAAATGAATTTAAAAAGTCAGTTACAGACTTGAAGGGTATATCCATGCAACTCTTCGCTTCTTCATCTACCAGGTAAGATATATAATGACAATATCATATGGTTGATGAAATTTTTAAATTATATGCAGATATCATTTTTTAAAAAAAAATATCTGATAAAGGCGTTTTAACATTAGCTTTTATTCCTCATATGAGTACTCAACTTTGGAAAATCCAAAAAAGTAAGGATATGCAACTTACTCATAAAAATTAATTTTGGCGTTGTGAATCATACATTCTTGATCAAACGATGAAAGACTTGCTAGCAAGATTCCATGCTGAATTGAATCTTGTCCTGTTTATCTTTTCACTTTGATTTTACTCTCTGAATATTAAAAGTAAGACACAAATGGTTTAACTGAGAATACGAAATTTTGGCTAGGACTTTGTATTTCCATTAAATGTTTATCTTTTAAAGAGCATTATCATACAAAGATAAACTTCTATAATTTTCATTTATATAATATATCCAAATTTATTAAGAATATATTTACAGGACTGATCCAAATCTTTGTGATATTTTGGGTGTGAACGGTTACACACTTGGTAGGATTAAAGAGCTGCTAGGAGGGAAAGTTGAAACAGAGATGAATATAGTTTTTGGTAAACTTACAGAACTTCGTTCATCAATGAGAGCTCAAAATCTTGAAGGATTGCCTATCTCCAAACTCCGGATTTTACGTCCGGTGTCATTTAAAGCAACTTATGGATTAAAATCAAACATGATGTCAAGAGTTCTCGGCACAACTGAATATGGTTCGTGAATACCAATAAATCTTTTCTTAATGTTGTTACATGTAATTTGTTTGTTTGTTTTACGTCCCTTTCGCGAATTTTTCACTCATATTGAGACGCCACCATTGCCGGTAGAGGGCTGCAAATTTTAGACTTATACTCGATATTCGGGGCCATTGAGCATTGAGGGATCTTTATCGTGTCAGTACCTACTGCGAAATGGGACCTCGGTTTATACGGTATCATCCGAAGGACCTGTCTCCACGTCCCTCAGTGGGATTCGAACCCGCAACGTATGGATCAACTCCTTGCGACTCTAGAGTAAACGCTCTAACCATTGCGCCATGCATGCGACGATGTTCTTCATAAAATATCAATTAATGATTTTTGCTCTTATAGAAAATGCACATTTTATTATTTGATTTTAAATAATCGACAAAAATATGAACTAAAAACCTTCTATGTGTATGAATTTAAACAAAAACCCATAAAGAATCTATTCGGGATATTTTTACCGAAATAAATCTGATAAATATTCATGAATTTCAAAATAAATATGAATATGTTATGAAGGGAAAAGATATCTTAACTACGTTTTTTTTTTTTATCCCTTATTGAAATACTAGCAAAGTATTGAGAAATTAAACTAAATACCTTTATGAAAGACAATAAAATGTCATAATTTCAGAGTATATATAGTATATATATACAGAGTATATACAGTTTGAAATACTAGCAAAGTATTGAGAAATTAAACTAAATACCTTTATGAAAGACAATAAAATGTCATAATTTCAGAGTATATATAGTATATACGAGGGGTGATCAAAAAGTTCGCGAACTAACTGAATTATTTCCATAAAAGAAATTAAATTTTAGTGTTCCTTATTTTTTAAAGTAGTCCTCTCCGATTTTAATGCACATCTGCCACCGTTCTGCCCATGCACGAATCACGTGATCGAGGCGATCACGTGACATGCTCCGCAGCAGTCTGTTCACGGAAGCTAAAAGAATTTTCTGAGTCTTATTTTTCTTACCATGGAAGTTATTTTTTATAATAAGAACAGTTTATTTGTCAGAAATGGCCAAATCTCGGCAATAGGATGGTTGGATAAGGATATCCTTTCCCAAAATGAGTATTGGGACCATCTAAACCCGAGTCCTTTGTCTTGGGAGCGTAGTTTTTCAAATGTTGATATGGTATGAGCGCATTCTTTCTATCATATCTGATATGTTTAAAGTTTAAAGTAAACAATATTTTAGGGATTCAATAATCATATTATTGTTACGATATTCAACTTTTTTTCAAACTGTAACTTGGCATTATTTTATAACAAATTGCTCAACTAAGGACACATCTCATCCCCAGCTTGCTTTCATTCGGCAACAGAACAAACATCATTATTAATCATCTCCCTTCCTTCAATAAAACAATCAATTCAATTAATGATTGAACAACTGGCAAGTCTTTTGTCTCCATAAACCTTGTACAAATTATTATGTGCTACTGCAATTGAATTTCCTAGATACAGCCGTTCGTTGCTCTTGTACGACTGAGTCAATCATTTTTTGTCACAAGTCACCTACATATTGACGTCATTTTCACACTGTGACGTCACAAACATGGAGCAAAACATTACATAACATCTGCTATTTATAGAACATGTGTATGACTATATGTGTGCCAAATTTCATTTTGATCTGAATTGTGGTTTGTTCTCTATAGAGATAGTTCGCGAACTTTTTGATCACCCCTCGTATATACAGAGTATATATAGTTTCTTTTATATATATATATATATATATATATATATATATATATATATATATATATATATATATATATATATATATATATATATATATATATATAGTATAATGTACCTTGAAATTGTTTTAGGTTTCTGGACATCCAGGAAAAGATAACTTATGGTTAATCTTGTTTTTCAGACTGTCCCATGTTTCAAAACAAACTTTCAAAAGGATCTGGAAATGTTTGCTTCACACATCGTAATTGTAATGAACTTTCTTGTGCTGTTTTACTTTCTTATGCCAATCATAGAATCATGGAAAACGTTGATATCAAAATGGATGGTTGTTTAAAACAAGTAACCGTAATAACACAATCAGTTCCAGCTGTTATCAATTTCAAAGACAGTGAGTAAACTTTAGAAAGTTATGCTTGTTTCTTTCAAAAGTTATAAGTAAAGGACAACAAACTTCGGTAGCAATGGATTTTTGAGACACAATTCTTTTCCCTTTTTGACAAATACTTTAACTTAGGTATAAGTATGAAATTTTAAAGATTGAAATAACTTTAGAAATTATATTATAATGCTGACTTCTTATCTGTGTACATATATTTTCATGGCAAAATATTTTCTAACTATTTCAAACTTTTTCTCTTTTATTGATAAAGACAAGAAAATGACGAAATTTGCATCTCACACATATTCAGGTTACACGTATAAATGCAAAATATATCTATATGTCTTTTAGGAGGTGAAGTACAGGATAGAGTTTTCCTGGCAAATGTTTCTGGCCTGATAACTGCCTTACTTGTTGTGTCCGTCTCTACTAAAGAATTCTCTTCGGTGATCTCCATATCTGCAGAACTTTGTGTTTATGATTATATAACATGCCTGCATACCATACCAGTGGTGCTTAACTTTGAACTTAATGCAGGTTGTTCTTCACGTAAGAGGAAAATTGTTTTGCTTTTTTCAACACTGGAAAGAATTATCACGGTCCATGTAGATAAGTTAAACAAGAGCTATGGTAATTAGGATTCTATTTTATCATTCAATTTCTCTCCTACAGCAAATGTTGGCAGCAACAACATGTCGTCAAGTATGGATAGAATGACGGTTGGAGAGTTTATTGCGGAACTGTCTGAAAATAATATACTTGATCCTGGCATTCTTAAAGTTTTAGACACAATCAGAGAAGCTATGATGAACGAAGTAGGACTATGATTTTTCAATATTGAAGTTTATTATTTACTCTACTGAAATCACCTTATTCATACATAAGTATCGAGAACAAGAACAATACTACATAAAAGTCATTCCATAAACTCCCTGAACAGTGCATATTTTATGTATTTTTGAATTTTTTTCCATTCAAAAAGAGTATATTCTCTATTATTCATGTTAGTTTTTTTTTTTACTTTCCATTCAAGAAATATGTAAAAATCCTTCATTTTTATATATTCTTTTGATTTTTTCAGTTAATTGACCAACCCAGGAACTTACTTGAAATCATGGGCGAAGAGTTTCCAAAAAAGATCGATATTTGTGCATCTGCAGATATCCCATTTCCAACAATAGAAGTATCTATCGATGAAGGGTCGCCTCCACCATTGATCATGGTTGGCCCAGTTCCAGTCTTTCTTGGTAAGTTAAAACTAGACGATATTCAAAATCATTTCTTCAACATACACGTCATTTTGAAAAAGAACAAAATAAATTTATCACTTATTCTTCAAAACATTTACTCTAAATAATCATTTAAGCAGATCTAGAAAAAGGTCAAATTTAAATTTATATGATTTCTGCTTCCAAAATTAGTGTGGGTTTGAGAATATAAAAATATTGGTCCCCGGGATTTGAAAGGACCCCTTGGGGATCAAAGTTTAACATGAGAGTTAAAAGAAAACATCTTGAAATTGTTCACTAAGGAACATAAGGTGCAAAATTATATATATATATATATATATATATATATATATATATATATATATATATATATATATATATATATATATATATATATATAGGTGTGTGTGTGTGTGTGTGAAATGGGGTTCGTTTATATGAAAATAATGACCATGCTGTCGTTGTTGATAAATATATTCACTCTCAAAATAATCAGTATTATCACAGCTCTGAAATATATATAAACAATCATAAATAGTTTATAACAAAACATACATGTAGATCACTTAATTGCCAGATGGCACGGTCAAATGAAGAGTTATTTCCCTTTAATTGTGCTCATAAATAAAACATTAAGAGTTATCTTTCTTAATCAATAATATGTACAAAGTATAAACACTCCGGAATATATAGATAAAACAATGAGATCAAATTATACTGAACTCTTCCAGAATAATATAATTATATAGACAATATTCAAAATATATACATCATACCTATATGTAATATAGAGCCATAACTCCAATATATATAAAGCTGAACACAGCTGTACTCTTTTCAGTGATCTGTGTATGAATAATATAAATATAACTTTACTGTATTACACACTTATTCTCACAGATATAAAATATACTCATTACTCAGAATATTTACAAAGTCATAAAATAATCACACAAACTGAACTTTCATACTTTATATTAGAATATTATTATTTGGGAATTTAGCAGATAAACAATTAAATAGAGATAATGAAATAAGTAAAAGTTAACTTACATTCTGTCCTGTCTTGGTCATTGTCATAATTCAGTCATCATACACAAATAAATATGAAGAAACCAATATGTCTGCTCAGACCAAGATCTCAAACAAAAGTCATTAACTAGGTAAAACCAAAAGAGAGGGAAACAAACCAACCAATGAAATCCAAGTTGGCCTGGACACTACACAAGATATATATAGAAAAGGGACAGGGGTTTAAGTGACCACTGTGATGTCATACATCTAAAAATAACTCAATAAACACAGATTGATGTAAATAATTCCATGTGTTTTTATTCAATAAATGAAATGCTGTAAAGAAATAAATATGATAGTTTAACTGAATTAATTTAATTCTGAAATATAATAATTAATATATGAAATAAATCACCCTATCACATATATAAAGAAAAAAACGACAACACAAGTTGTAAAACGTTAGAGCTTTCATTTCAAATTTTGAGACGTTTTACTTTAAACATTTGACGTTAAATGTTATGGTAATGACGTTAGCAACAATGCAATAACGTCACATTGAATATTCGGGAAACTTCTTTAACACAAAAAAATTTTACTCGCTTTCTCTTTTGCGTGTGACTGCATGGGCTGACCAATTTTTGATCAGCTTCAATTTTATTTCGCCATATCTTGTAATAATTCAAGCTCATGTGATTCAAATATGTATCAGTTCTGATTAATGGAAAATCGTTGTTTGCTAAACTCGTGACAACTCCGAAATCGCTCGTGATTTATTGATCATTCTATTTACAACTATCCAAATGTGATAGTTCATAAATGTGTTCATGAATTAATATACCGTTAGCAATATGATTTTGAACGGATTTTTACTTAATTAATGCACAGTATAAGCTTAATTCTTCCAGCTTCATAATAGACATGTATTTTATTTTGGGTAAACACACGTTATTTATAGACGCTATTGTTTGAAGGTCACAAGTAACCGCCTTCAAACTAACTGCAAGGCCAATGTTTTTACAACGATTATCCCTACTGCAAGATATGTCTGAGAAAGTGGTTTCCTTAAAAAATTACCGTTCGGATAAACGAGTCATTTTTCAGTGAAATATTACGTTTTTAGAAGAAATCCTGATGCTGAATTCGAATTTCCGGATAAATGAAACAGAAAACGCTTTCCATGATCTACGACTTACGGAGTGTTTCGGTTTTTGGTTAAAAGAATATCATAATAACTTTTGCGCGCTACAGCAGTTTTTTTTTTTAATTTTCATTTTATTTTTCATTTCATTTTATTTATTTATTGGGGGAAAAAAAATCATTTTTTTCTTATAAATGAACAATTTTTACCCGACAATAGCATTGAATTAATTTATCAAATGAAAATTATTACAACTTGATTTTTTTTAAAGAGAAAAATATTAAAGATACTCCATTTTATTAAATAGAAAAAAATATGACGAGTACAATGTAATGATGGCTTGATTATAAATGTTATTATTTCATTTGATTCATTGTTTGATTTTACGCTAAAATTGGCGGAAAATGTCAAAATATTAAACGCCGATATTTTAAATATCTTTTTCAAATTTAATATTTCAAAAAAATCCCAACGCTAAGTTAACTCGAAATAATGTATTTAGCACATATGGACGTTTGTGTAAATGCTTTCTACAATAATGAAATTGCATAAAAAATATTATAACCCTTTTGCTGTTGATTTTTGAATACCCGGTATGTTCATTTTTTTTTTTTTTTTTTTTTTTTGAAATCTTTAAATTGTTTTTAAAGTCAGACTTAATTTTCGTAGACATGCAGTACCATTGTGTTAGACTCAAAATTTTGTTGTCAATTTACATGACATGTTCAAAAGTTTCTAGCAGCTACCATTTTTTTTAGTTAGATGTAGATATGCGCTAATACTGATCGAGTCAGACCTACAAATTTTGTTTGATTTTGGTTATCTGAGGCTCTCAGAATATCCAGCGATAATTCTTGATTTGTCAAACGGGAAATGTACGAGAGTTATATTAATGTTTCACTAGAATACATTTTTTTTTCGAAAGTTGTAGGTAAATCCCATCACCTAGTAAACTCTTTTTCGTACAACAGTCGTGCGACTGTAATGAACATGATCATAGGGATGTCGTCGCTACGCGTATGATATTCATGGACATGTCGCATTATAGCTGTACGTTAACTAAGCATTGCAGGAATATCGTATGAATGTTTTTCTCTCTTCCGACGATCGTTGGTAATACGACTATCCTAGGATCATTAAACACTTCGACTCGGACGAGTTTTTTTTTTTTTCATGACGACAAAACAACATATTCATCGTATGTGGACACTAGGTCAGTAATTTTGTCTGACATTCTCTAACGTCGTAAATTTGCGAGAAAATCAGCGAAGATCTATAATAAGGGGCTGAAACAATTACAAAACTGATGTTTCGAAGAGTTAGTTAAGGAAAATATTCTTATTCTTGGTTTTGAAAAGATTTCCTCTTAAAAGACTTACTTTAAAATTTTTTGAAAGTTTGTGTAACTATTTAAAGTGCTACTAAAATCACGATTTTATTTTTAATTTTTGAATTATCAGAGTATGGAATTGGTGCATCACTGGGTCTTAAAATAGAAATTGGAATCTGCATAGTGAGCAACAAGGCTAAGGTAAGAATATATATACATGTATATATATATATATATATATATATATATATATATATATATATATATATATATATATATATATATATATATATTAAAGAAACTTTTAAACACCTATTAAAATATATCGACAACGTTACCGAACTTCATCAGTCGTGTTTATTTGAATGCATAGCAACTCAACATCGAACAACGTATTATGATGTCACAATAAACATACAAACTGAAAGGCAGCGTCATGAAATAAAATTGCGCCAAAAAGCATCTGAAAATGTTGCGAGAGTAAATATTATACTTTTATTATACTTTCATATTAAATACTAAAATCTGATTGGTTTAGAGGCATTTAACAATCCGTTATGTTACCCTCAGCGTTAGCAACATACTTGACAACGGATAACATTACGAAAATGTCACATGCGTTCAATCATGCGCGTACGTTTCACCGTAGAATTTTCAAAACGTCAGTTGTGCGAATAAACGAGGTCAATAAAAGATTGCGTCCGATATAGCTTACTTGAAAACAACAAAGACAGACGAAACATCCTTGCGAGTGCAAACTTTAGATGATAAAGGACTTTTTGAGTAGCAATCAAACAATAAAGACGTTGGTAAATCTTTTCAGAAGCTTTCTTATTGAGAAAAATAGAAGCGGGGAGATTGAAAGCTTTCTAAGCATGAACTTAATGACGATCTATGAAGTTTTTTATGACATCCGAAATCAATAAGACATTCAGTATAATAAAATAAATAGTGCACGTTTTTGAGGGTAATAGTTGAAATTGAGACACCTCGGAAAACCATTGTCAACCTCCGCTGACGCGTCGGTTGACAATGGTTTTCCTTGGGTGTCAATTTCAACTGTTACCCTAAAAAACATGCACTATTTATATAATGTCATCAACAAGTATTACGCAAGTATAATATTTACTCTCGCAACATTTGCAGATGTTTTGGTTCAATTTTATTACATGACGTTGCCTCTCAGTTTGCATGTTCGTTGTGACGTCATGATACGTTGTTCGATGTTGAGTTGCTATACATTCTAAAAACACGACTGATGAAGGCCGGTAACAGGGTCGAAATATTTCAAAAAGGTTTTTTTTTAATTCTATTACCAAAAAAGGGACTTTTGAAATATATATATATATATATATATATATATATATATATATATATATATATATATATATATATATATATATATATATATATATATATATATATATATATCATATGACAGCTGTCTCTTATGACTGTATCTCTTACAACAGGGTTCACTTAATCCCTTGGTGCTTGCTAAAGCATGGGGTGGAGCATTTGTGCAATTCTTCATGTTTAAAGCAGGAATAAAACTTACAGGTTATCTCCTGAACACAGAGTTCCCCATAAGAGCAGAAATATCATACAACAAATTTCCACTTGACGTGAGGTAATTATTACATATATTTATCTTAATCTTTAGTCAATGTGATGTACAGTCGACTAAATTTACATCAAATAGACAGACGGGAAAGACTAACGTGTTTATAGGAACATGATATCTGTCCGTCTTTCTACATTTTTGTATTTGTTGTTTATTTGTACATATATAGGGAAGCCCGATAAGCATAAATTACTGCACGTTTGAAACTGTTAATATCCCTGGCATACCGAACAAACTTATGATAAGACAGTGATTCCTTTTATTACAATTTTATGTGAAATAAAAATGTAAATTTAAATAAAAAAAAAATGATGTCTAATAGAATTTAAATACAAGAAACATTCAAATTAATTTCCATAGTTCCCGCCCACTGACGTCAGACAAAATGACAGCCGAGGAATTGACATGGACAGACACTTTACCTTTCACTTGGGAAAATTAACATTTAATTGTAAATGTCAAGAAATTAATACACTAAACTTAAAAAAAAAATATAATTAAATTAAGATGTTCCGAATCCGCTACCGCTCCTCAAACATCTAACAACATCCCATTCGGGATCACGTCAGGGAGACCTTTCGAATAGCCAATGAAATCGCTGTCTCCGAAATCTTGACTTATACTTCGAATGGGTTTCCATTTTCACAGCTAAACCTAAACGCCCGAGGAATTTCGTAGTAAACAAAATACGCATGGCAAAGGCCGTGCTATGTATGAATGTGACGTGCGGGATACCCTGTATAGTTTGTGCATTTTCGTTTGCGTTATTCAGGTAAGAATGCCAGATTGGCGGATTATATATTCAATTCATACCAAACTTACTTTAATTCAACGCAAAACAGACTATTGTTAAGATATAGCCGTGGAACTAATTTTAGAATCGTATACAGAAGCTCGAATCTGATTGGCCAAAATGTTCATGTTTATTCATAATCGAAAGGTCGCTCTGACGTGACCCCGAATGGGACGTTGTTAGATGTTTGAGAAGCGGTAGCGGATTCGGAACATATCATTTTAATTAGATTGCTTAAAAAATACCTTTCATTTGGCAAAATTTACATTCAGTTGTAAATGTCAAGAAATTAGTACACTTAACTTAAAAAATGGTTATCAAATAGAAATGTAGTTATTATACTGTATATATCATTTTTATTTGTTTTGAAGACACAGTGTTGAATTTCCCAATATCCTGCTATCTACTTAAAGTTTTCTCGTCTTTCAGGAAGCTGTAGCTGCAGAGCATTTCTTAAAGTCTGTAAAACATCTCATCAAACACCTTATAGTAATTTCAAAAGAATTTTTCTAGCTTCTTTACCTTTCAGAGGAAGTCTGGATGTTAAAATCACCCCATTTCGTCTAATATTGGAAGCATATTGCAATATGGAATTTAAAGTCTGCATTTTTCCTACTGTTTGTTTAAAATTTACCATTCCCATATTAAAAGGCACGCTTTGGGAATATTCTGTCAAACCAGAATCAGCAAATATCTTCACAAATATAAAAGATGAAGAAGACAGATCTCCTCCAGTTTTTTCTGAACCTGAATTACCTGGTCAGAAGAGTCGTACAAAAAGGAAAACGACAGAAAAATGTATGATAAGACAAATTCCAGGTCGAAATAATAAAATCCCAGCATATGAATTACAGATCGCTGCTGACGATGACAAAAGCAGTTTAAAACTATATTATGCCATTGGGACTCAACAGGGAGGTACAAATGTTTTAGATTTTACAGAAATGGGTGGCTTTTCTGTGCATGTAGAAACAAATGACTTGCCAAATGGAACCCCTTTATATTGGACTGTAAAAGCAGTCAACAGCCAAGGCTTGGATGCTCGAGTGTACTGCATGCTCCCTACGTATGACAATACTGTACCAGAAGGACGAGTCGAGCCCTCGTATATATACAGCTCTCATCCAAGCGTCTTGACTGCTACCATAAATGTATTTGAAGATTCTGAATTAAAGCAAATTCATAGTCAGGCCTTGGGATATACCTCCGGTATGTATGGAAGCGAAATAGTATCTTGGAAGAATCTTTCCTTAGATTTATCCACATATAGAACAGGAATTCCAAATGATTTGAAACACTTCAGTGTTCCTAAAACTGGCAAACTTACAAGTACACCCTTTGCTGTTAACATTACCCATACACCCGAGGACTGTGCAACAAACTGTATAAATTCAGGAAAGAAATGTGTTTCCTTTGATTATGATTTCTTCACAGAATCGTGTGAACTGCAAAATGTTGTACATGGTCCGAGCACAAAATTAAGAAGAAGTGGTACTTTCGTGAATTATGAAAGACTTGGAGTTGGATACAATTCATTTGAAAGATATGAAAAGCTTCCCTTGGAACACGGCACTCTTTATTATATCAATGCCAGGATAACTAATGTTCTTGGATATGTTGGATACTTGCATTCTCATGGAACAATGGTCGATTTTTCTCCACCAAGTACTGGACCTTTAGGCACAGAATTTAATGAAACGTTTTCTGCAGATGGATGCAAAGCTTCAGTTGCACAACGCTGTGTTGAAGTTACGTGGAAGGAAAACCACAGGTAATGAACAATTTGTCGATTTCTAAAAGTATTTTATGATAAATCTTTCCTGGTACATGTACCTTGGCTAGCTAGTTGAAATATTATTTTAAAAAGTCTGTTAAACGATCTTTGTTTATCACGTAATTGAATTGTGTTTTAGACACATAATTGATGGGAAAGGGGCATCGACTGTGTTCAATGGACACACACCATTGAGGGATAAACTGTATACAAGATCTAATCACTATATATCAGGTAATTTTTCTGTAGAATATATACTGTACAGTATACGCAGAGAAAAGAGTTTACATTTCACTTGTTAGAGCTTCATTTTCTTTCAGTAATATTGCTAATGATCTGTTTTTATATTTATACCGACACTTTCCAGAAAAAAAGTCTGGGTATCGATGTCTGTCCTTTGTCCCGTTTATTATCAATACAGCTAGTATAGTCTGCCAAATGGTACCAAGGTTATCACTTTTTCCATTATATTTCAAAATACCTAGATAAAAGCTTTTATAGTATTTTTCTAGGCTTTACATCTACTACTGTGATGGCGGAAAACAGAGAAAATACTTTTGAGTAAAATCGTACATTTCAACTTAGCTATATCGGCTATATATCAACACATCGTTCACGGTAGCTCAGTTGGTAAAGCGCTCGTTCCGTGAACGGGGGGCGGTGAGTTTGAATCTCTGCCTCCACTGACCTAAGTCGATAAAAAATGGGTAGCAACTGTTCCTTCGCCATGCGCTCGGGACTTTGAAGTGAAAGTTGTGGGCCCTTTGATGAGACCTTAAAAACCGAGGCCCCGTGTCACGGCAGGCGTTGGCACGATAAAGATCCCTCACTGCTCAATCGCCTTAATTGCCGACTAAAGGTCAAAATTTTAAGCATTTCACTTGTATATTGTGACGTCTCTATATGAGTGAAAAATTCTCAAATAGGAAGTAAAACAACATACAATCAATCAATCAATCAATCAATCATACATCAACACAGATGATACTTACAGAATATGCGTCTGACACCTTCAGGGTTCACAGCATAAAGAGACAGAGTGTGGGTACACGTCACAACAGGTTCGCAAAGTACCACCTGATCGGAGGTAGCAAGGCAATCCGTGCCCGGTACCTCCAGGACCACTACACTTCTCCCCATTTTGATAAAGGGCGTCCCAGCCCGTAATACAATGGGACAAACTATAATATACATCGAAGTAAAATAAATTAACACCTAGCAGGTCCTACCACACATTTACACATAAACATGCAAGCACACAATATCAATCTCAATTACGTATTATTGTCCATGATTAAAATAGTATAAGATTTACACAGTTCACACCACAGTCATCGTAATCACACCCCGAGTCGTCTCGGTCCACTACGTGGTCCCTCGCTGATCAGACTCCTGTCGTCCAACGTTGTCATCATCCTCTCAGCTTGCATACAGGACATCCACAAACACCCAGGACAGACATGGTATCTAACGTTGATACCACATCCATGACTCCGTCATGAATGCTCCATCCCGACACTGGTAAGCCCTGCCACTACTGTGTGACCATAATCTCAGGTAATTTAAAGGATAATTCCGGGATCTGGATATCCCGGATTACAGGTAAGAAAATAATCATCTACATAAAACCCCTCAAATGGGACCCAAAGAACACCCTAAAAATTTGGTACACACGTCCCGCGAGTCGGGCGACATCTTCTCCCCTAACTGCGGCCACTTGATGATACACCCCTCAGATGTGCCAAGGGCCCATCGGATACTCAACTCCGCATGGTGAGTCGGGACTCTCCGACTCAACCAGCAACCTGTCGGCAGGGATGACGCGCACGCCAGACAACTGCACCCAAGACATCCTCATGATACTACCTCTGACCCCGAAGAACACGGGTCTACCCGAATCTATCCAGAGTATCACCTGTTCCGGTCCTCCGGAAAAACTTCACAAGAACAACGGCACCAAGGTGGGCACAAACGTCCACAATGTCATGCCGCGTGTTACCAAATAACTAAGATCATACCAGTGCTAAAAGTCATCTGGTGGAATAATTCCGCTAGTATAAACCTCTGATGCATCTAAGTGGCTGAACCGGAGTAATGCAGACCAATCTCTCCTACTACCCAGTTCTTAGCTCGACAATGCCCGACTACGTGGGTCATGTCGGATTGAAGGATCAAGTCCGCGGCTCCTGGGGGGATCCCCTGGGCTACTACCCACCGCGGATTACCGTCATCCGGGAGAGGCTCCTCCCGGTACGAGTATGTCGCACAACCTCCGACTAACTCGACCAGCAAGCTACATGTGTTACAGGGCGTTGGCCCTCACTCACCAACTCGTTGACATACTGACCCTGACACCTAGGCATCCTCCTGGAACTCCACATGCTATCCACCGCCTGCAGCAACGGCAATCCGTGCCCGGTACCTCCAGAACCACTACACCTTCAAATGGGTTAGATCAGTAGATAATTTTCCCCTGAACTGTTTGCTTTGATAAAAACCCTTGAGTTCAGCTAGTTTATTGACAAGGCAACAAATTATAAGTCTATGGGAGTCTACATCACCAAAATAGCCCTAACTTCAGAAAGGGGCCCATCATTATTCCTGATTCCCTGTCAATAGGGTAATGATGTAATACGCGTTTGAAATCAAATTATAAGCTAAAATCGGATTAACTCGGATAAAAGTTTGAAACTGTTTACAGTTTAATTACAGTTACAATTAATTACTGTTTAAAAGTTTAAAAGGATAAAGAGCGTTTTATCACGCTTACCGTATATCTTGTTCAACAATGCCTTGTACAATACTGAGGTAAGCTTTACTTTTCGACATTGCTACAGTTGATTAATTATCTGAAAGTGCGCAAATTATCTAATCCATATATATGCAGCACAGTGTAATAAAAAAAGTTTTCAGAATTTTAAACTCAACTCATATTGCAAAATATTCGAAGAGGTACATGTCATCATACCTATTTTTAATTCTAGCTTAAAAAATTCTCAGTATAGACTCAACAGTGGATCAGTAAACATGAGGAATCAGAACTCATACAGACACTGAAGAGAGAAAAAAATTGTGCGGCGATGATTATTAAATAATTAAGTCAAGAAATTTGATGACAGAATTGCTTTAAGATATGAAGAGCATACTAAATGAGTATATGTAATACACAAAATATGAAAAGAATTGATTGATTGACTAGATTTTTTCAGCTCAAGGTCCTGTTTCTCCTTAAATATGTGAAATGAATGTTCAGCCACAAAAAGCTAAATTTTTCATTCAATTTTCACAATAAGGTCCTAATAAAAAGTCATAAATATTTGCATATATTTAAAAAGATGAAGGCAGAAAGGAAGATTTTTTTAACAACATAGGAAGTAATATTTATATTCGTATTATTACAACCAAATTATGTCCGAAAAAGATATATATCAATACAGGAATTGATTTTTTTTGTTTGTATCATCTGTACTTAATATATATTTAGATGCGATTTTTAAAAATCGTTTTTTTTAAATTATCAACATTTACGTTGATCTCATTCTGAATACAAAATATGGAGATAGTTAAAAAAAAATGATGTTGGATAGATGATTATTTCACATTAAATGGACATGGCTGTGTCTTTATAATTGATTCATGGTAAACAAATGTGCCAAAAATGTATGCCTTGAAATAAGACATTTTTTTCCAGTCAATTTCGATGGCTTTCATGATGACGAATCTGGTATTTACCAGTATACATGGGCTGTTGGTAAATCAGTTTGTAATCAAGATGTGGTAATTTTTTCTGATCCACACGAATTTCTTCACAGTGCTAAACACTGGACACATAGTGGCTATGAGAAAGATCTGTTTTTACAGGTATGGTTTTCCTTTATTCAAAATTTAAAAAAAAATCAAATTCTTATGCACTATTTCTTCAAAATTAATTTACTGTGCTTAACTGCAATCTATACATATGTCTGGTTTAAGGATGGGAAATACTTCATGACAGTCCAGTGTGTCAACAACGTGGTATTTGGTGGTTCACTGGTGACAACTGTGTGTCACAGCATTCCCCTCATCGTGGACACAACACCACCTTTCTTTAATGGTGTTCAACAAATCTATTTCGATGAGCACTTCGATATGCTTGCTATTTATTATAAAGCTGGTGATAAAGAGTCTTTACTTAGGAGCGTAGACTTCGGACTTGGGAAAACAAAATATGACGTTCTTGTCAGAAAGTATTCATATCACGTGCCAATGAACGGGGATGATGATCCGTTCTTTGTCATTGAAGAGCTAGATTTAGAGGAAGGAGTCCCTGTTTGGCCTCGAGTGCGAGTTGATAATGGCGGTAATGTGTTACATCTGTGAAAATAAATATAAATAGTTCAATTTCTGGCAAGTTTTATTTCTTTTGATATCTATTTACTCGCACGTAAAGACGAGGTTAGACGAACGAAATTATCGCAACATACCTTTTCTAAAATATGATTGATAAAAGTTTTGGTTCGTTAATGCTTCTTATATCATTTCGCTGTAAGTTTGCTTCACAAAATGATCAGAAATATTTTCTTCCAGTGGGGTTGTTTAAAGCTGGCAGTGGTCCTGAGCCCATTTTGATTGACAGATCACCTCCTGTGGCAGGAAGAGTACTGGATGGTCATATCTTACATCATGATTTGACATATCAATCAAGTGATAAGCAGATTTGTGCCCAGTGGACAGGTTTTTACGACCCCGAGTCAGGGATTAACCAGTTAGTGTTCCATGTATTGTGTTTGAGTTTTTTAATTATCTCCTCATGTTATCGATTTCATCAATCGATTTTCCACTTTGATACTTCTAACTAATCTTTTTTTTTCATTCATTGATAAAAAAAACAAGATTATGTGATATCTATGTCCAAATTCCCTACCTGTAATAATACAAAAGAGTCTGATTGAATCGATTTTTTCCCAATTAATACGTTTTTAACTCATTTTTTTAAACATTTAAACCTTAATTGACAATGTTTTAATTATGATATATGCCAATACTATTCTATATAAAAGCTTTTCAAACTGTTTAAGAGACCGTCGCAGTAGTCTAGTGTCCTTGAAAGGTCCCTGTCACACAAGGCATTTGTTCGATAAAGAAGCCTCACTGCTGAATGGCCCTGAGTGCCGAGGAAAGGTCATAATTTGAAGACTTTCAGCGGTATTTTGGGACATTTCATATGAGTGAAAAATTCTGGCAAAGGACGTAATAGAGACAATCAATCAATCAGATTGTTTGAGATTCATAATAAGGATTGTATTCGCCATACATTCATTGAAGAATTATTAAACAATTATTGAATTTAGGAGATAAAAGCGACGTATTAGATTTTACAGATGAAAAATTCCTCGAGCTGGAAAGGTATTGAGCTCTTAAGATATGATGTTGAATGTCAAAATTCAACTTGCTCTTGTTTTTTTTAAATTTAGTTTCCGATGGGGGATAGGAACTTTTCCTGGAAAAGACGATATAATGAATTTTCGTAATTTTTCACACAACACGAGGCATTCCTGTGTTGAGATTGCCCTTCAGCACAATACACAGTACTATTCCACTGTCATTGTCTACAATGCTGCCTTGAATTCCAAAGATTCTAATGGTACATCCAATGGAGGTAATATATATTTGGCAAGTTGAAAATAAAAACCTTACCTTTCAATGTTTATATATATTGGAAACGTACTATAATTATTTTAGCGGAAATAATAATTTTTTGCCTTTTGTGATACTTAATGTACTCGCTATACGTATAGAAGTACTTGTCGTTTTCAAGACTAAAATGCGCTTATATACCATTTATTTCCTGGTATTTAGTGTTAGTTGACACAACACCACCACTTTCGAGTTATGCAGTAGATGGTCCTGATTTGTCTGAGGACATATCATTCTCATCAGAGACAGCTACCAAAATTGTCACATGGGATAATTTTACTGATCCAGAGTCTGGAGTAGAAAAGTACACCGTAACTGTCTACATAAACGATGCGAAGATTAAAACATTCGACGCTTCAATAAAGACAACTTTCGAAGATCATTCAATCAGCATGGATCACAAAGATAAAGTTCATTTCCAGGTTGACAGTTTCAACAAAGCGGGACTTTCGGAGAATGTTCTTACAGATGGATTTATTGTTGACCACACGCCTCCAAATTTGATATTCATCCTAGACAATATTCACCAAAGAAGATATCAGACTTATGATAACTTTCTGAATTTGAGATGGCAATTTGAAGATGAGGAGTCGGGGATTAAAGAATATCGTTATGCAGTTTTGGAATCCTTGCATGGAATGAAGAAACGTTTTTGGCCAAAGACAGAGATGTATGTGACAGTTTTTCCCAATTCCAGCATTGGTACAACTGCTATAGATTTAGATAAACATCTTTTAACAGGTGCTACCTATTCTGTTCATGTGGCAGCCATAAATGTAGCACATCTCTCTACAGAACACGAATCAGAAGGCGTAACCATAGATCCAACTCCTCCAATCATGTCAAAGGTGAAATTTATTTTTATATGTATATTTATAACTGGTATTTGATGCTTTATAAATATGGTTATAAATACTTTGCCTAATGGAGAGGTTATCCAGCATTAGTGTTTGTTAATTTTACCTTGTTTAGTCAATTTATCAATCTTGCAGTGTGTTCTGAAAATTTTGTTTTAAGGTACACATAGGGTTGTTGGATGAGGAAGAAGAAGTTGAGGATGGATATGTGCAGCATGCTAATTTACATTCTATTAGAGTAAGCTGGATTGGTGATGATCCAGAGAGTCACATACAAAAATTTTATGTTGCCATAGGAACAAGTCAAGGAGACGTAAGCGCAACTAATGGATATATTGATATGAAAACAGAAACATCTGCAGATATCAAAGCCTCTCTTTTAACTTTTTATGAATCTGGTGAAATATACTATGTCGTTGTCAAAGCTGAAAATGGTGCCGGTATTCTATCATTGCCACTATATTCAAGGCCAATAAAGATTTTGAAGGAAAATGTGCCAGGGGTTATTTATGATGGCCGAGAGCCTTTCAGTGATGAAGATAATACAAACGACAGATTCAGTATTGCTATGCATTTCCAAGGGTTTTCAAGTGAGTTATGTAATATTGTTAAGTATGAATGGGCGATCGGATCAAAACCTTATTATTCTGATATAAATGAATATACAGAATATGGCATTGTTCACAATGAAACCCATGGCAAAGCACAAACCCATGTGCAATTGAACGAAAATCAAGCATATCATATCACAGTCAGAGCAAAGACGGGACATAACTGTCACGAAGAATTCATTGTGTCAACATCAGATGGAATTACCACTGACTTTAGCCCTCCCAAAATCTCAAATATAGTACCAGTAAACACCGAAAATAACTTTTTTGATTCAGTGTCTCAGTGCTTCTTTCAGTCGTACGTCGATTCTTTCGAATACAAATGGAATGTTACTGATCAGTCCGAATTACAATTTGAAAATTATTCAGTTGGGTCGTTGC
Organism: Saccostrea echinata; assembly: GCF_033153115.1. Classification (NCBI taxonomy): domain Eukaryota; kingdom Metazoa; phylum Mollusca; class Bivalvia; order Ostreida; family Ostreidae; genus Saccostrea; species Saccostrea echinata. The sequence goes on from NW_026889751.1 coordinate 24,104,328, forward strand.
CACTAACAAACAATGTCATGTCTTCATCTGTACCTATAGAGTCGAAAATTCCACCAGGTGTTCTTTCACCACAGGCTGGTGTAACATACTTTGTGAATGTCTTTGCGAAGGATAACGTTGGATTTTCAACTTCCTCAACTTCACTGCCAATTATTGCAGATATTTCACCACCGACAATTAATGTTTTCACATGCACAAATACGATATCAATTAAAAAATCTTCTATTGAATGCTCATGGACAATTATGGAGATAGAAAGTAAAGTAAAACAAATATCTTTCCGTGTTGGGTCCCAAGAACTTCTGGAAGATCTGATTCAAAACGTCACTCTTCCTACGTATCAAAGCAAGTGGACTGTTGATGTGAAGAGTTTTTCAAACTTTGAGAGTCTTTCTTATATTTATGTCTCTCTTTCTGTTTCAAACGTGATTGATCTCTCTCTAACAAAATCTTTGAAAATTGAAATCGACTCCACAGCACCAATTATAGAAAACGTACAATTCGTCACGTGGACAAACCCTATTAAGGAAAGTGTAAAGCAAATTTGTCAGCTGCCATGGTCTTTTGTAGATGTCAAAGTGTCTGTTATAGAGGACAAAGAATCCGAAATAGAAAGGTAAACAAATGGTTGAGCTTTTATTAATAACATTAAGTTTATACTATATAATGTTAAGATAATGGTATAACCTGGTACAATGAAACTTCTCAACACCCCACCCCCTTCCCCTGAAAACCGGTTCTCCCTAAATATAGGCCAATTTTTAAAGTCCTGTCAGAAATCTTAACATTCTTTTAAATATAAATTCTCATAAAACAGACAACCCTGAAAACTAGACACATTGGCCATTGCTGTCAAGGGATAAATAATTACCTGACCGGTCTAAAAGATGAATCTAAATGTGTACACATAATTTAGCTTCATAAATTAATTCAATTTGGTATCAAATGCCTTATGAAAAACCGTATGTATGCTTAATTATTGAATCATACTTTTAATGGATATAAGCGGCCTTAAACATGAAGTTTAAATAAACAGATAGGAACCGAAAAAAATAACACTGTGTATCAAAATACATCTTTCAGGATTTAAAGAACTTAAATTTTCCTCATAATTTTTTTTATCATTAATTTGCACAACATTTAAACAAAATTCTGAACGATGAAAGCGATTTACATCTATGGTGTTTAGGCAAAGGGATGAAGCGCTACTCTTCGTTTCTCTTTTCTTCTTATTTTGGAATTTAAAAAAAAATGAACAGTAAGTGTTGGAATTATCCCTTATAACACAATAATTGAGGTGAATTTCTTACATTATGTATAAATTAGGTACAAGCCGATAATTAAATGTCGATTGATCTTTATAAAATACGCCGATTATATATCACTAGAATAAGTGAACAGTGCCTGCACTGTGCATCTACCCTATGCAAGATACTGATACGGCTTGTATTTTTATTTTCAAAGTTTAACTAATCAACAAAATTTTTTGCTTGAAAATTGGTTTTGATACACCGTCGTAGATGTTTGTGTGCATTGTTTATTACAAAATAAGCTAAAATTCAACATAAATACTACTAGTATGCCAAATTCATCATCAAGCATATCTGAAACATACCATCATTACATAATGAATTCTCAGAAAACCGACCACCCCTCTTATCCGGTATTTTTTGTCAGTGTGCAAGACTGCCGGTTTAGATAAGTTTTCCTTTGAAACGTTTGAAACAGATATCTATACCACCCTTCTAGATAGACCTTTTTGAAAAGGATGATCCTTTTATCTTGATTTTAGGACTGAAATCTGTCTAGGAAGCGAGCCAGCAACAGAAAATATCAAGGCGTATCAAGACATGGAAAACAATTATATGACTATCGATAACATTTACGTCTCGTCTGGAACAAAGTTATACGCCACTGTAAGGGCATTCAACAAAGTTGGACTCTACAGTGTCTTGACTTCGGAACCCATAATAGTCAGCCCAGATCCCAGAATTGATGTTGTTGACGGAAAAGGGGACAGAGATGCTGATTTCCAAGCAAGTTTAAATGTAATTCAAGGTACGATTATGATTAATAAAACATATATATATATATATATATATATATATATATATATATATATATATATATATATATATATATATATATATATATACTTTCAATTTGTGGAAGTTGACGTTTCTATATGATTTATGAAACAAACAAAGATGATTTCGAATTGAAATTGTGCTTTTATTTTCTTTAAGAATCTGTTATTTATGGCTTTAAAATACATTGGTTTCCATTATTAATTTGACAAAAACGGATGCTCATATTTTTTTTCGTAACAGGGTCTTATAGGTACTCTGATAATTGTCCGGTCATAAAGGCTGAATGGATGGTAGAAGATCTTACGGGAAAAGTCATCCAAAACTACACCGCTGTACCTGGAAATGGGTTTTTCTTCTACAACGACCAACTAACTTTGCAAAATAATTACCTGTACTTCGTTAAAGTAGTAATAACTGACGCTCTAAATCGCACTAAAGAGGGAAAATCGGATGGTATTACTGTTACAATTCAGCCGCCTGTTTCTGGGATCGTTAGAGATGGACTTGGTTCAGAGGACATCAAATACCAGGAATCTCTTACGGAACTTTCGGCAAACTGGGATGTTTTTGGTAATGAAGCTTCTGGAGATCCTACACAGAAAATTGATCATTACGAAGTTTCTATCGGAGATGATACAAGAGACCATATTACACGAACTAACATACACTACTTTACAAATGTCGACTTACATACAAGCTACACATTTTTGGGTTTAAACCTAACATCGAAAACTGTACGATATTATATCACGGTTAGAGGTTATAGTATAACTGGTGCCTTCGAAGAAAGCTATTCAAATGGCGTAAAAGTTGGATATCGACTAGATATAATACCAGGAATGATAGAAGCAAAAGGGATACAATCGAGTACCAGTGAAATGACAGTTTCATGGAGTGGATTCTACTCTGATGTTGGTATCAAGGGATATTACGTAGCTCTATCTAATACACCAGTAATAAAAAGCAATAAAACATACCAATGTTCCGATATTCAAATATTTTCTTCTCGGTTTGACATAATGTCACCAAAGATAATAGGACTGGATACCATTCAAACTCTTAGAAACCTGTCTCTAAGGCATGGAATGTCTTATTATGTAAGTGTAATTGCTAGTGATGAAATCGGAAAATGTTCCTCGTCAGAGAGTTTGCCTATTCTTGTTGATACTACTGCACCAATTCTAAGTAATGTGACCTTCATGGTAAATGGTTGGAATGTAACCGGAAGAGAAAAGTTTTTCGTGACAAATCCGAATAGAATAGACATTAATCTTCTTAATTTAAACGACCCTGAGAGTGGAATAAATACAGTTACTTTTCGTTTAAATCAATATTTGGATTGTCCCGCTTCGCAGACTAGATCTTCTTATGTGGTGAAAGAAATACGCGCCAAAAACGATACAAAAGTGAGCATGGCAAGTTTGAATTTAGAATCCAAGCAGTATTATTACATTGATATAACAGCAAGTAACAACGCTGGTCTGGAATCGCAATTGGTATGCCCAGTAATGCTACTCGATACTGGCTCACCATATGTAGGATCGGCTATTGTTGGAAATAAATGGGGAGAGAAGACATTTTATCAATCTTCGACATCAAGAATCACAGCCTGGACTGCAATTGCAAGAACAGAAGATGCATACGAATGTGATAATACACAAACCCTCTTCCCCTCTGAAAAAGACTTTACATGGTCCCCTTTCTCAGGAGATTTCTCAACAGAAAATGTCATAAATGAAAAAAATCGATTGATTTTGAAAATTGGATATAATATTCCCCTGACAAAAGTACTGAAAAGTGGAATTTCAGGCTGGATAGGAACATTGCGGGAAGGAATATATTCAAGTATATTATCGGCGGCAAAGGGGAAAAAAATATCCACTTCATTGACAATTTCATGCTCAAAGGAAAATCCTAATTTTCCACGCGATTTTACACGACCACAATCTAGTAACTTTGACAGAGTCAGCTTCAATTTTTCTGAAACAGGATATGAAAATTTGAACGATTCGTATCCCATCAGCTCTACCGAAAATCCGACATCAACAATGCAAAGGGCTAGGTCCTCTGTTGATTTCATGGTTAATGTGACCAGACCTTCCTACAAAACGATTAATACGGACGTGTCCCATGGATTTGGTTTTCAAGTATTAGGTGATCAGCAAGAAGGAAGCAAGCTATGGGATTGTTTGTTTTGGGCAAAAGATAATAATGAAGAGTTTCATAGATGGGCCCAGGTAGAGAATGACCCATTTGAAAAAGAACAGACATATGGTGTTCACACTAAGAAAAGGGTTTCTGAAAACAAAATAGTGTGGGACTTAGTGTTCTTAATTAATGGAGAAGTTAAGGCCAATATTTATGGACTATCTTTTGAAACTACCGACTTAAACATTTTCATCCAAACTTGGAATTTCGAAGACTACGAAGAACCAATTACTGATCCAATTCATCCGTATCGGTCTCAGGCTGTACTATCAAAACTAAAAATACCTACTAATGCTACAATTGATTGCTTAAATGGAAAAGGTTTTTATGATGGTGAAAGTGGAATAGCAGAAATATGGACGGGAATTTCTGACAACGTAGATAATTCTGGAAATGTCAGGAAAATGCAATTATATAAAAAGATGTGTACACCGTGCTTATTCGAATGCAATTTCAGTTGTGATGTAAACTGTTCTCTTTCTGACAAAAGTCTGTCAGAATTTGATATTATTCCTCTCACTTTAGACAATCTAGATCTGAAGACAACAATCGTTTCTAATGATGGCTTAAACGCAAGTGCAAAGACAGAAATCGTCAACATGACCGAATATTATGTTAACGTAAAGATGGTTAATTTTGCTGGACAGACAGTTTCCACAATTACAAATCCAGTCATTATCGACGAAACACCACCTGTTTGTGAATATATTCGCTGTTTGGACCCTGACGTAACTGGAATGGATGCACCGACAAACAAATTGGGATCTAATAAGACCATTGGAGCCTACTGGTTGTGTGAAGATAATATAAGTGGAATTAAAAAAGCCTATGTTAAGGTGGGAACCAAAAAAACTAATAAAGAGTATACAGAAGACGGAGACATGGTTTCGGGAAAAGATGTAGGCGCAGTTTCTAAAATCAAATTATCTTTGGATGATAACGTTTACTTTGAAGACAAGAAAACGTATTTTTTCAACCTCATAATCTTTAATGAGGCCGGACTTTCCACAGTTTATAGTTGCAATGTATCGACAATTCTTACTCCACCAGACGTTTCGGATGTAGATTCGAAAATTTTGCTTTCATCTGAGAGAGATCAAGCGACAGGTACAGTTTTTGCAGACTCTTTGGATAGAATAGGGATTAGCTGGAACAACAGAGGAAATGATACCGAATACTACAGTAAGTTTACTTCAAATGAGTAAAATAAATGTGGATCCCATTAAGATAACATTACATGATATTTCTCTATCTTGAAGAGTGGCAAGCGGGAACATATGAAGGAGGAGGAGATATTATACCACCAACTGTAATAGGTCTTACAAAAGAAGGGTCAGCAGAAGTTGTAAGCGGTGAACTGTGGTTGAACGGCAAAGAAACTGGTAAATCCATAGCATCTCTCAACCCCGGAACTTGGAAAAACTTAACTAAATCAGAAATAATGGAAACGGAAAGTGACTTCCTCTTCCGGATGGAACCTGGACGATGCATATTTCTTTCTCTTATTGCTGTTGGATATTCCAACTTAGAGGCAAATATTTCATCACAGCGAATATGTTTTAAACGTGCGTCCATCTACATTAATCGCCTAATTATAATTAAATTAATTGTTGACATTCTTAATATCTCGGACTCTTATACATAGCAAAACATTATTGCAAGAATTTTACACTTCATATTGGAACTGCATTTAACAATGAGTGGTATACATTGATTAACACTGGTATAAACATAAAGTATATTTACTTAAAAATGCTTTAAATTATATTCAATGAAACTGCAATTTATATAATATCAAAATAAAACGATCAAATTTCTAATATCCAGGAAAGGACAACGACCTATTTTTAAGTAATCAACATGATAATATAACAACAGTTGCATGGCTCCCTAAAAACAGAGTAGAGAAAGTCGAGCGCATAAATGGAAAGGAAGAAATTGTTATAATTATAACAGGTACTTATTCCTCTAAAAACATGAAATAAGTTATATGAAGTTTGCATTGAGCAATCTGAATTTACTTCAATGTTATCCATTTATTTTATTCATAGAATTGTTGTGTGGAATTTATTTAATTATCATTCAGGTCAAATAAGTGGCGTTTCCATTGGTTCCTTATCCAAATCTGATCTGCAGGCAGAGTATGGAACAGCATCATCCTTTGAGTTCATGTCTTATCTTATCAATCCAAATACCACAAATTGGCCATCAACACGTGAAATTCGAAATAGGTAATGGATATTTGGAAATAAAACTGTCCCAGCGACAAGTAAGAAGGAAATTATACAGAAAAACATTGAAAAAGATTGCATGTTTCAAAATTATCAATTCCATTTTTCTCCAGAAACCATACATATACATGCTTTATTTATTTTGTAGGATTATAAGACCTCTTGCAGTCAACTTTTTCATTGCACCCACCCCCACCATAGATATGGAATTTATCGATGTTCACATCAGAATAAATTTGAATGACTTCGATAATTTTACAGTTCCTGCTCTCCTAACCTGGGATACATACACGTTCAACTCCGAAACGAGAAGTATAGAAATACATGTACCTTTGTAGTTCAAATTTCATAATACATGTGCATTTGAATCAAGGGAGATTATTTTATTTTGTCACAGAGTTGTATATATAGAATATTTCATAATAAAATTATTGGTGTGTATTAATGAGCTGTAGACAAAAAAAAACCCAAACCCATAAGCTTCTAGCATTTTTCTTTCTTCTTTAGAAAAGTTTAAAATCTGGAACCGTATTATAACAATTATTACTGACATTTTTATTATCATTTCCGACAGCATACGGTATATGGCGACACGTGGGGGAAAACTGTGGAGGAGATATAAAAAATCCAACTATAGAAAGAGATATTTATAAAACAAAGGTAACATTTTCTCCAGAAAATATCAAATATGTAAATCAGTCTAACATTACACAAACGATAGTCTCACTGGTCTTCATATTACTATTGCTTGTTACAGATATGCCAAGGAACATTTCATATGTTAACAAGACGTAAAAGATCTGCTGCAGTAACAGTTACAAACCCTTACCAATTTACATTAACAGTCATGAATGTGTCCTTCTATAATTCACCACCAGAAGTCGATATTGACACTATTGTGACAATGGAAGATACGCCAATAATCGATTTCCAAATACCTTACCACGATGATGAAATGGATTCTGTTCAATTTTATCTTCTTCAAAATTCTGATATTGGATTTGCAAACCTGACCATGAATGGTAGGTTGACCTATTACCCTAAAACAGATTTCTTTGGCAAGGATAGCATTAGGATGACATTAACAGACAATGCTAAATATCCAGCAACTGTCGAGAAAATAATTTGGATTGAAGTCAATGAAATAAATGACATGCCGATGTTCGCTTTCCATAATAATGATTCTTCATATGACGTTATGGAGAATAAAAGTTTAACCCTAATTTTCGAAGGCAATTCAACATCCCATCACCTGTTCAACTTTGGTTTCGCAGATGTTGATGACAATGAAACTCTTTCTTTCATATCAACCCTCACTAACACCAAGGATGTCAATATAACTATAACGCGCACCGATAATGCATGGTTTCTAAATGACAGATTCGGTGAGAAGGATATGAGGTCACTTCAAGAATATGAAGCAGACATGGTTATCAATAAAAATTTCCACGGTGACTTCTATTACTACATTCTTGGTTTTGATAGTCACAGGTATTATACCGAGCGTTTGGAAACTCATATTTTCATCCTTTGGTCTCCTTGTGTCTATGGTTTTTGTTCCCCTAAATTCAACACCTCTCCATCTTGCCAAGACATTTCCAGAGCTGATTCTTTTGATTTTTATAAATGCACATGTCATCCTGGATACACGGGTATATGGTGTGAAAACGAAATTAACGAATGTCAGCAACAACCTTGTGGTGATCTTTTCAACTGTGAAGACAAAGTCAATAGTTATGAATGTGTTCTCAAACCAGAGGTAGCTTGTTTGATAGTTGCTGCAATACTGTTCATAATTCTAGTTGTCATCTTGTATCGAATCTTCAGGTGCAAAACAAAATCATATAGGTAATTGTTTAAATTTCACATTCTGTCTTGATTAACATATTTGATAATTTCTTGTCATGTTAAATTGTTTTAACTAATACATGTATATATGTTTTCTTAAGGGTAACAACTCCTTTGCCACCGGATCAAGATGAATCATTTGATGACTTGTAAGTACATGTACTTTTTTCTAGAAATTTTCATTAAATGCTTCAGTAACTTTTTTTATCATGTATTGAACCATTCCAAATTTCCTTTTCTTTTCAGTGACAACAACACTGTTAGTTTGTGAGTATCTATTATTCTGTAATCCAAATGATATTAAACGTTTTGTGTCATATTGTCTGAAATTTGACATCTATTCATACACAATGGAGCCCCATTAATCTGGATTCCATCGTCTGGATACTTCATTTTCAGGATGAACAATGGGGAACATAATTTATATTTATATTGACCAATGCTAAATTGTTCATTTCATTAATCCAGACGCTTCATTAATCCTAACAATTTGCTTTGAATTACAACTGTTCAGATTCACGAGGCTTCAGTGTATTTCAAAGCACAAGATTTTTGTGCTTAATCATAGTAATTGTTCAATTTCCTTTGATCTTTTCAATCTCGTACACATATTTTCAAATCGGATGTTGAAATACATGTATATGAGAATGTTAATAAGATATCACAATTTAAAGTAGAAAACTTATCAGTATAAACATCGTCACAGTGTATCTTGACAATGTGAGGCTTAATTTAAGAAAAAATAATAAATTTTCCAGATGAAATATGTTTTTGAAATTCTTTATGTTCTTGATTGTTCACGTATAATTTATGCCGACGAGCTTTCAGAAAAAAAAAACAATTAATATCCAAGACGATTGCTTCTCAGTTACATATACCTAATTATAATTTCTCAATCTCTTTTCTTGCAGAATTGAATACAAAAATTCCAAGGATGACGAACAATCAGACCCATTTAATTCAGTGAAAAATGATCTGGCAAAAATAAAGGACTCAAAGAAATCGCAGTCCAAATCTAACCCAAAGGAAACATTTTGCTTTCAGAATTCAGCTTATTTTGAACCTTCGACCCCAAAGTTAGAAATCCTAAGAAATATAACTTTCCGGGAAGCTGTTGGTTATGATAATGGAAGTCCTACCATTGAATCATGTCTGCATAAAAATGAAATTGAGGAAAGCCCCACAGGGCCCAAATCAGATGAAACACGCCTGCTGGAAACTGCTGAAAATGCTTCGATCAACAATGGATAGAGCAACGAAAGGCGCCAATCATATGATGCTGTAGGCAGTTCGAAGCCTACGGAAACTGTAAATAAAGACAACGCGCTGTTGAATGTTAATCGTTTGATTGTTAATATATTCTTTCTTTCATCATATGAAATTAATTCTCTCTGCACAACTTTCGAAGTGTGTTTAGATCAAAACAGTTTTACTTTGCTTCACTTGTTTCTTTTTTCTTTTTGTTTTCCTGAATTAAATCTTGCTTTAACCTTAACCGTTTTTCAAATTTTATTTATAATTTTTCATGTGAACCAGAAAGATAATAGAAATAAAGTCTATTGTTCAAATCAATAGACTAGATACTTTGGTCTTGCTTCTGTTCAAGTGAACCCATCTGAAAGCAACCTTTATCAGTATAATTATGTTTATTTAAAAAAAACGCTTTGCATTTTTTATCTAAAGAAACCCTCTGTTTAGCCATATCATTTAATTCAAGAAAATTTTTAATTCTCGTTTGTTATGAAAACACTTCTTGAGAACCTGAAACAATGTAGAGGCGAAACATCAAAAGCAGATCTAGATTCAGGATTTTGTTAAACATCTGGATCATGGAGAATATTGATCAGTTATAAATCATTTATAAAACATGATAAATCAGTCACTTTTAGGTCATTAAAGCTTTTCGAACACTGAATTTATATTTGCATGTAAATTTTTGTTGTCTGAGTAATTGACACCTTTTATTGAAACAAGTTCATCGAAGAAATAAGAGGCATGTGAGGTTTTACAATCGCACAAGGATAAGGCGTCACATTTTCTTTATATTTCCCTACCCATATGTCCCCTTATATTTCAAAATTTTCGTGTTTCTTTTTTATTTCGGGTGGAGGCGGGTTAAGGGTTGGGGTGTGGAGTGGGGTGTTACAAAAAAGAGGGGTAGATAAACATGTAATCTTTTCCTTCAAATAATAGTGACCATGACAAAGTAACTTTGAATCAAGTATGGCTACACAGCAATATACTATTAATTGATTATGACTTTATTATAATTCTTTATAATTTTAAAGATGATTATCGGACTTTTCCCGGAATTTACATTATGCTTAATACTGGTTCTACATGTATCTTTTATTTTATCTAGGAGGTACATGTGTGCATAGTATACACATTTACTTACATATCATTTGATAATTCCATCATTTTGTACTTATTGAATTCACAATTCTTATTTACTGTTTCAGATGACTGTGTTCATTGTTATTAAAGTCGATCCCTGAAACAAATAATCATTTTATTTATGAACACAGTCATCTACCAAGACGATCGACACTGAATTACTCCACAAGAGGACATGAGCAGTGAGGGATCTTTTTCGTGCCAGTACCTACTACGACACTGGACCTCGGTTTATACGGTCTCATCCGAAGGACCGGTCTCCACGCCCCACAGTGTGATTTGAACCCGCTACGTAAGGATCAACTCCTTACTCCGCGACTCTAGAGCGAATGCTCTAACCACTGCGCCACGCGGGCGACTTTAAATAAGGTGAAGAATCTGCCTACGTATGCATAAAAATAAAATAAAAAGTAAGTTTTCAACCTTACAACTAATTTCTGGATAACTTATTTTGTGGATTTTTTTCCTGATCGAGGGCGTCCATAACCAACGCACAGATGGGAACAAAGCAAAGATAAATTGGAAATAACCTTTTGTAAATAAATTTTTGATAGAGATGAAGAAAGAAAATATTGTTAGTGAAATTCATTTCGCTAGTATGACTTAAATTCTTTGAAGCTTGTTGCTGACAGTTTCAATTATAAGAATAGAAAATTTAAATTTTTGTGATTAGAAAAATTGTAGTTTTTTCTCATTTATTTCAATATTTTAAATGGACATTTCTATATGACAATCATTACTTATGAATAAATTGTTAAGTTTCACAAGACTATTTTACAGATAAAACTTGAATTCACATTGATTAATAAATATAATAAAACTTTGTTTTACAATATAAATAATAAAAGATTTTGCACTATACATTACAAATAGGCATTAACTTAAAATCAATAAATATAAATAGAATGTAAGTCCACATGCTATTTAAGCTTTTACGGAAGATAACCAGTTAGGGTGAATTAACCATTCATCGGACACATACCTTGCAACTTTAAGCCATAAACCTTCACTGAACCTGGGTCTCCCCGTGTTTTTACTTGTTTCTGTCTTAAAGGAGAATATTTAAACATTTTAATGATGCCGATTTTTATTTTCATGTTGTGATAAAAATACCACTAGAATGGCCTTACGTCATATCTTACATCATCAAAGGGGAGTAATCAGAATTCTACGATTTTGCCATTTTTAGAGTTGTCGTTCTTTTAAATAGACTTCATCGGAAGTCGGACCTCGGTAAAAATTGTCAATGATTGATAACTGTAAAGAAATTTTTCAAAAAAAATTACTTCAATGTTTGTAGAATATTTTTAGAGTTGTTTTTGACTAGTATGTAACCATGCATCGGACACTTTCCGATGCATGGGTATACGTAATCACTGCCATTTTCATGTAAAATCCAAATGACAGCTGGTTTTTTTTTTTTTTACGGAAATAGAAAACAAAAAACTCTAAATTTTCAGTGAAAATACAAGTTATCGATATATGACGACTAGAAGTGGACTCAATTTATTTCTTTAAACTAGATGATGATAACACACAAGACAAAGGCGCGAGTTGCCATATTACTAGCATTGTAAGGCCTTTCTAAGGCGATGTGATGCAACTAAAATCTCTTCACATTTGTGGATCGAAATAATCATTCAAATTTAACTAGAAGGTTAATTTTTAAATAAAAGATAAAACTGTTTCGATATCACTAATTTTAAAGCACCGAGATCAAGGTATGATATTTTTCTGGTTTAAATACCGTATGTCCGATGCATGCTGAATATTGTCCGATCCATGGTGAATTCTTAATTATTTCGAAAAATAGGTTTTTAGTGATATATTCTCATAAATTAACACACTATTGTGCCAAAATTTATATTTTAACCATATACTACTTGTTAAGTTCCATTTTGATAATATTCGGTCGGTAGCGATATATATCGCTAGAACTTGCTGAAGTGCAATGCATAGTGAATTCACCCTAAATGGTCTCTGCCTTAGAAAAGAACTACTTTGAAAGATGAACAAAAAGTTTTAAACATTATTAAAATCATAATTATTAAACAGCTTTCATTTAAAAAAAAAAGACTATCACGTTTTTGCTAACCACTCCAGTTCCCAGTTATTTCTCAGTTGTTTCACTACATTTCTGTCTTTGCTTCTATCAATACTTCGCTTGTGTCTTTCATTGTCTATTTTCTGGACAGTGTATGGAGCTACTACAACACGTGTTCTATCTGGACACATGGAAAACGCCCATCTCTCAAGTTTACGTTGAATAGCTGACATTGCCTGATTCTCCCTCACTGATTTTGTCAGATGAAAATGAACGTTTGAAACCTTTGCGTTATAAACCATAAGTATCTAAAATAAAACAGAAAATATAACTTTGATCGATAACTTGACGGTGATATCATACTAATAAGATACAGAATGCTAGAAACAAGTGTCCTCATAGAATGTCCAAAGGAGCATCAAAAAACTAGTAGGATAATACATATCTTTTACTATATCAGCAGTCTTGTTTAAAATCATCATTTCGTAAGTTCTGTGGTCGATACAATGACCTTGTCAGCAAATGCAATTTATCATTGAGTCAAATGCTGACTGACGTTTTTCATACTAATTGTTAGGCCATTATCACTACTAAGTCAGAAACGTACTGACATTCCCATTTTTTACTGATAAACTAGACAATTACTGACCATGTGCTGTCTTTACTGCAAAACTTAGACAATTACTGACCTTTTTACTGCCGGTGCTGATAAACTTAGAAAAGTGCTGACAATCTTAGTCGATGCTGATAAACTTAGACAATTACTGACCCGTTTACTGTCCCTGCTGAAAAACTTAGACAAGTGCTGACTTTTACTGATAATTACTGTCCCCATTGTTCTCGCTCTCGGGGAGACTGCAGATGTGTGAAATTGATTTTTTTTCTAATTTAAAAGAGGGTTTATTTGATTTTCAAAAATTAAATAATTTTTTAACTATGTCCCAGTGATATTTTTATAAAACTCCTGTGATCAATGTATAGTAGAATTATTTATTTAAAAATATTTCATAAGGAAAACATAAAACTCCTTTCAGCATATTAGCAATTTATAAACTATTTTAGTTGCATTTATTAGCGAAATATCATGGCGTTTTACAGTGATCTTTTTCTACTGATTATAAAAAAATATTATTATTTCTTATTTCTTTAATTTACGTGTACTCCCTCTTTTTGTTTATTTATGTATGAAAAAATAAAACTTATTAGATGTGTTATATGCATTTAATTTTGAATAACAATATTTCAGACCCGCAGTATGCGGACGCCCCTCTTTCTGAGAATAGACATTTTGGTGTAATTTTCATACATTAATTTGACGTAGATGCTGCCCCTAACCCCCCTCAATTTGTGTTGCTGTACACTCAAGCATACCCTAATTCCAGCTTTAGAAAGAAAATATATATTGAAAAGTTAGGCACACCCCAATCCCCACCCCGGAAAAAGGATGATTTTAATGAATGTTTTAAAGTTTATACAGTTTGTTTTTCCCCCTTAATGTCCTGTATTTACTCAATGATCCTTAGTATTCATTGATTAAGTTACTGCTCATTTTATTCTTTTGAATAGAATACATGATAGTTGATTTCCATATCTTGAATTTCTGGATCCCCACCTGAGAGATTTATTTAGGGTCAATGTCCTTCTATTCAGTTGCACTTGTAAATCGTATTTCTTAATTCATACGTCAATTGTTACTGTTAAGATTTGTAATGCACGGCAACTCATTTGGAATTAAGTGATAATAAATAAATGATCTATTTAAAAAAATCAGCGGTTTGAAAAAAAAAATATCATATGCATGTCTATTTTAACTCAATTTGGATTGAAAATAATACTTTGTTCAGTATATAAACTGGTTTGATTTTACAGTAATACTGTGCTTATTGCTCTTTCGAAATGTTTCAAGTCTGTTAGTTGATAACTAGCAGAATTACAGAATTATTGAACACACAATCGGAAACTCTGTGAAACACCTTTGTGTAGAAGAAATCGCCTGAGGCGATCCGAGTGTGTACGGTAGCGAGGAAATAAGACAATAGGTGTCACTGCTGCATTATACAGAAGGGCACTCGCCGCGGAAGCTAGTTACGCAACATTACAGCGACGGGTAGACATCTCTGTTCTTCAACACAATTTTGAGCAATTTAACACACATCTCTCACCCTCTTTCTAGAATAAATATTGCTATTCTAAATAAAAAATACTACTAGATTTATATGAGATAAATTAAAATGATTTATCAAGTATCAATTAAAAATTACATGTAAAAAGCAAAGTTCTGGAAAGACACACACTTTTTAAGATTTATCTGCAATTTCTAACAAACAAAAAATAATAATTCAATAACTACTACAGTGTTGCAAAAATATGGTTTTCAGGGGTTTCTTTCTAATATTTTCTGTTAAGTCGGGTTAGCAGGTTAGTGTGCGACGTACATTTCAAGCTACGGTAAAGTGAGAGAACAATTAAAATGAATGTGTTGTCGCTTGCATTTACCATAGATGATAAACATTTTGAAGATGCAAGTAAAGTTTGTTTATCAACTTAAAAAAAACTGAACATAATTCAAAGTTACCGTATATTATCTGAACTTTTAATGAACAATTTAAGAATAATTATTCGAAATCAATTTACATACAACAAGATCAGAAGAGTAAAAAAATTATTCTCAGTCGGATTTATACTGACTGTATCTAAAACTATCTTCATTCACTTCGCCTGGATCAATATTGATTTTTTTTTGGAGAGAGAGAGAGAGAGAGACACAAACGGCAACTCGGCACAGAAGATGTTAGAGACCTATAATGTATAGTCTTAATCGTATAATGAAAAAAAGAACGGTATAAAATATTAATCAAAACTGAAACAAATGAATAAAAAACAATACTTATAATAACGATAAAGACTGTATATTTAACAAGTGGCCACATAGATTTTCACCCTGTAAAGTAGCAAATGAATCCATTTCATGTATACTATATAGATATTGGGTATTTCATGTAACTTGGAGAATATACGTGTATACTAATATTGAAAATTAAATCTCATTTTGATGTTTTGACGAATATTTCGTTGAGCTTTGTGAATCATCTGACGGCATTTAAAATTACAGTCATGTTTTTTCCATGTGCAACAGGAAAGAAAAGTCACTATTAATGAAAGAGGATCATGTATTAAGTTAGAAATACATTCACATTGATTCTCTATTACACATGTAAATATTTCTACGATAATTCATTGCACTTTAATACATTTCATGATTTTGTTTACTGTGTTTAACGCATTCGGCTTCAGAGTGTCAGTGTGTGTTAATAATTTAATAATTTTTCTGTCGGAGTTACGCTGATGTAATGAATTCAGTATCAGTTTACATATCCAACTCAAACAAGACCCTTAACTTCTTGCTGTGAATAAAAATATCAATTTCCTTTGCAAATCAAACTATACATGCCCTTCCTTGTTAAGGTCTTCCGTTTCCAACGGAAGACCTTCTACTGATTCTGATGGTTAAGATTATTCTTATTATTCTTTTTTTTTTTTCCTAGACGCCAACTTTGAAGCTTCATATCTTCCTCATTTCTGAACGGATTTTGTTCAAATTTTCAGAGCTTTTAGACTTTGCAAAACACTCTCAGAATACTGTAATACAATTCGGAAATTACCTTCTGTTCACGAGTTATTCCCCTTTGATTGAAATTTTTATGCCTCTGGTTTCCAGACAAAGGCTCTGAGACTGTAATAATTGGAGCACAAAACCCTTTGAAATTGAAAAGAAGAAGCATTGAAGTTGTGCACATCGGTTTTTGTTTTTTGATTTTTGCATTAAAAATGGCGCTAGAGAGGGGTCAAAAGTTAGAACGCGGAAAAGAGCAAAAATTTTGACATATTTTCCTTTATATCTTTAAAACTAAAAATATTTTGTTAAAACATGTAGAATAAAAGTTGTGCATAATAGCAAGAGCTTTCATTTGATACCATTTAAAAGGGGCTGGCCTCTAAAATTAGGGATCTAGAGCCTTTGAAAGTTTTCGCTTTATAACTCAAAAACGGTAAATATTTCGATATGGCTTTCGGAATTAAAGTTGTTCTTTAACACCTTATTGATCTCATACAAATGATGTTTTGTTCGAGTATTGCGCAATATGTCGTAATATGTAGGTAAAAAGCAGGTCCCGTAAACAGGTAAGCGTTTTCATTCGGCAAGTAAATCGGAACTCTTCATGTGTATAACTTTAACAAACTTGCAATAAATTATATACCCTACTGTATTTAATGCTAATTTTCTTCTAAATAAGGTTTTAAACGTGTTCTGTGGTTCACTCATAAATTATTCTTTACAACTTTCTTTTCTTTTTTAATTTAGATTTAAAGGGAACACGTCTTCAAATAAAGGAAGGAATTAAATGTATCTATATAACTATATAAGTAATATTAAACTTTAAGCATCGAATAATTAATGATCATTAACAGTACGCATTTCTCCATGTTCACCTAAATGTTTTTAGTTATGTAACACAACCCGCGATCCCACGTTGCCGAGGTCACCATCGACCAGCCACCTGCGGTCATAAACCATGTAAACAAAACAAATATCTGTGAAGACTGTGATCACGTTTTAAATCCATCGTGTAGAAACAACAACTAATGAAACATTGTGTTTTTTAAATTTATATTGAATCTTTAAGATAACTTAATCTCATCTTTGATTTAATCTTAATTTCAAACACTAGTGCATAAAATCATTTCGAATTTTAATCGCTTTTACCGGCCTGTTCACTGTCGACACAGCAATACGATTTAAAAAAAAAAAAAAAAATATTTCTCTGTCCCGTGTAATTGCATCTTTGATTTAGTCTTAATTTCAAACACTAGTGCATAAAATCATTTCGAATTTTAATCGCTTTTACCGGCCTGTTCACTGTCGACACAGAAATACGATTTAAAAAATCAAACAAACAAACAATTTATTTCTCTGTCCCGTGTAATTGTATTCTATTTCAATTGTAATTGAAAAGGTGCTAAGGCAAATAATTGCAATTAGTTATGGAAGTATTAAGTATTAATACTTGTGTAAAGTATAATTTTTACTATCAGTCTCTTAATTGTTTCTTCATTTAATTTTCATTAAATATTAAACTATATACATCAAATAATACTTTTAAACATACAATAATTCACGCCTTCTTACAGCACAGTTTACATTCTGCTCTGTCGCTTTGTAACCCGTCTTCGTGCACACGTGGCCGCAGAGAGCCGGGGTCATATCGGTATTAAAATACATTGTGTACTCATAGCGATTAATGGAAAATTGGGTTTGAAATCATTTCGAATCTTACGTATTATTTTATTTTACTCTATCTCACGCTTATTTTTATCAATCCTTACCGCCCGTGCATTTATTCATTTCAAGTTTTACGCATTTTAATTGCCGACTTAACCATTAAGTTTGCAACAATTTATTTTTCTGTCTCGTGTTTTAAATTGCATGTACACATGCATGATAATTGTAAGTGGAGGTGACTTTTTCAATTCTCGGCATCCTCACATGTGATTTCGGAACCTTAATTGACATTGTGAGGATGAATTCTCGGGAAAATCGAAAAGTTTTACGGATACATGCATACATACATACATGCATGCAAGTACAGAACATGCTCTTTTTATAAGCACGATCATGAATTCGAATGTACAAGTGTACATGTATATGCAAGAGCGCCCCAAATGTACGCATATCGAGTGTTTAAAATACAGAGAAATACAAAATCCCCGGTCTCTGTTTTACATTATCTTTGCAACAAAATATTGGTTAATCTGAAATCAATTTTATTGATCTATAGCTTATTTTGAAGTAAATTATCGGTCCACTGAGTTGATAATGAGTTGTTTTTATAACGAGTACATTTAGAGTATTCCGAATCACTTTTTACATTTTGACGGTAAACGATTTTATTAACAAGTTTATAAATGGTTGGTTGGTATTAAAGGAAAGCCAATTCAATGAAAAATCAAATCTACATTACACGGCGAGTCTATCTACGATACAGCGGCCTTGACAGGGGTTATATTTACATCACCTTTTTAGTGTATTGCAGGTCACTTCCGGGTATTTCGAATCACCAGGTAAATGGCTAAAAACAGTCAGATAACAACATTATAATTAATGAATTAGTTGGTATTGTTTACCAAAAGTATCAAAAAATAAAAAGAATTATTTTCTTGTTGAATGTTGTTGGTTTTTTTATTAAGTTATTAAAGCCCCCCCCCCCCCTTCTGTAGACACACTATAAAACAGCGTTCTCAGAGGCGGATCATGCAGAAAAGCAAATACCAACAGAATATTTACTTTCTGAAATTACCTGATTGTAAATTGTTGTCCTGTAAATATAATCATGATAATTATGTAATTTTTTTTTACCTATGTGATTTTTTTAATGCAAATAATTAACATTGAACTGTCATAATTCTACGAGTAGGCTACCAAATAATGATATAATGATGATAAAAAAATTGTGAAATGGAATTAAACCAACTCATGTTTAGATTTCATGATTATCAAGAATGACGTATATCACTGCATACGTGTACTCGTACATATCAACATTGATCAACACTGATCAAGTGTATACCGGGACCCGGGATAGTCTTATTATAGCTCTTGCTTTGTCAAATCATTACTTTCATACCCCTTGCATTTAAGGAAAACAATGTTATAAAAAAAATAATAATCTGACATATAACAAGTATACATGTAGCGTGTGTAATTTATTTGGCTAGGGGCATGTACACACGTGGTTCGAAACTATAGGGGGCTACAAATGCGGCCATAACTAGTATATTTTTGAGGTGTTATAAAAAACAAATAATACTCACAAAAGCTTATAAAATTGCCGTTCTATCGATACCTTATATGCCATGTTTCATCCACCAACAACGCCACGACATCGATGAGAAATACCATGCAACGTTTCTACACGGGCATTTTCTTCGAAAAGGGTAGGAAGTTAATGAATTAAAATAATTAATTCTTTTAGTTAACGCATTATGTTTACCTCTTTATTTGTTGTATGCAATAAGTATAGACCTTACTAATAATGACTGTTTGGTTGTCACACCTGTGCATGTGTTGTGCGAGGTACAGCGGTAAGGTAAATTACCGAGAGTCGCGATATGCGGGGTGATTCGGAATACCCTAAATGATCTAACATGGGCCCACATAATACGACTAAATTCGTTTCATGAATGAACTGGTTCTTAACAAATATATGTACAGTATACAATATCTTTTCCTTAGATCTGTTTGTTTATTATTTTCAACCACAATCTGCAGTTACACGAAATCCATGCACAACGGCGCTACACCTGTCAATCAAAATCACTCGATATTGTGAACTCAGTCTGGTGTTACGGCAGCATTTCCGAAGTGATTCAAAATATTCTATCGGCTAATTCTAATTTTTCGCGTTGAATAATAATATTTTGGAACAAAGTTGGAATTAAGGCTGGAGCTGCATGCTGTGAATTTATCACACCTGCAGTCTGCAGTCTATGTATATGAAGCATCTGTTGAGTAATGAATCAGAGAGCATAATATGCGGAACAAGTCTGATTGAGATTTTTACTTTTCCTTTAAGATAAAATGATTAATAACATAATTTATGCATCTAATAGATACATATCAATGTACATGTGTAGCTTTTTTAAAAACAAGAATCTGTAATTGAAAATGTGAAAGTGAAGAGTTTAGGTAATAGTTCTTAACCAAAATTTAATGACAGTTCATTCCTTCCTAGTCTCTATATAACTTTTAATTACGGCCGTGCCCTCTCCCCTTCAATTGATGTCTTATACATGCTTTTAAATTCTGTTTATGTATCAAGAAATTTCCACAGGTACTTGTGGACAGGATCCCCCCCCCCCAAAATTCAACCCCGATGTTTGTTGGACATTTTTTTCCACAAATTATATTTATTTCACTTATTCATCATGTGTACCATAGGAAAAAATCGAGTACAAGTACCTGTGGAAATTTCTATTTGCCCCCCTCCCTCCAAAAAAACTGAAATTGCTTTCTACGGGCTTGACAAAAGGTACTTGTGGACAGACCCCCCCCCCCCCCCCGAATATTCAACCCCGGGGCTTGTTGGACATTTTTTCCACAAATTATATTTATTGCACTTACTCATCATGTGTAACATATGAAAAAATCGTGAAAACCCCATTTGATAATCTTTCCACACAAAAAATGCCTCACTGTGTATAGTTAAAACATTAATTTTTCATATTTCTTGATGAAATTAACATTAAAAAAAGCAACACAAAATTAATACCGGATTACATATCACTTGAATTTATCATAAAGCAGAAAATCTGTTCTGCGGGCTTCAAGGCCAGCTCAGGAACCTAAAGATGTCCTCATTTTCCAAGTCCAGTACAGAACGTAAAATAAATGAAATAAATCACACGATCACTGGGATGAACTCAAAGAAAGAAGACTCTTGAGGAAAAGATATTTTGATTCGACTTATAGACTGAAATAAACCGATATTCTCTTTTTGCCACTCTTTCCTGGTGCCCTGGGACTCTGAATGTAGGATCAGTATTTTTTTCACAGGTCCGTTGTACGGATTGTACCGGGGGGGGGGGGGGGCAGACCTTCTGAAAATAGTCTTTTGCTGTAGTTTTAATATGTAAATTTTGATTTAGTTGCTGCTTGCACCCTCCCCACTCTTTGTTTCTCTACGGTCATACATAGGCGAATCCCAGCAAAAATGTAATGACCCCCCCCCCCTCCAACACACACTTTCTTTTAAATATGTATTGCGATAGGACTTAAAATAGGAAAACATTTTCTGCATATCTCTACATCGAAAAATATAAAACAAATATTTTTTTTATATTTTCTTTTTAAAACAACATAGATAATTATGCATAGCTAATTAAATACTGAATTAAATATTCATCTTTGCAGACAATATGCTCTGGGTTATAGAACATGATGTGAAAGCGTATCGTAATGCACCTTGTAATCCTTTGGATTTTCAGATTTAAGGTCAATGCGAAAACCCAAAGACGCCGACATTTTTTTTATGCTACTGTAATCGAAGATCCGGGGGGCATACAGTTTTTGTCCTGTCCACCTGTCTATTTGTCTGTTAGACTGTGTTAGCCTCTTTGTCCGCAAAAAACTATGCCCATAAAATTTGATTGGTTGGAACTACTGCTTTCATATTTCTTATGTGTATTCGTAGTAACAAGGACTTCCTTCAGGTACCAACATATTTGACCTCTTGACCTTGAACTTGGAGTTTGATCCTCTTTTGTAAAATTTTACCAAACTATAACCTTGGCCAAAACTTTTGAACAGTTGGTGCTATGGCTTTTATACTTCACATCTGTATCCCTTGTGATAAGTCTCCTCCTTGGGTATAAATATGTTTGACCATTTGACCTTGATCTTGGAGTTTGACCAACTTTTAAACAACTTTAGCCTTGACAATAACTTTTGAATGACTGGTACTAGGGCTTTTATATTACATAGGTACTTTTCTTGTGACAAGGCCTGTCATTGTATACCTTTAATTTTGACCATTTTACCTTGACCTTTGAGTATGTCCTACTTTTGAAAAACTTTAACCTTGGTTTTAACTTTTGAACAGTTGGTGCTAAGGCTTTTTTAAAACCATATGTGTATTCCTTGTAACAATTAAGACCTTCCCTTAAGTACAAACAATTATGATCCCTTGACCTTGGAGTTTGACCTTTTAAAGAAATTAACCTTGGCAATAACTTTTAAACTGTTGCTGCTGTGGCTTTCATACTAGTATATATTTCACAGTATATTCTTTGTTCAAGACCTTTATTTGGGTAATAACATTTTTTTTATCTTTTGATCTTGACCATGGAGTTTGACTTGCATTTGAGAAACTTTAACTTTTGCCATAAGATGCCATATGGGGGCATCAGTGTTTCAAAAATCACACGTTGTTCAGTATCCAAATCGGGCATAAAACATTTACAATGATCCTTTAAAGCAGTGAGTTGAACCTAATAAATTATGACTATAGAAATTATGATAATTTATTTCGATGTATGGTCTAAAAAAACGTTTATTATACCTCTGTGAAAACTAGCTTACAAGTGAAAAATCACTAGTAAAATAGAATTTGATTGGCCGAGAAAGTCACGTGTCCATCATGTTTGCCCTGCAACAAAACGTCGTGTTTCACGATTGTGACGTCACAATTAAACGAGTGAGGAGTTAGATTGTTTATAGCGACGCTGCTAACCTCGTTCGCGCGGTAACAACAACTAAAAATTCACCCCAAAAAATCACCTTAATTAATGGAATTGCATACAGATAGTAGATTAAACATTCTTTGTTAAAATGTTTGCACTTTTCAAAATTCGTTTATGGAAGTACAGCTAACATACGTCATGAGACGTCACAGTCTAGACGTTCCAAATGTCTCGTGCTGTTTGAAGAGGCGGATCTTAAAATTAAGTGAACAATGCACTCGCCCAACGGTCGCACCGTCAACATATTATCGTTGATTGATTGTGTCGATTTAAATGTGTAAAAATGTAATGGTGTTTGAATGTTACTGGTGTGATCACACAAACTTGTCACGTAGGATTTTTTTTTTTAATGAAACGAGGCTATTGGTGTACCTGTAACTTACTTCTCTTTCATATCGTTCTCATCAAATGCATGTTTGCTTTATTCATTGGATCTCCTTTGTAATTCCTGCATTTTGGTTAATTCGGTATTATAAACAATTTATTGCATAATAGAGACAGAAAGATTTCTTCGCAAATGAAAAATCATATTTCCCTCGGGCGTTGCCTTCGGGGAGTATGATTTTTCATGGGCGAAGAAATCTTCATGTTGCCCTCGCGGAATTTGATTTTTTATGGGCGAAGAAATCTTCATGTCTCCCTCACTATCATGCAATAAATGCAAACTGTGAACTTGTCAAGTCCGAAACACACAAAAGGGTATCGCTGATATCATACAGAGTGTATCATTGCCTTGATCAGGCCCATAGGAAGCAAATTCAGTTTTTTTTTCGGGGGGGGGGGGGGGATGGGCACAGCCATACATTTTCAGTTGACAGTTGAGGGGGCACTACTACCATAAATTTCCTGACAAGCAAAAAAAAAAAAAGGGTCACCAACTACCAAAAATTCCTTGACAAGCAAAAAAAAAGAAGGTTATCAGACGTTTTTATTGAGGTGGCACAAGCTATAGTATCTATGTCTACTATAGTAATCTATATATCGGCAAAATTATTGGGGGGCACGTCCCCCTCGGTTCCTACGGCCATGTTGATTAAATTAAGGGTCACTAAGGAAAGAATGTTTTGACTGGATGAATGGTCTGAAAGAACATGTGTTAACTTGTCGAGTCGGTAACACATAGATGGGGTTTTCTTATAACCAGAGTGTGTCATGGTTTGATGCAAGGTCATTTGAACGAGTTCAAGGTCATCAACGGAGAAACAACATTCCTTAACTGTCTTTCTACTGGTGAGACATTGCAAGTTGATACCCCTTACAAGATTGCTTATAACCTTAGAATGTGGCATGACCTTGACTCAAGGTCACTTCTTCCTGTTCGCAGCTCCAACGGAAGACCTACTCGTTGCTTTGCAACGAGCTCTGCTCTAGTTCACCCGTACTATCCTAAAATTGTCTGCACATCTGAAATCACCGACAAATAACATTTACATGTACCTAACGGAATTCTACCAAATCACGAGTCAAGCTCTTTCCTTCGCTTGAATTGTCGCTTGAGTACACAGAAACTAAATTTGCATTTATTAAGAACTCACATACCCCTTAAAATTAAAATGCTAACAATTAAAATAAAATGATAGAGAATAATAATACATGTAGGTATGAAGCGCCTTTTGGTGAAAATAAAATCGCAAAACATTGTAGCCCCCCCCCCCCCATTAATTTCATAATTTGCTAAAGGACAAGTTTCTTTGTGTAAATATACAGGCATAAATATATTCTGCCATTATCCTGTTTCAAGATGTCCAACAATTAAAGTTTCTAAAACTAGGCAGTGATTGATTTTTCTCGTGTAAATTTCGACCTGTATACTGTACTCATTGTTATTAAGCGAGGGATCATTTTCGTGCACATTTCGACCTTGCATTCTGCACTCATGGTCATTGAGCAGTGAGGGATCTTTCTCGTGAATTCTCTCTTACATTCAATAAAGTTAAATTCTATACTCCACAGATAAGAGGTCTTCCAACATTTTTTTCAAAGTTTGTGAAAAGGTTGGTTATTATGGCGTATACCTAATACATTCGAAGTTGTTTTTCCGCTAGTCGGAAAGGCCCGAGAAGTTGCGATTGATCCATTTCATGTTGCAATATCATGAATAAAATTGTTATGTTTTAAACACATTGGAATTACTTAAAAGAAACTCTGAAACACTGAGGGAAACAACATCGACCGCTGAAGTTAAGATTAAGTAGTCTACAACAGTAATAAGTGTACTTCGGTGTTCATTTCAACGATTTTTTTTTAATTCGGCGATCAACCAGATTTATGATATATTTAATTTAATTGATAGAGAATTTGTGAAACTAAGATCAACTCAGTTTTGCTCTGAGCATGCAGAGTGGTCAATCAGTTTGTATATTTACTCCTTACACCAGTGGTCCAGTGCATACGTGGAACAATACGCAATGAGGGCCTATTGTTAAACTGACCACTGAAAATTTCATGTTATTAAAATATATACAAAAACGTATCTTGCTTTAGGATGTGTAAGGTAAACGAATAAAAGAGAAGGCGCCGGACGAATCAGCAATTTTCATTATTTCATAAGATTATTTAGGAAAATATGGTTTCATTGCGTAAATCAAAAGCAGTTTAAGAATCCTCTGAAATATGAGATCGACACATTAAAATTTGCCTTTGTTTCAAAACATTGGAAAAGAAAGAAAAGAAGCGTTGCATTAACACGATTCCCTGAACGTCTTAAAATTATAAGGAGAAAGAAAAATAATTAATATGAGTGCTGCCTATCACTGTATTTAACTCATTACATGAATAAATTATATTCTTCAGTATTATTTTAATACGACTAACATAAATATATAACAGTAATTTAAATTACTTGAATACGACTGAGAATTCAAATTTTATCGAACATCTATTCAAGATTTTTATACCATCAGTCCTTCTGCACTCTAATTCATTAGCCACCGCAATTTCCATCATAGACATAATTTTTAACAATTTCTATAGGCAATTGTTACCTTCCGTGAAGAGGAACTGCTTTTTTTCAACAAGTTCAAAGAAAGTCTGAAAATGTACTTTCCTGTTACTTGATTAAAAAAAATAACAAACATGTATTTCCGATCGATGTAAACTGGAATCAATACGTTAAAATACATTAAAAAGGGGCATATTAAGCATACGCCTGCGATGGTATGAATTAATGAAAACCAGTTTGTTAATTAATTATTTATTTACATTTAACAGGGATAAAGATAAAGTACAATTATTCCACACAATAATTATTTAAACTTGATTCATGCATAATTCATTGAACATCGTATTCGTTATGAATTATTTTACAGATATCAATAAAAAAAAATGTTAGTTTAAACATTTTAACTGTCTTTGAACTTGCACTTTATTTCAGAATATTATTAAAATTAAATTAAGACTGTTTCTAAATTGAAAGTATAATACACACAAACATTTTCACACCACTGCAGCCTCCCCGAGAGCGAGAACAATAGGGACAGTACTTATCAGTAAATGTCAGCACTTGTCTAAATTTTTCAGCAGGGACAGTAAACCGGGTCAGTAATTGTCTAAGTTTATCAGCACCGGCAGTAAAAGGGTCAGTAATTGTCTAAGTTTTGCAGTAAAGACAGCACATGGTCAGTAATTGTCTAAGTTTATCAGTAAAAAATGGGAATGTCAGTACGTTTCTGACTTAGTAATGTATTTACACACTGAATTGTCGACGGATTTTTCCGTAATTTCCCGATCATGACAAGGAGCACACGGCGGGTGTGACCGGTCGGAAGGGGATGCTCACTCCTCCATGGCACCTAATCCCACCTCTGATGTTTTGGAGGTCTGTGTTTGCTCTGCTCCTATTTTGAATTGTTTAATAGACTTTTGAGCATGAATGCTGTTCGTTATATCCATATATTTCACTGTAGAAATTTAAATTCGGAATGAGCTTGTTCAAGGGTTTACCTTTAGTATGTGATTTAGTTTTGAAACATCTCCATTGCTTTCAATATAAACTGACACGTTTCCGGAAACCCTCATTGCCATTTCCTGTTCTAAAATATCAAGCAAAGGAGACGGATTGTCAGCGGGATCGTACAAGAGTTCTTCGTTCGTCTCTGAAGGGCTTGGTTTGTACTTAGTTGTTAATGTTTCCTCTAAAACAAAATTTACATAAAATATACATGTGTGTATGTTTCAAAAGTAACATATTACGGGAAAAGCATACTCGCAAAACAATAACAAAGGCAAAACAAAACAAAAAAAAATACATATGCATACACAATTACAGGTAAACTTCGTTATCTCGACATCGACGGGAACATCGGAAAATGTCGAGATATCCGAGGTGTCGAGATATCAGAGTTGAGACTTGACGTCCAAGATTTCATTGCATAGCAAAACAGACAAGCTTATTATATGTACCTGACTATAATATATACTGTAACTCAACATATTTCAGAATTCCCTCTATTTTTATTAAAAATCTAAGAAGTTATTTTAAAAATCTTATTTATAAAACATGTTCTTTAATTATCGAAATCTTTCTAAATTCACAAAGTTTCAGCACAAAGTTAAAGCATTGAGCTGCATTCGCGTGTAACTTGCCTTTTCGTCAGAACAGGATACGAAATGCGCTCTATAAATTTCGAACCGTATAAAGTCGACATTCGATATACGGTAAAAAAAAATTAAATGCGGATTATTTTTTATTTCATTCAGGAAGAATGTACATTAAAATTAATTTTTTTAAAGAGATTTGTGTATCTAAACTAACGTAGTGATGTTACAGATGCACGAATTTCGGCTGATTCGGTCAATCGTGTCGTTAATTGGATTGTTTCCTGTTGAATACATTTTAACTACAAAATATCATTAAAACATTAAACGATTTTTTGTTATATACATATATATCTTTGATCGCCTATTGTGGCTTGACCTGATCCCTGGGGCCATGCTTTGAACAAAATCCAATCTACACTACGAAATAAAGCTTTCAAATAAGTTTCGTCTTTTCTGACCTTGTGGTTCGTAAGAAGGATTTAAAATACGCCATTAAATTCTTCACTAATTCTTAATCATCTTCCCTGAAAGCGGGTTGGGCCCTTCATTTGAACAGAGTTGAACTCCCTTCACCCAAGAATGCTTTGTGTCAAATTTGATGAAATTGACCTAGTGACTTATTAGAAGAAGTCAAAACATGCACCGTTCACTGTAGATCAGTCGGTAGAGCGCTCGCTCCGTGATCGAAGGCGGTGAGTTCGAATTTCGGCCGCGACTGATCTAGGTCGATAAAAATAGGTAGCAACTGTTCCTTCGCCATGCGCTCGGCACTTTGGAGTGAAAGTTGCGGGTCCTTCGGATGAGACCTTAAAAACCGAGGCCCCGTGCCACGGCAGGCGTTGGTATGATAAAGAACCCTCACTGCTCAATGGCCCTGAGTGCTGAGTAAAGGTCAAAATTTGAAGCCCTTCACCGGTATGTGGTGACGTCTCTATATGAGTAAAAAATTCTCGAATGGGACGTAAACAAAATACAATCAATCAATCAATCAAAAATATGAAATGTTAACAGATGAGACATGGCATACAATATACGGAGGCCGGACACCATTTATCAGACAAACTCACTTCGGCTCAGGTGAGCTAAAAACCTTAGAAAAGCATAAAAAGGCAAAATAAAATCAGAGAAAAAAAAATAAAATTAGATATTTATGTTGGTATTTATCATTTACATGAATTATTTTCTGATTCAATTAGAATTGAATACAATAAGATTGAATACTTTAGATCTGCTTACGGAGGAAAGAATGAAGCTGAACATTTTCGACACATGCACTTCCGTCATGACACGCCAAGGAGTGAACCTCTGATTTTGTGTTTTCTGTATTGTAAAACGCCCCGGTGTTTCTAAGGTCTGGGAATGGAGTTGATGATCCGTCCAGGAAATAGGACATTAGTTCAAAACATGCAATCGTTTTTTCTTTCCATATTTTTCCTTGAGGAAAAGATAAGAATTGCAAAATTTCCACACTCAAAGTTTGCTAAGGAAAGAAACACATATGCTACACCTTATTTCAAATGTTCCTTATATTTTGGCTGATTGTAGTTAAAAGAACATTTTAACATTTGTGAAAATTATTTATTGCTCGTAATAACAGCTTGAATTAAACAACCATAGTGCTCATGAGAATTACCTCTCATTACCAGACAAATAAAAGTGCCGATAATTAATTGATTGATTGTATGTTGTTATACGCCCTGTTTGAGAATTTTTCACTCGTATATAGACATGACCATTACAGGTGGAGTGCTTCAAATTTAGACCTTTACTCGACACTCAGGGCCATTGAGCAGTGAGGAATCTACTGTATACAGGGAAATTTTCGCCCCCATTTTATTTTCGCCCCTTTCGCCCTAATCACAGGTGGGCGAATTTAAAACGGGGCGAATTCAAAATACACAGTACCATTTCTTAAACAGAACTGTGACTGGGCGAATTTAAAACAGGGCAAAATTGTTCGCAAGTGCGAAAGGGCGAAAATAACACAGGGCGAAAATAACCCTGTATACAGTATATCGTGCAAAGGCTTGTCCTAACACGGGGCCTCATTTTTAAGGTCTCATCCGAAAGACCCGCAACATTCACTTCAAAGTGTCGTGCGCTTGGCGAAGGAACAGCTGCTACCTTTTTTTTTATGGACTTAGGTCAGTCGCCACCGGGGTATGAATCCACGACCTTCCGATTACGGAGCGAGCTGATGGACGAAATCTCCACTTAAAGTCAAGGATTTCAACTATCTGAAGGAAATGAATGCATGATGTCACTTAAAAAATTTAGTTCAAAGTTTCTTATGTAAAGCATTAACTTCATATTGTGGCCTATCCTTGCTTTATGAGTTTTGGAGTGCAAAGGACTGGGTGGGTGGGGGTTAAATCCAGACTTAAATTCAATTTTTGTTGGAAAAAATGTTTAAAGGTATATTTTATGATAAATGTCTTATAGCAGTTGGTAGAGCGCTTGCTCCGTAGTCGGAATTTCGTGAGTTCAGGCCGCTGCCGAATCTATGAAAAATAGGATGAAAGTGTTCCTTCATCTAGCGCTCAGAAACCGTGAAGTGAAAAATAGAGGGTCATTCGAATGAGACAATAAAAACTGAGGCCCAAAGGCGTTAGCAAGAACCCTCACTGCTCAATTGCCCTTGGTGCCAAGTAAAGGTCTAAATTTGAAGCCCTTTTACCGGTATTTGATGACGTATTCATATGAGTGAAATAATCTTGCAAGGAACGTACAAACACGACAATCAATCAATCGAATAAAACACCCTGAAATAATGGGAAAATAATTTAAATGTTCTCAATTTATTGTGATAGCAATACATTAGGTTTCTTCCATATTGGAAAGTTCTGGTGTTTTTGAGTAATTTAAAAAAAAAAAAAAAACATTTGTTTCCTTTTATTCATTTGAAGAAAAGTTAATTACAAATTCTGGCTTTACTATAGCCCTTAAGGATACAACCTACTTTATTGTCCAAAAGGTTCTGCTATGACTTGACACTTTAAACTTATATTACTAAGACAAATTTGGAAGCTACCTTTTCCGATGCAGCCACCACACAGTGAGACCAGACATTTGTTGACTTTGTCTCTAAGTGTCGCCCTGTCCAGCGGTCCGTTTCCTGTGACTTCAGTCAATCGTTTAAGAAGATCGGAAGCTGACTTCTGACGATCAGAGGTAGTTGACGAACAGACAACGGAAACCCCAGAATCCGAATTACAAGAGCTGTAATTATCGATAGTAAGCATGATATGAAAACTACGTGATAAATTCGAAGTTCATATAAAAACAAAAAAACATTCAAATATAAAAAAAAAATCAAAACTATTAACAACATTTAAAGATTACAAAAACTGCAGAAGAGTAATAAATAATATAACGAATTACAAATACGTCAAATTGATAAACTTCATTTTATTTATAGATAAATACTCTTTAGCACCGACAAAAGAAAAGGGACAATTGGTACTCTATTTTATTGAAAAACAATATTAATAGCGTAGAAAGATTAATGTTTTGAGAAAATAAAAATAAAATTAATACTCTTCTTTGGAATATTTTATATAATATGCTTTGGATCCTAGAGGTGGAGTTTGGCATGCTCTTGTTCTATTCGTTGGATCAATGAAGGCACCGCCTAAGATTATATTAAAGCTGATATTAAGAAAGTTTGAATATTCAACCGTAAATTTTATTGACTAATTGACGAATTTGAAATGGGTATTGTAATTATCAGCAGTAATTTCTTCTACTAACCTTTATTAAATCCTGTCTCTATATCTTTCAGCTCTTTGTGCAATTCCGGAAATCCTGCATCCCAGACTTTAATAAACTCCTCTCTTGGGGTTGACTCCCTTATATCAACATAGAGCCTATCTTTGTGAGCCCCAATACCTAGTATTAACCTCTTAGGAATAAGATTTTTTACACATGATCTGATAATTGTTAATCCAAGATTCGATAGTTCTTTCAGCGACATTTCTAATCCAACTTCTACTGCTTGGCCTACTGAAAACCGCCATCTTTCTTCTGAATGTCTTAATTCAATATTTCTATTGTTATCGGATCTTACCCGATATCCAGAACCAGGTATAACCTTTATGCATCCACCATAATGACTACTGGCATCCTCTAAACATTCTAACAGTTTTACGTCAAATCTAAAGTATCTATATTTCTGTACTTTTAAATCGGCTATTCGATAACAATCTGAGAGTTTTATTGAATCATTAAATCCATCTAAAAGAAGGGGATACATTAAACTATAATCTGCCTCTGCTGATATTTCGTATTCTACTGTGTCCTTTGCTGGGGGTTCTGTTTCGTGCATGTTCAGGTTTGGATAATTCACTATGACAGTATTAACACCAGTAGCTGGTCGCACGCTGACTATAATATGATTGGACTCCTTTGTCACATGATCGAATCCCGCGAGAACGGCGAGATTCGCCAGTTTACTGTTGCTCAGTGACAAGCCTGTGTTGACTGATATTTTCAATGATCTGTGAAATAAAATAGCAGTATTGTTGGATATAGCTAAATATCTCACAAATGAATTATAATACTTTCCAAAGAGAAATATTTCAAAAATAATTCTTTAAAAAAAAGATACCAGATATGTTTTGATAAGTTAGTAATTGGATTCAATACGCAGTACAGTTAAGGTGCCAAATGGAAATATCGGCGAATTTTTTAGACAGTACATTCTTTACAAGGATGGGCGATTCTTTTAAGGCCTTTACTATTATCGGACAAATGTAGTGTGGCTGAAAACTACATGTTGAGGACGTTTATATTTTTTTTTTATTTAGATTTGTCACGTAATGTTGCAGTCACGTGATTTTAGCAAATATACCTGCAGTCTTGAGGTCATCTATAAATTCCAGTATTGCAAGGGCATAACCAAGTTAAAAATCTAAGTTTAATTTATAGTTATTTTCAACACTCTTTGTAGTTTGTGAAAAGTGCTGCGAACCTATATAGATTCTGCTATATAATTGCTAAAATTACATTTGTTAGACCGTATGTTGAATATTTTGTGGTCAAGTACGTTAAATGTGGATATAATTAATTCATTTGCAAGATTTCATCAGGTTCGCAGCACTTTTCAAATATCTTCATGCTTCTTGAGTATATGCGTAAAAGCTTGTCGTAATTCATTGAGAGTATGCCATTGCAATATATCGATTTATTACGACCCTTCTATTACCCTTCAATAAATCTGCATACAAATGTACGGCAGTTTCACTTGTCTAGGGGATGTATGGGTAGTATATGAATAAAATCATAAAATAGACATCGCATCCAAGTTAATGGCCTCTTATATATCTGCAAATAATATTTTATTTAATTACAAAACACATTTTTCATTGTATAAAATATAGCTTGATCCGCCTCTCACTGCATGCAAACTGCGTCAAATTTTACGATATGACGTCACATTGACAAGTGCATTGCAATCAGTAAATTGTTTATACATTGCTGTGTGGGATTTAACCAACGACAAAAATACATTCAATAGTAAGTATTGATGTAGTTTAAAGCTATCCAACAGTTTAAAGTAGCGTATCATTTCATTTTGTGGTAACTTGAAGAACATGTATTTATGTGTGATGTCATAATAAGCATTTCCCGTAAAAATTAGGCCCTCCCGCTCCTTATTGCAGCCTTAACTGTGCTGCGTATTATGAAAATTAAAATGCACCTCCCAACAGCTGACAGGGTCGTCCCAGTCGATCTCTTTCCTTGAGGCGGATCAGTCTTGGATACCTTCACTGATATGTAACAAAACATTAAAAACATTACAAATCTGGTATAATAAACAAATTAATAAAATATATCAACATTCTCTAACCACAGTAATTTGAATCCAGATTATTTATTTGTTGTTTTTGAAATTTATGATTTGGAAGTAACCTGGTTTCCAAACTTGTTTTTGGAACTGTTCGGCATTCCACTTCATTCTAGTGCATATACTTCCTTTGCCGGTTGTCGTGCATTTGTATTTAATCTTGTACTCTGGGTGGCTGATATAAATAGCTGCAGCATTTGCCCACTGGCCATTGCTGACAGCAGTGTTAAATTTCTTTTTAAGAGTTCCAGAAATTTCCCCTCTATACCTTGCATTGATGATGGCAATTTTCGTAGCCGTGTCCAAATGTACGAATATTTTGAAAGGAACGATACTGTTGATGCTTCTTATAATGTGCCTTCTCATTGTTCTCTTTAAAAACAATCTCTCAGAAATATCAAATTGCACTTCCATTAATATTTGAATACGTTATAGTATTTTATGTATGTTTTGTGTTGACTTAAACGCATTGCTTAGTGTTATGTAAGTGGGTTTTTTAAATAACGTGTTGTAAATATAAAATTAGAATTAATGGTACAAATTGTTCTAACAAAAATTGATGGAACAAGTGTTTGTTTCCTTTGCAAAATGAAAAAACAAAAACTTACATCATATAGGAAAAGTGCTTGTTCTTTTGTTATTGTTTGTTCTCCATTCATTATTTTGTTATAATCCAGGCTTGGGATTGTTTCCAATAGAAAATCTTTCTTTTCTGTCGAATCTGTTGCTTCACGAAGGCTGTAACCGATTCCTAGAAATGAAATGAATTACTTCATTTTATCCCATTTTAAGACATTAAGAAATAATTGTGACAACCCATTAGCAACTGTCTGCATAAAAACA
The DNA here is from genome assembly GCF_033153115.1 of Saccostrea echinata. Lineage (NCBI taxonomy): Eukaryota > Metazoa > Mollusca > Bivalvia > Ostreida > Ostreidae > Saccostrea > Saccostrea echinata. The sequence continues at coordinate 24,138,669 of NW_026889751.1, forward strand.
TTCTTTCATTAAAAAAATATCAAAAATACGATGAAAAACCATTCCAGATAAGATATCTCAAGATTTTTAGTATTGACGTCATATAATTTCCAAACCACCAGAATAAGGGCAATATAAGTAAACCGGGGCTATAAATAGTTTAGAGTTCTCATTCAGATTTTTGTAAAAATAGATTAATTATAATCGGTAAAAATTTGAAAATTGACCGAGGAAATTCGTACTGGAATATTAAAAGGTTTATTGCTCAACCTCTAGTTGTTTATGTATATTTAGCAACACTTGTCCAATTTCCAATTTATTTTATTATCTGAAGAGTTCTCTTACTTATTATACATGTATTTTATTAATAAAGAAAATATTGATCATAGTGTGACAAAATTGAGGTTTTTACTGATAAATACTTAGGGGCCACTAGCGTAAAAAGTAGGTCATTTACCTAGTTTTTTGAAGGTGAATAACATCACTATAATCATAGGTCTACAATGTACATAAAGTGGTTTTCCATTTTTAACAGTGGGATTTTTTGTCCTCTGAGTAAACACTATCCTTATATGTTAATATTATAATGATAAATTATGTTAATTTTCTTACCAATTGTTGGATCATTAGGAATAGGGTTGTGAATTTTGAGGATAGTATTATCACTGCCCATACACGAAGACAAGAACGCCATCAGGTTTCCTTCCCTGACATTCAAGTTCTTAATGTCTGAATCCATTGTAGCCTGATCCCATTTCCCAGAACAAACTTCGAATATCATTATTACTTTGAGAAGTAAATGATATTCTTTTCCAGAGAAGAATTGACAAGGGTCGCCTGTTTGAAAACATATCATCTGTAAGATGTAACTAAAATGTGTTCAAAATACAAAATAATCTTTTTAATTTCAAGAAAATTAAATTTGTACTTACCTGAGCATACATTTCCGTAGAGAATCATTTTCGAATCGTCACCTTGATTACACGCTAAAGAGAGAATGTAAAGTTGTACATGCTTTTGAACAACCTTGTAAACTCATTTACATACACTGTACTTGTCATACTAAGGCATTTGCAAAGCACAAAGGTCTGAGAAATATTAATCATTAAGTAACTTTAAAAACTGTAAAATTTACCTGGAGTTGAAGGGATGGTAACATCAGGCGCGAAAGGATTTGGTTCTACAAAGGAGTTTAAACATGAAGCATGCAACGTCATTTTCAATTTTTTTAACAAAAAGAATTGACCTGGATTTTGGTTAAATTATGAAAATAAAACCGTGTACCGTTTTTATTTCTTTGATCAAACAGGCGATATGTATCTTTTTACAAAATATGAAATTCAACTTACTGGCTTTATTCATAAATATTTTCCAACGATATCATTACATTGAAACAATGAACACTGTCCATGTAAAGTCTATGGAGTAAATAGGTACCCTCAGCTCTATCAGAGAAAGCTTTGAAAAATTGGCAAATTTTATCCAGAAGAGAAAAGCAATACCAACACTTAATTAGGAAAATGAAATTTCGAAACCGAAATGGAAAGTGCAGTCGAGTCATTCAAAGGCAGTAAAACACAGCGGGACTCTCGTGTACTTACTTCCCATAATGCATTATCAATAAACGTACCTTTACATGTAATTGGTGTCCATACACTGGCACTTTGGTCTCCAGAACAATCATTTTTCATGCAACCTATTTTGTCATTGAGATAGCAACAACGGGTTTCTTTTATGCAGTTGTACTAAATGTCAACAAAAATGTTTATCAGTACTAGCAGTGAAATTTTGTCATGCAAAATTCAGGATTTGCTTTTACATAACATTAACTTAACACAAAAGTATCTCTGATATGCTGATGTTCAATTACACAATATATAGAACATAAATAGAAGACAAATGTCGATAGTTTTACGACAGAAAGACATACGACAGTCAGGCTTATTACTAACACATTTAGTTTCTTTGTCGGAGGTTGAGCTTGGCATCAGTTCTTTACACTTTTGAAGATCCTGAAACAGCACCACTCCAGATCGACAAACACCGAGTTCTTCGTCTGTCATTCCTAGTGATGATCCTATGAAATACATGTAAATATCATTCATCACATCATTTCTGCTTTGAATACTTCGATCGGATATAATGAGCTGTAAAGGTTAACATATTTTTTTTATCGATTAAATGTTTGAATTTGATGTAGAAAATGCTCACAATAGGGAACGGGTGCATGAGCATGGAACTATTTCACATGCCATATCGGCAGGACCCTAAAATTCTCACATCTTGAAATATCATCTTTAGTGAAGCATAAGTTTGTAAAAGTATATGTTATCAGACTTGAATTTTCAAAGTAACTTGATGGTCACCATATATTCCTGATCTTTCGTTACTTGCGGAATTTTGATATTGCACACTTAAATCCGTCGTATCTGCTCTTGAATTAATTCCTTCTTTTTGAAACGTTTCAATTCTTTAAATCTGTATCAAATTTGAGTATTTAACTGACTATAGACGATATGACGAACTAACAACACAATTCTTTTAAAACATATTTCTAATTAATGCATCCCAAGGATATCCTGTATTTGTAAGTCGCCAATTCGAAGACAGTCCGCCACAATTAATATTCGCAATCTGAATTTCTGTTTCATCTGCCGAATCATTTACAAGTCCTAAACTATTTCGGGATGCAAGATGGAGTTAATCACGCAGACATTTCATTGATTAAAAAAGCTTACAATCATGAGAGGAAACTACTGCTTACTCTGTGTATCGTCTTCTATTAATTTCACCAGTCTCCGCAGTCTCGTGACAGCTCTAGTATTCATGGTCCAGGTCAAGCACCAATCCCAGGGATTATCAACGTCCTTATAATCTTTACACTGATTACATTCCCGGGTCAACGCTCCACAAGATGACGTCTTCGCTCCTTCTGGTTCAAACTCAACGTTCTGTAGTGGATATTGAACTAATCTGTGAATGATTCAATCAAATAGTATGCTATATTAATTATTTTTTATATATCAAATGTTTCAAGGAAGTATAATTGGGAAAAGACAGTTTTTGAGGAATTGTATCAGAACTACCAAACCATATTTGTTATTTGGACTTCTAATGAAAGATGTACAAGATTGCACAGTAATATTCATCTTCAAAAAACTTAACATGGACTTACTTTTAACTGCTGACAATATACTCACCGCTGCATCTGTTCCAGGTTTTCTATACTGTATATTTCATCAGCTTTTCCACACACATCATCCGCTGTTTTACCCTGTGGGTAATATTTCCCACTCCCGAAGTAATCCTTCGAGGTAGAGCCAAGTGTTTTTGCACTAACTAGAACATAGACCGCAGTATTTAGTCTCGAAATGTATACAATATACAGGATTATTTTCGCCCTACCACACTTCCAAACGGCTTTGCCAAGACACGTACTGTTGTGTTAAATAGAAACCTCTGTTTTATTAGGATATATCCCATATCAAATTCGCCCTCTTGTGACGAAAGTGAAAGAGGCAAAATATACCCTGTATCAGTATTATGACAATGTCTTAATTAAAAAAAAAGTTCTCTTAAATACTATAACGACATACACCACTGATTTTTAAATATTTATCTTTATCGATTTCATATGAATAGGAATATTAAAAATATATTCAAATTCTGTAATACATAGACATTTACCAACCTAGACTAAATAAATGATCGTCATATTTGTCCTTTTCTTCTCTCCAGGTGTTGATTTGAGCGATGTTGTTTGAGTTCACTGCTCTTTTCTTTCTCTTTTCGTCCTGGTTTGTAAATATAGACGCCAAATCATCAGAAACACAAATGTCAACGATAGAATTTTTTGTGAATATGTCGAAAAAATCGACATCAGAACACTGGAGTAATTCCTCTAATCTTCGGAATATATCTTCGTTAGTTTCAGGTTCTTTACTAGTGAGGGTTTTGCTTAGCGCAACTCGAGCTGCTCTCCCAGTATAAAACAAAGACTGATTACCATGACTACCAAGTGGATGTGCGGATGTAGGTTCGTCCCAAGCTTCGAGAACCAAAAGCTTACGGTTTGGCCATTCAGCAGCAACCAATTTTGATAGTTTTGTTAAAACTTCTGCGAGAGTTGGAGTCACGTATCTATCAGAGCAGACGTTATCATCTTGAAAGTAGTCCGCACAGTCGGTACAGGGATTTCCTGGATGTCCACACCACGACGATTCGCTCGACTCCTCCGATAGGAATAATATCGAGTCACCAAATAATTTTCGCAAACTAAATTGACGAAACAAATGGGATAAGAAATTACATTGTACTTGCACATTTGTGCTAAAACGACAAGCTTGTTAAATATTTGTTTTAATTTATATCCCGAACAAATGTAAAACATTGTTAATGCTAAAAAAGGTATACGTACGAAGAAAATGATGACGAATTTCGAAGCACTACGTCTTCTGTTGAACCACATACGTTTATTGTCCTCGTAGATTTTTGTTGAGTTCCAAAGCAATTTGCACGACATTTATTGAATAAATTTTGCTGAATTAAAGAGGAATTCGTCACTTGAGCTTTAGATAAAGTTGAAACATCTCCCCTTTTTAAATGAAATACATTCTATCAAAAGACATATAGGGGCATATGAATACTTTCATTACCAAGAGTGTTATGATTGAACAAATCTTAATTTACAGTGGGAATATAAAATGAAGGTATGTTGGATGTACCATATTGGAATCCCAAATGCATCTACAACCAGGGAATTCTTTCCTGTGACGAACATACTTGTAGTCTGAGCTACCATATCTGTACACAGGGATACATCAGAAATTGATGACATCACATCCAACTCCTGAATTAACCTACGAAATGAATGATTTTTTTTCTCCAATGATACTTTTGACTTATTAAAAAGGTATACTTATTCTAGATATATAGATTCCAGTAACGTACAAAAGTCTAACCTTAGGGTAAACGGTGATCCAAAATCTAATCGAATATCTCGCTCTCTCCATTCAATATACGGTTTTATGAAAATCTGATTTAAGAAAATGTTTTCAGCAATGACATAAGTAAAAAAATTGTACATTTAAAAATCTTAAATTGGATTTTTCTTGCAAATCATACATACCTCATGAGAAAGACTGATCTGAATAGAAAATGAATCATTGGACAGTACTCCGTCACGTGGGCTGTGTTGTATCTGCCAATCAGATGTCGTGAGATGATTTGTTGGTGGACCATTGTGCTGACTGTGTTGATTAGCTATAAGTAGAACATAAACTCTCGCTTTTACTGGCTTTAAAGATGCAATCTGTAAATGCTTCAAAACATATTATATAAAAAATTAAAAATGATTTCATTATTTCCTGTCTTTTTATCAAACAACAGCATATAAAATTTACGTGTAATCAGTGTTAGAGAGAGAGAGAGAGAGAGAGAGAGAGAGAGAGAGAGAGAAACAGAGGAGTAGAGAGAGAGAGAGAGAGAGAGAGAGAGAGAGAAAAGGTGGGGTAGTTAGTGGGAGGTTCAAGAACATGAATATTAGTTTTATCAATCATAGATATTTCAGTTTCTCTTTAATTAATCTCTTTAATTCTTTAATTATAGTATAGTGATGGGATGTGCGTCCCTCTAGATCTGTTCTTCCGTCCGTCCTTCTCTTATCTACAACTCCTCCTATACCACTGAATAATATATAATGAGACTCTCACAGAATCTTTATTACATAGTGCTATTTTCCACCTTTTGCTGTATATTTTGATCGGAAAGGTATTTGGGCTTTCCCGTAGCAAAAAATGGACTTTGCCATTATATCCATATGGGAGTGGGGGTAACGTTTTGTGAGCTTACTAATACCTCTAGTTTCAATTGTTAGTAGCAAAATTTTACAACAATTTTAATGATGTATTTTAGGATTTCATTACCTAATTGACATAAAAGTGACAGGGCCTGTAATTTTGGTAAAATTTGTTTGATGTATGAAAAAACAATCTTTAAAAAAACCTCATTTTTTTTTCTACAAAACTTATGTACATCTAAATGCATTGCTTAAAATAGTGTTATTTGATATTTCAAAAAGAAATGTTGACGATAACAGTTAAATTTAAAAAAAAACAAAACATTTTTTCCTTAGTCAAAAATCGACAAAAATTAAAATTATCTTTACGTTTAAATTTCCAAGAATGTGCACGAGAATGAACCCTGATAAATCTGTCTCAATTAAAAACTGTGAAGATCGGTTATGTTTTATTATTATTATTTTGAACCTTTGTCGTGTAAAATTATTTTGAATGTCCTTTTATCAATGAAATTGGAGGATTGAAATGCAATGCTGGGATAAATCAGGTAGATCGTAAATTGATAATTTTAAAGAACTTTTCTTGTTTTTTTTTTTTAGAATAACAGAATACACACCCAAAAAAATTGTCAACAGTGTAACCCGATGCATTTTCTTTTGTCAGTAATTAAGAACTTCATAGTTGACCTTTATCATTCAAAGTGGGATTTACATGTAAATGAAATTCAATCTGAGGTTTAAAAGGTCATCAATAATTTTGCAAAGAGAACGATTTAAGATATAAGGATATTTATATATTGTGTATATTTGTGTACTACAAAATAGGAATCGGTTAAAAGAATATAAATACTGTCAATTTAATTTTAAAATTTTTATTAATTTAAAAAAATTTCATTTAAAAAATAAATTTTTATTTTCATAAAATGTGCTTGAATAGTGAACAGGGTTACCTTCAAATAGATCAAGGGACAAAAAGACAGATAGACGAACTGACACCTGACTTTGTATGACATTGACCTACAAAGTTTGAATGACTTGATTTTTTTTTCTATTCTCTAAACATGAGTTCTTTTTGCTAGAAATTATTATCTTTTTTTCATTGTACCATAATTAGGTGTGATTTTATTTGTTCAGAGTGTGGATTTTCTGTATATAATGCACATTTTTTTTTATAAACTCCAATCATCAAGCCAGGACTAAAGAGCATTTCAAAGAACCAAGCCACATTTTTTTTTAATTGAACAATCATCCGCCTAGATGCACAAAATTCAAGAGCAAAAAATATAAATTATAGAAAGCATTAGACGATCATTATCAATTGAAAGTTGTATTTTAGACTTAGACTTTCACTAACAAATGAAAAGAAGTGCAGAAATCGCTTGATTATTTTTTTTTTTTTCATTTTTTCTAAATAAATATTCTCATGACAAGTTTTTATTAGTATTGGTTTTGATATCGTTGGTATTTCTTAAATGATTCCAATATCGTTCTATTTATAACCTACCAAAAAAATTTGGTACATAAAATCAAAATATACTTAAATACACTGTAATATATGTACGCACGTCTCGAAGTTGTAGCTTTCCAACGAAAGAGGCGCAAAAAGCATCCATATCAGCACGGAAGTGGGACAGGATGTCGATATACACAAAGGTTCAAAAATAAATGAGCGATGACTACGGCTTTTAAAATGTATTTAATGTTATAGAAAGATTATTCATACATGTACATATGATGTCAAGCAGTGATGATTTTAATGATTATATTGTATAATTAGAATGCTTGAAAAAAAAGACCAGTCATAGTCGTTGTGAAAAAGATGCTTCTTTGATTGTACAAACCTTTTTTTTAGTTAGTACACTCTTTGAAATTATTATAAGGGAAAGAGTCGGTGTGTCATTCAGAATGCCGAAGTGCAATGATCAGATGCCTGTGTATTAGAGATCAATGTCTCTTCCCTCGTCTGGTGTCATCCACTGATATTTTCTTTTTTCCCCGATAGAAATAATGACGCCTTTAATCGAATTCGGTAATTTTCGAGTTGATGAGTGCATCCCAACACAGTTATGACAGACCGGTATATCGATGATGTAACGTATCCAATATTACATTTCTACTTAATTAGTAATTACTTCATAGTAATAACTGTTCCACCTGCCGGTTTACGCGGGAAACCCCCCCCCCCCCCCAACGAAAGAGCGTACCAAGGGAGGTAATCTCGAACTTGCGTATTGAGTTTGATTGCATCTACTCTAAATATATAAATTCCTTTACATTATTAAATGTTTTAAATCTTATATAAAAGAAGGCCCTATGTGCAACCATGCACGAGGAGGATAGGTAAAAGTTAACAGGAAAGAAAAATCAATTACGTTTAAAAAAGAGTTTGAATTATTTGATTTTGACATTTTAGATATACGAAAAATAAAGTCAAATCAACATGTTTCATTGAAAAAAGCACATTTTTCAAAAACTCATGTCAGTTAAAATTCGTAACTGCACGTAAAAGACTTAGATATGATCAATTTTACAATACTATGGTACAAGTCAGTTATTACGCTCTCTCACGTCATTATGACCAAGCCCATCGGGTATCTGTACATAACCAACATTATTATACAGAGTAACTATATATATTCTATTTCACGAAAAATTTGTCGAAAAGATTCTTTCAAAAATCTTACAATTACATTTCCTTTGTTTTGAACTCATATGTACTCACATACGACGAATTCCCCCGATGTTTGGAAGGAGTCGTCGACTTTCATCTCCTTTGAGGACATGGTTATTACATCCGCAGACAAATTAGAAATGGATTGGACACTGATAGCCAGATGTATTGTGGGAAATCTTTTGAAAGTTGCTAGTTGTATCGGATGAAGGAAAGAAGGAGCTGTCTCCATAATTTTCCTTTCTAACTTGAGAGACAGTTCTCTTTGAGATTCAATTGTAAACTGATAGTAATTTGTAGACGTGCCTTCTATCTGAGAAAGGTAGGAATTTATAATAGGCTTGTTGGTTGTTTGGTTTCTTCTTATTCTCATTTCTCTGTGAAAATATTTTGATAGGGTTAGGTTGGTTTTAATTTGAATTATAATTCTATATTATACATGAGGTGCATTTAAAAAACTGATTTTCTCTTTGCAGTACTTACAAATGGTATGATAGATCAATCTTTCCAAAACAAGTAGAACACGTAAAATTGAACTCTGTCCCTGTTGAATTTTTAATTTGGCTTGCTGAATTGTATACCAGAACTTCCGGTTCTGGGTTATTGACCATTTTCAGCAGAGAGAAAGGCTTTCTTTCTGGGTTTAATTCAACTGTTGTATTTGTTCTTTCTTCCCAATTGATGCTATCCAAAATGTTCGACAGAAAATTTGTGTTGCTTCTTTTTGAGCGATGTCTCACATGAACAGATAAGTCTGCTTCTTCCAGTATATCCAATGGGCTAAAGATATTAAAATAATAATGCCTTTACTATTGTACAAGAAGAAGAGTTGCTGTATCATTTTAGGTTCAGTACGTAGAGTATCATCGTTAACAATTAGACTGAGCACACCAACCTTGCATTATCTACCGTAATATACAAAAGTCCTTTTCTTTTCTCCTCAATGTTTGCAATTTTTCCAAGGACTCCCTCCCCCACTTTTGTGAACTTGAGATGACATCCGAGGGATGCACTACCCACAATTACGTCTCCTATCCTCCATTCACTTCCCGAAGTTCCAGAGACAAAGGATACTTTAATTAAATAATCTCTGCACATTGTTTTCTATGAAAAATGAGCATAGAACACAGTAAGCGCAAGCTTAAGAAAAAAACATTTTACTTTTGTGCTTTAGGGCCTAAATCATTTTTAAACAAATCACAGTAATATTAGATGTTTAAGTTTTTCGTACACAAGTTTTTTTCAGTTGTTATAAATTAATTGCTTGCTTGATTGATTAAATGGTGTTTAACGTCCCATTCGAGAATTTTTCACTGGTATAGGGACGTCATTGTATGTCGGTGAAGGGTTTCAAATTTAGACCTATAATCGGCATTCAGGGCCTTTGAGCAGTGAGGGTTCTTTATCGTGCCACGTGATTGCATAAATTCAACAGTAAAACTGAGTGACAAACAGTTGGGTATATAATAAAGTAACGTAGCATATAAGAAAAGGATCATGGACCATCTTATATATTTTCTAAAATTTTTAATTTGATTTGACACAATACACATTATGTACACAGATATGCATACCTACTTACAAAACATTTGATCACATAATGAGGCAATAACTCAGTTTTTTTAAGGCAATATTTTGAAATTTTCTAGTTTTATATATTTTATCTAAAATTTAGAGAAAATACTACAAGATGAAGCAAAAAAACAATATTGCCAGACAGACTGACAATTATGTAAAACACATCTCTTCTCTTAGGGGCTTAGTACATCACGAACAAAATTTTAAACAAACATTGAAACCCCCCCCCCCTTAATTTCGTAGTATTAATATAAAAAACGGTAATTTACAAGCATAAAATGAAATACATGGAGATAACGAACAGTATTCAAGCTTAAAAGTCCATGAAACGATACAAACTTTGCAGCAGAGCAAACACGGACCTCTAAAACATCAGAGGTGGGATCAGGTGCCATGGAGGAGTGAGCATCCCCTGCTGACCGGTCACACCCACCGTGTGCTCCTTGTCATGATCGGGAAATAACGGGAAAATCCGTCGACAATTCAGTGTGTAAATAATGGCCTAACAATTAGTATAAAAAAACGCCAGTCAGCATTTGACTCAATGATAAATTGTATTTGCTGTCAAGGTCATTGTATCGACCATAGAACTTACGAAATGACTTTAAACGAGACTGCTGATATTCTTGTTTCATCAACTTGTTTGTCAATAATTTACCTCTGTTTAGAAATCGAAAGAGTTCAGATTGAGATCCATTAAGATTACAAAAAATAAATTTCAAGCATTCAAACATAGAATAATTTTCATTAATAAAAAACTACTTTCGTTTTAAAGAGCTTAAAATGTTCTTGAAAAAGAGAATAAATACTTTTCATGTTGATTCATATTGCTTGTACCATGACTATTATATCATATTGATTGAAAATGACGCATGTGTTTGAAACTGCTTGGTAAATGATTTACAACAAACGTATACATAAGGAAGTTGAGAGATTGTCTTGAACGACGGTCGTAAATCAGAAAAAGTTGTCGATTTTTCAAAGTAGGGATGTGCTGATTTTTAAATCTTATTGCACTTTTTCTAAGTATTGATATAAACACATTTACAACAATATTAAATTTCCTGCTATACATTGTATAATACACTGAGGAAAAATTTGTTTCAGTTAAATACTTTTGGACCATAGGTTAAAAATTTATATTCAATTTTAAGTCAAGTACTTATGGTTGATTGCAAGTGAATTTTTATCACAAAAAATTAAAAAAAAGACAAAATCTTTATAATAATTGCCATAATCGCCAAGAACCAATTTAAAATCTTGTGACTGTTAAACATATCGATAATTAAAGTATAAATCTTACGGCAACGGTACTCTTATCATCCAAGTCCAGTATCTTTCGTAGTCGTCCTTGAGTGGATACCGTTAGTTCCCTCCCGGTATCCTCCTCTATTGTTTTATATTCCTCGGTAAAAGATTCATTTCCACTCACTATTCCCAACAGACACAGGCAAAACAAAAGTCTATGTACATCTAACATGGCTTGCTCCTAGCTTACAAACAATCGACATATATATGCATTTCGTGTAACAAATCTGGCCCAATTAGAAAATTAAACAGTCGGACTTCTAATTATAGATTCTTTTTAGACTTCCTTTCTTTCACTTTAGAACAATTCAAGTACATATTTCCACACCAATTTAGTAGAACTGCACAAATACGTTTAAAGGGATAATAGTCGGATTCAAACTGTGAACAAAGGTCCGAGAGAACGGTTTTGGCACGAATTTTACTGCCTTGTTTTATTCCAAATAGACGTATAGCGCTTTAACATGAAACGTCCGCTCTCATGACGCTATGATGGTTTTCATCAGTAACAGTTTGGTTATTTACGGTAGTATTTTATTCTTTTGTCTTTTTGGAGGCACTGTCGGTTATAATTATGACATGGATACGAATACCGATACAACTACAAGGCCGACTCAGTGGTTTTGGGCGATTTCAGAGTTGCTACCATCGTTAAGGTAATTTGAAAGATGTTGCTTTTGTCCGTATGATCTTCTTTAAAACATTTCTTTTTGAGTTTTCACACTAGGTACATAATTTTGAACATTTTTACATACCATTCTTTCTCCTACATTTTTTTTTATTGGTTATTGCGAGAATGTGTATTTAAATGAACTTTTTTTTTGAAATTGTTGACTCATTATATTTTAATTTTAGTACCTCATGTCAAATTTGTAGAATTTTAGTTTTTTGTTGTTTATTTTTTAAATTAAACTATTACATGTATCATAAAACACAAATTTTACTTGTGGTAATCTTTTATTCTAATAGATTGACACACTTTTCATTCTTACATAAGCTGCGTTACAGCTGTTTCTGAATTAATGTGTACTCGTATTTCAGAAAACAGCTGTTAAAGTACATGTAGAAATATTTTCTACCCGCAACGAACCAACAAACTCACTCTGTGTGTTTTCCTTTATTATCACTGGTGCCATAATTTACTACTTAATATGCAATTCAACTGATAAATAGGAGAAAACCTGATGGAAAGGGATGTTTAGATATTCTTGATCATGAAAACATTACAATTTTAGTTGGTTTATTAACAAAGTGTATCGTGAAACGCTGATTGCGTTTAAATCTCCACTGTAAGTGATATATATGAAGGAAAACCGTGCAAGTCTAGGCAGAGAATATTTAACTGAAGCCTTTATTTTTGAAAAAGCAAATAATGACACAATAAAACTGTAAGGTTTAACGATTTTTGAAAAGGGAATTTCCCTTTTAAATCCAGCCCTTTTCCTATTTTTCCCTAACGTTTTAACGATTGCGCATTTTCATCAACAGAAAAATATCTTTAATACTTTTCTTTTTGACATAGAAAAAAAAAAGAAACTACATTCATTTTTTAAATAAAGTAAAACATTAGCACTTTTTCTCTCCAAGACAACATAATCTTTTGTCAACTCGCCCGAAGAAATTCTTAATGACGAAATTTGAATGTACCTCATATGAACATTTAGACCTGGAAACCTGAAATTCTTGACACAAAAGTCCTTATTTTCATAAATGTTTGAAGCAAATCAAGTTAAAGGAACAATACGACTAAGGACAGAAACAGGAATAACATGACTGATTTGTCATCAAGATACATTTTAATACGTGAAATATATGAATATAACGAAAAGTATTCAAGCTCAGAGGTCCAAACAATACAAATTAAGGAGCAGAGCAAACACGGACCTCAAAAACATCAGAGGTGGGATCAGGTGCCATGGAGGAGTGAGCATCCCCTGACTACAGGTTACACCCGCCACGATCGTGAAATCCATAGACAATACAGTGTGTAAATAATGGCCTAATAATTAGTATGAAAAAACGTCAGTCAGCATTTGACTCAATGACTGATTTTCTGATACATCTAAATGTCGAGTTGAAGGCCACAGCAAGTGTTTTCTTCTTCTCAAGTATAAGATTTTGAATAAATACTGCTTCATATGAATGCAAAAAATAGGACTGCTAATAACAGGGCGCAATTTGGTACCTATGAGAATTCCAACAGATTGTTTGAAGACCTGGTCTCCAAAAATCACATAGATATTGTCAATCAGAAACTCAAGCATCTTTTTTATATCAACTTCAGAGTACTTTTGTGTACAATCAGAATGTTTTTAAAAAATATAATTTTGCAAATGTCCAATGACAAGGTAAGTAAATTTACGAGTTCCACTTTTATTGAAAAAGCAGCTGCATGTCAATGACAAAGCCTGGGCTTTAATTTATCGTGGGGAATGCTTGTATATAGAGTTGAAAAGTCAAACGTTTTGATATCATTGATTTTGTTAAAATTTTGTGATTTCAAATTTTCCAAACGTTCCCTGGAATTTTTAAGAATCCACATCTGATTTACACCACTTCTCAAATACATTGTTGTACAGTTTTCCTGCAGTCTCTCCTACACAGCTGTTTATAAGTATGAGAATGACTTATTCTCATAAGGCGGTCAAAAATCCTAAAATTAAAAAGAAATAAATATAGTTAAGAAATCTTAAATGTCTATTTTTGTTATAACACATAGTTTCAATACTTAGTTGGAATATAGGTGTGTGCTTATTGTAAATAAACCCTAAATATCAAGTGCTAAATTTAAGACAATAAAAATATCAAGTGTAAAATTTACAGCAATAAATATATATAAGCTAACGGGTCATGAGGTACAAATTTGCAGGGAGAAGTTGCTATTTTTTATACAATTTTTGAAGACAGAAGTTATTCTTTTCTATTATGCAGTATTTAAAGGTTTATACTGCTTTAATTTCTCAAAAGAAATGCATTGACCTTATTTTGTGCGTTATGTTCTTTCGTCTCGTAGATATAGCTGACTTGTGTTTCAATGAATTTTAAACAGTTCTCAATGTCCTTTCATGAAAGCACAATATCTTTTTTTTCGTACGAAAAAGTTTTTTCTTTTTCTTTTCAATAGCTTCGGTGACATTTTTGTAAAAAGAATTATATCACCTTAGTATATATTATTTGCATTGCTAAATAATGTCAAAAAAGTAAAATATATTTGCATACTTTATGAACATACAGTGAAAAATTTCCCCAACAGAAGGAAAATATTTTCCTTTTCAATACTTGTTAGAAAATACTTGAAATGACATATATCAGGGGGAAAAAATATGATCATATATCATTAGTTAAAACCTTCATGTATATTGTTCTCTTTTGTCTTAGTCAAGAAATATGACCACCAATATAACAACAGATCTAATCTTAAAATCTATACTTGAAAGAAAATCGTGCATTAAAACACAATAAAGGTGCTACACTCAATGTATGCCTGAACACCTTTAAATTATTTTGAAAAAATTTCACAGTGAAAAAATTTATGTAATAAAAAGGATAGGACCTTTGAAAAATGCAATTTTTTTTTTGGAAAAAGGTTGATTGAATTATAACAAAACTACTTGATTAATCTTGAAGATCTTAAAATATTTCACGGTTTTTTTTCAACATCATCAATCTGTTAAAACATTGTAGCCCTATATAAATCATATGGTGAATTTCATCTTGAATGAAATACAACGGAGAAAAATACCACATGTTTTTGTTGTACTTTATCTTGTCATCTGTATTTTTTCGTATTGACATGCTTTGCGTGACAAAATGTGAACGTTTTATTTCAATTGAAGGAATCCAAATATAGCATATGTATAATTTGGTTGTCTGCATGAAAAAATGCAGAAATTGACACCAAATTTATTGTGGTTACAGAAGATTCAAAGAAAGACTAATCAGACTTTTCAACCTTCGACCTTTCTCAGTACCGTAATTTCTGTATCATAATTGAGAATCAGTATAATAAGTATTTAATATCAGGATTACCAGGAAGCATACTGTAAATCAGTCTTTATTCGCGAGAACTTTATTTTGGCGTAATTACGCTAGACGGTCGACTCGCCAAAATTTCATTCTCGCGTATATTTTTATCAATATAGGTAATGTGTACCATTAACCAAATTTCATTGAAATTTTGTAGCGCTTAAAAATATCCAATACCTATCTTTCGAAAATAAGGTGTTGCAAAATTTTGGTGATTTACAGTAATAAACATACAGTTAACATTACATGCATTCAAACAACACACCCAAAATTCTGCCAATAAAGGCTTTTGAGGCAACTGTCATTTTAGTATAACTTAATTTCTTAAAATTTGCTGTTGACGTCTACAATACTTAAGGTTTAGTTCAAGTAATGAATTCTTCATTAGCAAATTTCCAAAAAAAAGTGATATATGAAAGTCAGATTTCAATATTCATTTTAAACTACAAACTTATAATTGATTTTTGTACATGTATTCATAACAGTATTTCACATGAAATATAATTGAAAGGAATTTTTTTATGCCAATAAAATATATATTATTATACCTCTACTGTTATTACTCTATATAAAATTAATACCATAAAACTGTCTATTTCCCTGAGAAGATACTACTTCCTTCATCTGAAGACTACTCCCTGAAAAATCGGAGCTACTCCCTGGGACTACTCCCTCATGAATATTTATTAATAATTTTAACCAATTAAAATGAACAGTGGGCGGAGCGTTCAAGGAATCTCGAGTCTGTGACGTAAAGTTATTAGGAATGTAACTATGACGTCAAAACATTTCAACATGCGATGTCAAAATCATATGTGGAATTCTAATTTTATTAGCAAAATGAAGACAACGATAATCCTTCGAAGAGTCTGTGAAATTATTTTATGTTTTTTGATAATTTTATTTTCCTCGGTATTGATGCATTAGTTATCTTACAATATTTTTAATCGCATGCATTTGTGATTATTTAATTGCCTCTATATTGTTTTAAGAAATGTCTGAGTCTCTAGTTGAATAAATCTCCCATGATTGTTTCGGTATAATAAAACAGTTATGGAATGGGTACTCGGGAAATATCAAATTTATGGTTCCCCTCGGAAGGAAACTATTTCCCTCGGCGGCTTCGCCACCTCGGGAAATAGTTTCCTCCCTTGTGGAACCATAAATTTGCTATTTCCCTCATACCCATTCCATAACTGTATACTACACTGACATCATTGGTTCGTCTATTATCTGCGATACATCAAACAGTTTTGAAATTTCTTGTAATAAATCACAGTGAATGGTGTATCTAGAGAAGAAAAAAAAGGAAAAGGTTATACTTTGCTGTAAATACAATTATGGATTAGAAAGTAAATATTAAAATAATACAAGTATACTCTCAGAACTTAAAGACTGGTGTTTATTTTTCAATTCTTTTCCTCAGAATAGATGTTCAGCTGTATCATTGACAATTTTCTTGAGTGTAACCGTTAGAAAATAATAAACATAACGAATTTATTCATTTTCAAAGAAATTACTATTGGTTTCAACTTATCGAAGAGTTTATTAAAGAGTTAAAGTGACAATTGACTCTGGATAGAAAATATGAAATGATTTCAAACCCTTTTTTAAGCAAATTAAATACATATTAAGATAAAAATACATAAAGTATGAGAGATACTGATTTAACTTTTACGTAAACAAGTAAATAAATGAGCTCCGAGGAGGAAGGAAATATGATAAATAATAAAAATGCTACTCAGGCTACTTATGATGCAAATTGAAACCAAAATTTTAAAATAAAATATGATGATTGAGGAAGAAAAAAAAGAGGAAGGGGAGAAGGACTGGTGAATATTTTTTTTTTTTAGTCAAGTGACAAATCGTGATAATAAATAAGAAATTAAGCATAAAGATTAAAATAAATAGATCGAGGAAAATAAAATAAATGACTGGTTATACTTCTAAAATGAGAGTATATTAGTACACGGGTTCTAAACTTCTGTGTGTTTTCAGAATCAATAAAAAGATATTTTGTGAATATGAAAAATTATTGCAAACATTTTTGAGAATACTGAGAGAGAGAGAGAGAGAGAGAGAGAGAGAGAGAGAGAGATATGTTTGAAATTTTCCTAGAAATCAAATATAATAATAGCCTTATTTACTAACAGTTCCGCGTAAGACCACTGGAAAAAAGGAATAACTCACTGCTGTGTCAACTCCATGTAGACAGTTTCACCCAATCTGCTGGTGGGAAAAGTAAGCGCCGTCTTAAGTGTATCATAAATTTTGTTACATGTATATGAAGTGTGTTTTATATTAAAAAAGAAACGATAACATTTCTTACTAATAAAATTTTGCAAATCAGTTTTACATTTTAAACAAAATTATTGATTTTATTTTCCTTCACTTTCTTTTTACTTTTACTTTTTACTATCATTTAGCAAAAACTAATCCCGTGGGATGGGACTTTTACAATGGGTATTTATATTTATATTTTATTTTAAAAATAATTACTCATATCTTTAACAATACTATGATTTATATTTTTTGAAGATTAAAAGTATATATGATATATCATTTAACACAATCATACTTTAATTGCTCTATTTCTATAAACAAATACATAAAGGAAATATTTAAAAGTACTGTGTAAATGAAGTCAAGTACATTTTCAAAATTATAGATACATGTACATAATAAATGTTATCATTTACTATTACTAATAATTAAAAATCTGAAACAAATAACTGCTGCAGCAGAATATTTGTAAACAGTAAAAGATCGATATTAGTTCAAATGGCTGTTTAGTTGACATAAACGTTTACCACAGTTCTAGTACAAACCCTTTTTAAGATTAATTTTGTAATTCTTTTATTTCGATGAAATTCAGATTCGAGTTTTTCATATCAGAAGACGGTTTGATTAAGGAAATAGCACACCACCACGAAGAGAAGACCGACGTGTTAAATCTGAAGAAGGTTCTTGCCAGCGTTCTATCAGCAAAGGGAAAGGTTTGTTAATGGCTATTTTATAAACTTGTGACCGGTCACTGTAGCCTAGTGGTAGGGCTTTCGCCTCTTGATCGCTAGGTCCGGATTCGATTTTCGTTCGCCGCGCTGCGTCAAACCTAAGACGTAAATGTAGGTAGTGACTGTTCTTCCCAAAACGTCCGGCATTAGTAATGAAAGTCATGGGTCTTTCGGATGGGACCTTAAAAACCGAGGTCCAATGTAACGATAGGCGTTTGCACGATATAGAACCTTACTGCTCAATAGCCGTAAGCCGAGTATAGGTCTAAATTTGAAACCTTTCATCTGTATATGGTGTCGTCTCTATATGAGTGAAAAATTCTCGAATGGGACGTAAAACAATAAATAATCAATCAATCAATGTAAACTTGTGAATATAACCTAATGGTAAACTCTACAGGAAACTGGACCCTGAAACAAGCTAAGACTTAAGTCAAAATTTCAACTATCTCTTCCTTGATTTTAAGCTGTTAAATAGAATTCAAAGTTTCATATAACAGTACTTCGGTGATGTAATCTTGATTAACAGTTCTATCTTAGACTGTTTGATTTTACACAATTTCAGTGTACTACAATGGCTTTAACTAATGGTATATTGTTGGTTTGATTTTGGATATAGAAAAATCAAACTGCTGATTTTCGGAATTAATATTTTAAAAGTAATTGACTACAGATATTTGAACTTGAAAGTACTCTGTTAATCGATATAATATTTGAAGATTTGACACCGTTTATTTTCATTTACAAAAAATATTGCATTCAAAAGTTTTTTATTAAGCTATTTGAAAAATTTAGTGGACGTTGTCAATATAGTCATTACGCCATTAAAATCTACATACACAAGTTTTTATTGCCTGTTCATGCACTTTGAAAATATCAATGCTTACTGACAATTGCATTTGTATAATTGCATGGCAAGTAGGTTTCAGCAATCAAAATCTGTGTCGGTGTCAAAGAAGTCTCTTTAAAAGCTATGCTTCAATGTCTATTTACTTAGTTCTTTTTATTTTCAAAATTCGTCTGCAAATTGATAAAGTCCCAATTCTAATTCATATTTATTTAAGGAATTGAAAAGTTTTCTCTTTAATAACCCCAAAAAAAAACGTAAACTGTTCCAACCCAGGTTATACACTAGAACTTGTGTAGCTATTAAACATATTCCTAATAATTTAATTCTCCATCATGAAGTACAGAAAATAATTCTCCTTCAAAAATGCCTTCAAATTGAACATATTTTGAAAGTAACCACAAGCGGATTGATAAGGTTTGGACGTAAGTCATTGTGACGTAGGCAACTAAAGTTATACGATATAAACTATTTTTTTTATTCAATCAAATTATGCGTTACAGCAAAAATTCAATTATTCTTTGATTTAATTTCTCATATGCTCTTTTAATATTTATTCTTTTTATTTATCTGCTACAAGACCACATTGCGATTGTCTTGATAACGTAGCAATAAACCACTTTTCCCTCCGTTTTTACCGTAGTCAAAGCAAACCACAAAAATACTCGAACATAATGCACTATGCTGCTAATATGTCTTTTTAATGCCAATAAAATCTTTTGAATTTATTGATAATTCCTTTAATTGTTAATAGACTTGCAAATACTCTAGAAATAAATTATCGAAATTAGCTTTTTTATCAAAGACCCAGGGTAGGGAGAGGGGGTGCCCTTACTTCTTGTTTTTTCTAGTACAATTTATTTGAATTAATTTTAAAAAATACAATAGACTTCTCTAATTATTCATGAAATAATTACCGTTGTCTATTTTTATAGCTCGGACTTAAAAGCAAACAAACATTTTACAACTGGGAACACGACCATTCAGGTAAGATATGATGAGATCTAACTTTCTTTATTTAAATAGAGAATAGGGGGATCTTTATTACTAACAAGCATTAAATTACTTTAAATGATACATGTATTTTGTGACCAGCAGATTTTGAATCCTAGCCAGATAATGAAAGTAGATAACAATAGCAGTTTTAGAGTTAATTTCTTTTTCCAACAAAAGAGATCCACACAAAAGCATAAAAATGTTTTGTCCCTCAAACACCTGGAATTAAAGTATAATTTTTCAAGCCTCTATATTAACAATCATAACCAACTGTCTACACTATTCAACAGAGACATTTTTTCCATAAAATAGCAAGATATATTAAATGAGATTAACCTAAATTATTTTTCAGGTTATCTGCCTCACAAGTACGACATTCAGAGCACAACTTCAGGTTACAGAGTCACTAAATTTCATGAGAGCACGGACAAAGTCTACAGAAAACATGCTAAGGTAAATAGGTTTCAGTTTCCTATGAATCAAATGAATATTAATAATGACTATGATTATTTTTTTCTTATTCAAATTTTTACTACAGTTCAAATATCAAGTATCTTTTCGTAGAAATTTATCAATAAAGGTCTTGAAATAATTGAAATCTTTTTATTCTACTTTTGATAACGTAGTTTTACTATTAAACAGTAATGATCAGACATAAGTTTGCTTTTATCTACCAAACATAACGTTTTTTGAAGACACAATCTTATTCATTTCTTAGACATTACACTACAGTCATGGTGGGGTCATTGAATATGTTAGTGCCAACGATAAAGTCATTTTTCAGAACAAAAACAAATTACCGGAAACAAGGTAATTATTTACAATCAAAACTGCACCCGTGATTTCTCTGTAAATTACTAAGAAACTTGATTATTCAACTCTTTTTTTCTTTACATTACATTTCAATTGTACATAATATCAAATTGAAAAGACAGTACGATGATGCAGAAATCGTGATAATCAGTCCATAGTTTGGGTTGTTCCCCTTGATGCGAAATGATGATGCGTTTATTTACAGACACCCTGTTCCTGACGAAAAGGAAATCGAAGAAGAAAAAACTGGAGGTAGAATATTCAGTAAATTATCATCACCAAACGATTTAATAAATAAATTTAGCAAAATGTTGTTTAGATAACGAACTAGTGTAAATAAAAAAAAGTTATTTTGAATGATAATAAGTACAGCTTGCACTAAATCTTGCACTAAAGCTTCTAAATATATACACGTAAAAGATTTTTTTTTAAAAAACTTTTCATCAATACATATTCTGTTACTTATAAACGGACATAGACACAGATAAACGGAATAACTGTCTTGTCATTTGTCATTTGCGACAGTTAATGCTAATTTAATTGTCGTCAATTAAGTTTTACCGGCTACGCTAGCGGCTAGTGGAGGTGGAAAAAAGATAAGCGACCATCAAATCATTATTCAAATTTTTATACAATTGGTGGATTTCATTTTGTTTCATGTTTACATCTAAGATCGTTGAATTTTGTAATATGAAATTCGCCACGAACCGCTTATTCTTTGTGTGTCTTTTTTTTTATGTCATTCAATCAAAAACTGTCTCTCTCGGTGCTCGTTTAACTTCCCCAAGCATTAATTTAGTAGCCACTCAGATGCAGATTACAAAACATTTGCATTAGAGTTGGAGTTTAAATCCTGCATCTTTTTTAAATAGAACTTTATACTTCCATGTTGCATGAGCGTTGCGTTTCAGACCTGACATTCTAAAAAAAAAACTGTTTTTTCTGACTTTGTATATTAGCGTTTCATACTAACATGTTGTTTAAGCGTTTTTTTTTTTAAATCAAATTATCAAAAGAACAAATTTTAGGTCTGTTTGATTGCCATATGTCATCCTACTTTAACTTTAAACTATGCTTTATATTTAAAAAAGTGATAAATATGTACCGTATATACTCGCCTATAAGTCGGTCCGCCTATAAGTCGGTTGTAATTTTTGAGGTTATTTTGGAGGGATTTGGCATTGACCCGCATAAAAGTCGGTACAACTTTTTGCAAGAACCGCTGACAATTTCAAATCAATGTTTTAACCTGATTTAAGTTTTTTTTTTTTTAAATGACGCCATTATTTAATTTTTAATCATTAAAAAAATGATAAGTAATGCACACTTAAAATAAAAATAAAATTATTAAAATATGTAAATACTTGTACTTCATGCATAATCTTAGAATACAAAAATTATATAATATATCCAGACTTTATTTAACGAATATCGTCGGACACGTTTATCAAATACTACATGTTGCCGTTCAAAATAATGCCAGTTTTTTATGACTCGCCTATAAGTCGGACATAGAGTTTTGGACCAAAATTTAACTCCCCAAAACCGACTTATAGGCGAGTATATACGGGTATGCAGTATGTTGACATTAAGACATTACTGTAAGTCATGAAGAAAGTCAGTTAAAAAATGTAAGAAAGCGATGACACACCAGTGGGTGTCTGTTCATGTTCAGTAATGTGTGTAGTGTTAGCAAATCAAACGTATGATGTAATACCACGATGTGTATACTTTGTTGGTGCGTTAGCAATTTTGTCTAGTGTATACACAAATAATTTCCAAACAAAAAAGGATTCTGGGAAGCAAGCTACTAAAACCATTTCTCAAATACTTTGATAGACACAATGACCTTGTTTGCAAATGCAACCTGTCGTTAGGTCGAAAGTTGTCTGACGTTGAAACTCAAATTACGGATAACACCTTTCAGCCGATTATGACAAAGGGCTCACGGTGAATTTGACCGATTAACAGGAGATACTTACTCCTTTAATGCACCAGATCCTTCCTCTGATGTTTTCAGGGATCCGTGCTTTGTTTAATGTTTAATAAGACTTTTCACTATGATCACTGTTCATTATCTTCATATTTCATATATTTGAAAACATTTTAGGCAACAATTAAAAAGATAAAGTTATATTAAGTCCATTATATTTTAATGATGGCTTTCCATTATTCAAAAAGGTAGTACTGGTGACATTACTTTGTTTGTTCATCCTTTATATATCTTGTCTTATTCTTATCTTTAGAGGTGAAAGACATTGAGTCGAACACGTCAACAGAAGTTAGACTCGTCAGCAAAATGTGAATACTTTGATAAATTCTGAGAGGCTATATCATTCATTTAGTTATCTTGTATTTTGGTACTACAGAATGTTATAAATGTGTCATTTAAAGACAAATTGATCTTATCCTTCAAAATAATCATCTCTTAATTTATATTGACAATAACCTTTTTTTGCTAAATTGAATTTCAGAAAACTGAATAAAATTGATGAACTATCGCCCTTGGACAAGTATTTGAAAATTACGGACAGTATTGTTGTTCAAAAGGTGAAACCTTATTTTCTGTTATAATTGGATTTTAAAATTAAAGAATTTATTTTTGAAATATCCACTTTTATGTTTTATTTACAGGAAAAGCCAAAAACCACTGATTTTTCAGAAGTTGAAAACAATATTGAATCTAATGTAGCATGCGTTCAATCTTACAATGATGAAGGTAATTAAGCAATGTCCAATATATCTTAATTCATATTCTAACTAACGCAGTTTTGTTTATCCTGAAACATGATATTTTCTTTTCCTTCTAGTCAGCAGAAACAGATCCGATTGTTTTGCAGACCTTGTGCAGATAGTTAATCGCCTTTCGGAGGAGGATTATGTAAAATTAGTGACACGCGAATTCTCCGGAGAATGCCAATCAAATGACACAATATGCTCCAGTAGACAAAATTTATTCATTGATCTTTTGCTAAAAGAAGGACGTAATGTAACACAAAATCTTATTAGCCGACACTTCTTAAAAAAGCAGGATGTCAACGAAACGGTCATGTGTCGAATATTTTTCCATTTAGCGGATATAAAAAGACCTACACTGGTAATTTTTGTTGAAGCTCATATATATATATATATATATATATATATATATATATATATATATATATATATATATATATATATATATATATATATTTATTTATTTATTTATATATATATCTTATTCTTTTTCAAAATTTGTCCTTAAGCATTCGGTATATGTTGTTTTTAATCCCTTCAGGCCTTGTTAGAAGAAGCTGTTGAAGATATATGTCTTGGTCCAGATCATGCAAATATAGGTATATATTGAATCTTTAAGGTCTTGTTCAGAAAAAAATAATGGAGGCTTTCCATGAATTCGTGTCTTCTGATCAGTGGATACAGTAAATATTTTTGACAATTAAATGAACTGAAAAAATAGATGACATTATACGATAATAATTTAGTGTCTAGACGTACCACTAAAATTTATATTTATATAGATCTCTTGGACAGCCTGTTTGGTATATAGTTAATGTAATTTGAGTTGAAATTTATGATCTTTGAAGGATTAATTGCCATGAACAAAACCCAAAAACATGCTTGTTTGGCACTTGGAACATTGATAAGAATATTACGAAACAACTCTGAACATAACATAAAGACAGACCGTCTACTTGATTCCCTCCAGAAGTGGCTATCTCCACATAATCAGAGTAAGGAACTACTAACAATCTTCTTCGTCTTCTTCCGGTTCAGTGCAATTCGCTTATCGCACTCTGCGTGAGGGTGTGAGTGTCTATGTACAGTGTACATTAAATAATTTAAATTAAAAAGATTAAAAACGCAGACGTGATAACTAGTGACTGGCACTGGACAGCTGGGTCTTAAAGCCGTCTAAGTGTTCATGCTCGCATTTTATACACTTTTTATATACTTTTCTTCAAAACCAGGTTAACTTTGTTTCAAATAGAAAATATTTTTAAGTGAATAAAATATAATCATTACATGTTATACATGTACACCTGCATTGAATTATATTTTCATTTTACATTATGGTCATGTTCTGTTTTAATATTATTTTCCAGCAAATTATAAAGTAATGTACAATAAAAAAAGACCACGCCGTTCTGTGGACGGATTTGATGGAGAAGTTCATAATTACACTTACTCCAAAATGGTGTTAATTCATGCCTTGGGAAATTCCGGAAACGCCAGAGACCACCTCCTGACGTACATGAGGCCCGGGGAGGGGGACAACAGCTGGAGAAGGGCTGCTATCATAGGGATGAGGCACTTTAGCTGCACGAAGGTATAACATTTTCTAAAGGCTTAGGGATGGGATGCTTTGGAAAATATATACATGTAGTTTCAAAGTTATGATAGGTGAATATTTAATTTTTTCAATTTATTATCTATAGAGTTCAGTTGCTTTACTTGACCTTGCTGTCAACGACGAGTATTCCTTGGTTAGACAGCAAGCTATGGAATACTTTGAGAAGCATCCTTTATCCAAGAGAAGTATTCCGGAGCATCGAGATATCATTTTGAGGCATATATGAAAACTTTTAACAACGTTTTGATCAACACAATTGTGTTTATACAATTGTGTGTATATGAAATCTTTAAATGTTCATTTGTTTTGGTATCGTTTAAAATAGATTCTTCTTATGAATATGGATCGCCTACAACGTACAGGGTGTTTCATAATATCTGTTACATTTTTAAATCTATATATTTTTCTTACCTATCATATTTCTAATACAAACCATATATCATTTTAAACATTAAATCCTGTATTTTTATTCCATGTGAAAAAATCATGGAAATTGTAGCATTATATTTTAAATTTTGACAAAAACGCACATGTCGTAATTTGGATATTTTTTCGAAATGAATACAACTTATCAACACGTTGCTGAATTGTAGAGATGTTTTGTCAAAACAAACCGCCAAAATTCATTCATAGGTCATAAGTTGATGAAGGAAAATATTCCAAAAGAACAGTAGCATTTTAGAATGCTTTTTTTTCCAGAATACTTCATGTAGTAACAACATTTAATAGTACAGGGAAGGGAAATATGAGAGAAATGACACAATAATTCAAGAAGACTAACTTCAAAAACCAAAGATTTTCTTTTTATTGCGGATACCCTATGTAACAGATGTAGCAAACTCCAGAGAAAAGTGTCAGATAGATGTTTTCTGAATTTGATGCTGGCAATATCAGCATTTTCAGTGTGTATTATATAAAGTTATCAACATACAAATTCTCAATAAAGCAACAACCCAAAGGAAGGGTTTAGCCCCTGCATTCGCCTTGGGGTTTCTTAAGAACAGTTGGTTTACAATCCTAAATCCCAGTTACTGAATAAGCTCAAAAACATAAAACTTTACATTAGGAGTGTCTCATCAAAAATGTTTGACAATGGTTTTAAAAATTTCCAGAAATAACTTTGTTTTGTAGATTGATTGATTGTATGTTGCTTTACGTTCCGTTCGAGAATTTTTCACTCATATAGAGACGTCACCATATACCGGTGAAGGGCTTAAAATTTAGATCTTTACTCGGCACTCAGGTCCATTGAGCAGTGAGGGGGCCTCGGTTTTTAAGGTGTTATCCGAAGGACCCTCAACTTTCACGTCAAAGTATACTCTGAAGCACCCTGTCCAACCTCTAAAGAAATGAGAAACAAAAATACTATCACTTAAATTTAATTCAGGAAAAGATTGCATAAGATTTGTAGTAAAGTGTATTAATGTCATAATCTTTAAGTGAAAATATGTATCTAATATGTTAACTTAATTACAGTCGAAACTACACATACCAAACTTTGATGCGTGTAAAAAGAGGTATTCTTGATATAAAATTCAAAGATGGCTTCTTCTTTGCAATGAAACTTCCGGGCATACAATGGAGTAAACAGTTTGGAAACAGTGCTCTTGGAGCAGGCATTGGACTTATTTTGACAAATGAACTTGAAATAGAAATAAGTATGTAATCTAAATCTATATTATATATATTAATCTAAATCTCAAAGCGAATGTAAAATTTAGCATTTTAGAAAAAAAAAATACTCGAATAATGAATCTTAATCTTTGTTGAATAATCATATAAATGCTGCGAGTATATATCATGTTATATTCAAGCTTTTTATCTTGTTTATCTGACAGTATGCACATAAAATTTAGAGAGAATTTTAAACTCTATTATCACTTGTTATAACTTCAGAGCCACTCAGTGGGCACGCTATGTTGAATGTCTATGACGATGCGTATGCTAAAGTCATGGTTGGTTGGCTTGGAATAGAACAGTATCTCTTCCGAGCTCACGCCTGCTACAGGGGCATGCGGGATATGATATAAACATCCTAAAGGTATACTTTATCATGAAGTGTCTATAACAACGGGGGTTTCGTGAGATTCTAATGTACGGAATAGCATGCAAAGTATAATTTTATCGGTATAGATCGTATAATTTTGAAAATCTGAAAATGAACAAAATTAAAGTCAAAATTAAAAAAAAAAAGAAAAAAAAGAGCGAATAATTTTCTGAAAGAGAATGATATAATTTGATTAACTTGACTTCAAAACATTTTCATACTGCATTCATATGAATAGATGCTATCGTTATACAGGTCCATATATAGTGCAATTATCTTTCATTTTTAGCCGTATATTATGAAAATTAACAATATAAAGGTTGACAATATTTATAAAGGTTTCAAAAGTAAGATTGATCAGATTTGAACTTGCGATTTTTACATATGTAGTATATTTCTAACAGAAAATAAAAATTTAAAAATCTGGTCCATTTTACATACAAAAATAGTTTTGGGCATTAAAATTATTTGTAAATTTGTTTGTTTATCAAGGCAGCGTTTTGTTGACTTCTTGTTGAAATATTGTGTAATTTAAACAGGTCCAGTTATATTATTTTTAAATACTTTTTGCCCCCTCCTAAAATAAAATACGCATAGAAATGGGTTATTTTTTTCTCATTTTAATTACAGGACTTTGGAGTCAATGGCATACAGGACTTAGCAACAATATTCGACAGAATCGTGAAAACAGTGGTTGATCCAGTAAAAAACGCCGTCAAGGCTTTCAAAGACATTATTCAGTTATTTGACAAAGGCGTTGAATACATTGTCAACAAGATTATTGAAGTGGTCAAAAACTTCCCACTTATTTTAGAAAGCATCATTCAAAATGTCATCAAAGCAGTCATGAAGGTCATTGAGTATGGAGGGGTTCCTTGGATTGACCAAATAAAGAAGATAATTATTAGAGCCAGATATTTTGTAGAAGACGTTAAGGAGGACCTTACAGAGTTCTATAGTGTAAAGATCTGTTTTTTGTACACTTTGATAAAACAGTGCAATTTCATATCTCAAAAAGATTATGTTTTAAAGAAACATCATTTGATGATAAATTTGTTAATAAATACATCTCTTCTCTAGAGTGCGCTATCGATATTACGCGATTTTCTTATTTAAGGATAACACAAACAAACTTTTTTCACAAATCAGCAATATTTATCATAGATTTATATTCAAATAGGTAACCTGTTAAATGTTTGCCATGTAAAGGGGAGAATTTTGTACGATTTTGTCACAGTGTTAAAAATATGCGCAAAATTTTGCATAGAATTACATAGAAAACTACACAAAGTCACATATCTAAGAACCAAAGAAAACTTACAATTTCTTTATATTTTAGGGATTTATTATTTATATCATTTCTAATCAAGTTCAGTCAAAGAATATATATTAATCCATGTATCGAATTTTTGTTTGTGTTATGAATCCTTAAAGTTTGTCTATTCAAATACATTTAATTATCGAAAGAACTATATTTTCAAAAATAATGTAGTTTGAGTAATTTATTCAATTATTTCATTTATGATAATCATTGATGAATCTATTTTTAAACATAAAAACCTGCTTCTGTCATTGTAGACAATTGCTGATGCTATCACAGTGACATTGCCCTATGTTGCAAAGAAGTTGTTTGATTCTGTTGCATCAATAATTTCAGCACTGAAGAAGTTCTTATCAAATCCAGTTCAGTCCGTAACGGTCTTTGGAAAATCTGTACTAGAGTTAGTTTCGATAACATGAAGCTATTAACTTAAAAATTTAATTTTGAATTTATAATCGTTTCAAAAAATTGAATTATAGTGAATTAAATTTATAAATGACATATTGTAAAAGTATTTTTTTTCCTATGTTCAGTTTTCTTTTGCAGCATAAAGCTGGCTGTTGGAATGTTTTTAGACGTGAAAAACAAAGTTGTAGAGAGTTTGTCATTTCTGAAAGGTACCTTTGCTTTAAAGAGAAAAAGAGACCAAACTTGTTAAATAAAAAGACGATGAAACAACTACATTTTCGAATAGGAATTCCCCGGCATTTCTCCACACACACACACCCCAAAAAAATAACAAATTCCTTAAATAAAACGCAGAATATGCAAAGAAATTTTTAATAAGATTCATTTTGATTGAACACATTGAAAGGCATGTAACATGTATTTTGAAAAAAAAACCCAACAAAAAACAAAACAAAAACAAAAAAACTAAACAGACGTTCATTAAAGAATATCAGATACATGTAGCTATGCCTGACATTCATTCTCGATTTTTAATTTACTATACGAAGTTGTCCTTGTTACCGACTGTTTCTAACTGCAGGTGGTACCCCATTTTGGGTTGACTATTGGGAAGATTTTAAGGAGATTTTAGGAGACGTTAAAGACCTTTTTGGGCTTCTTTTTGACAAGAAGGAGAGTCCTTCCGCCGAAGAGTTTGAGGATGAACTTTCCACAGCACTTACGGACGGCGTTTCAATGACGGTAATCTGAAATTTAAATTCAATTGTTTTGTAAAACGCATTTTCTTTGGTAAATGCACTGATGTTTGAGGAAGTTTAACGAACATTATCGAGAGTGAAAACTTTCAATTCTGACGTCATAATAAAACGGTGCCAAAAAAAACCCCTTCATGACGTATTTATATAACAAAACTCAACAAAATAAGGCGTAAACATCAAACAAAATGCATAAATTGCAATAAAATTGGAATAACTATCTTCTCATCTGTTATTTGCGACCTTTAGTGCTTACTTAACGATTGCAAAGATCCGTTTTACCGGCTCCGCTTATAGGCGTCTCCAGTAAAACTCAGTTTCCATTAAATCAGCATTAACGGTCGCAAATAATAAATGAGAAGACATTTATTCCTTAAACCGAAACGCATTCATTTATGTTTTCCCTTTAGTATGAAGCTTATTTATTTTAAACGGTTTTATCTTAATTACAATTGCTGGTCATTCAATATTTTCTCTAATCTGAAGTCAAATTATAAAATCATAAAAACATAATTGATGAACTATTTTGCAGAGGGAGCAAACTAATATATTTATAGAGGCTATCAAGGAGTCATTTGGGGACATAACAACTCAATTTAAGGACACTTTGAGTGATTTAGTGTCTCCTTTTTTCAATGCTTTCCACTCAGTTTTGAATGCAATCAAGGCAATCAAGTCCGGATATACATCTGTTAGAGATATGTAAGACATGCGTTCTGCCTTTTTGTTAAAAAAACCCAAAAACCATCAAATCTTTCTTTCCCATTGAAATGAGTAGGTTGTCTGTATAATAAATAATAAGTGCAAAAATTATTATAGATTTATAAAGACAAAAAATCTCATACAAAAGATATTTGGTTCCAAATTCCACATCACATTTCCCAAGCGGCGAAGAAATGAGGATTCTACTTGCGGAGTAGGGGTTTGGCCCACGAATACGAACGGGAGATATCAGACAAGGGGTGTTGATGTGCGAATTGGATACTATGCTGACGTAAATATGTTTTTATGCTTCTGAATGATGTTTTAATTTACTTTAGAAAAAATGTTTCGGCAAGATTTGCATTGATATATCTTTGATCACTTAATAGTTGGTTTTAACTTAATTACAGTATGCTATGTACTTTATTGTAAAAAAACAAAGAGGGTAAAGGAGAAAAGGGTAAATTATATCAAAACAAAACAAATAGGTGAATTGTATTTTAGATATACGACACCAAGACACGAAACATCCAGTTGAAAATATATTTGTATCATGCTGATCGTCTTTTGTTTGGACTCTCTTCGAGCTTTCTGAGTTTAATTTTTTTAACATGTGCAGATTCGAAGCCCTGTGAATGGAGAAGTTTTTAAAGAAAATAACAGAGTGCTAATCTTGCCTACAGATGAAGATTTTATTGAATTTGAAATAGTCATAGAAAATATTATTCCGGATTCTTCCATCCCATCAAATGGGCAGTTTCTCTCAGCGGGAAAAGATATCATTGGAAAAGCTGACAAATCACCTTGCGAATACAATTCTATCCACGTGTCTGTTCGAAAAAGGTCTCCGATGAAAATGTCAGATTCTGATTACGAATACAT
The DNA here is from genome assembly GCF_033153115.1 of Saccostrea echinata. NCBI lineage: Eukaryota > Metazoa > Mollusca > Bivalvia > Ostreida > Ostreidae > Saccostrea > Saccostrea echinata. The sequence goes on from NW_026889751.1 coordinate 24,170,164, forward strand.
AGACCCGTCTCCATTTCTAGATCATTTGCTCCCCACTCCACAATGGATCTGGGAATGCAAAGACTACACTTATATTAATTTTTTAAGTGTTGTTTCGGCTGATGCTGTAGGGGAAAATTTAGACGAATTAGACGAAGAAATTTCAAGAGCAAGTTTCGAAGGAGCAGAAGATCTTGGGAACGAATTTCCTCCCGAAGAACCTAATTATCGCCCTCCAGAGTTCGAAGTGGCTTCTCCGGATGATCCAGTGGCTGTTGGTGCGTGGAACAAGTTCAAGGAAGGATTCAAGGGTTTAGTTTCAAACTTCAAGGACATAGCCAAACAGCTTTTTGATTTTTCAAATAATAGGTTATGTATATCGAGTTTTAATTACATCTAGATTCTTCGTCATCAATTTTGAGATGAGAATATTCCAGATGTTTTTAATTCGACAGTTTTATTTTGCTAATTATGATAAGAGGACTGAAGTATAATCTAAGTTCTTCTTCGGTCTTTTAATAATTTTATATTCTTACCTCATTTCAGAACTGGGCCTAATCTCCTTGATCTGGTTAATGTTAATTCATATACACTTGGGAGAATTAAAGAATTACTTGGAGATAAAGTTCAAACGGAGATGAAAATTGTTTATGATAAACTGATGCAACTTCGAACATCTATTTCTGCTCAAAACCTGGATGGGTTGTCAATGTCAAAGCTCCGAAGTTTATTATCAGCCTCATTTAGCACCGCGTCTGGATCCAAATCAAACATGGTTTCAAGAGTTCTCTCAAGAACTGAAAATGGTTCGTACACAAAACAATTCATTGATTTCATTTCTTTGGGAAATGAAATAAACGATATTGTTAAAAATGAAAAAAATTATGAAGATTATTGTGAATCTGAGGTATGTTTTTTGTAAATAATCAAGAAAGTGTCATTTCTGTTATGTTTCCTTATATGTCTATGATCTGGGAAAAATATTCTTAATAAAGACAATGCTAAAAAGTCACGACAGTACAGTGAACAGTACAGTATAGGAAGTGAAAAAAAAATGTTGAAGATAAACTAGACTTCACTACTATTCAGACATGTGGATGTTTTTTAATCGACTGAAAACGAATTTATATTTAGATAAAACGTTGCGAGTGGGATTGATGATTTTTACCTTACTGTTCTATAAGACAGTTACTGGTCCATGTAAAAGTTTCTTGCGACCCTCTCCAATTCTTTTATCGTTTATTATCGAAGTGTCAATGAAAATTCTGTTATATGAGTGCTTTTGGGTATAATTATTCATTCTTGTTTTAGTTTGAGATTTGGAACTCCGCTTCCAAAAGCTTGATAGTTGATCAGGATTCACCTTATGGTATTTTGAACCCAAGACACCGAATGATGACCTTAACCCATCAAAATTATGTTTTTCCAACAGCATTCCTTAAATTAAAGATATTAAAAGCAAATTTGTTTTCAGTTATGAAAAATGGAGAAACAATTATAGTATAATGTGCTGAATTAAACAGCTGATTTGTTGATTTTGTTCTAATTTGCTTAACTGAATTATAGGTTTTGTGTCTGATAAATGGTGACAATTGTTCGAGCCTTCGATCTTTTTAAATTTTACTTACAAATTAAACACTACTGTATAAATAAAAGGTCAAAGCTTACGCGTTTTATATGTTCATATTTTAATGATAAGATTTCATATGATTTATATCGCACGTTATTTTTTTTATAATTTAGATCGCACGTTATTTTTGTTATACAAGCAATGTCATGAAAATACGTCAACAATACATATTAACCATTATAATAATATATAATTGGTGGTTTGTTTATTAATGTTAAGCTTTATTTATAATGCTACAAAGGCAAACCTTTGAAATATTAGTTTTTGGAAATATATGTTTAGTTGTTTATATATATATATTTTTTCTATTTTTTTCTTTAGATTGCCCGATGTTTCTCAACAGACTTCCAAAAGGCCCTGGAAATGTTTGTTTTGTGCATCGTTTCTGTAATGAAATTTCCTGTGCTGTTCTACTTTCCCAAGCCAATCACAGAATAATGGTAACTGCCGATATCAAAATGGATGGATGTTTAAAACAAGTCAATGTTACAACGCAGTCAACTGCCTATGTAATAAATTTTCAAGATGGTAAGTAATTAGTTTTTTTTTTCAATTTCTGAATATCTGCATTGAGCTCGTATGAAATATAGCCAGCAATTCTATAGAGAATAATACATGGCAAAATCTGTATCACACCCCATATCAACCCGAGACTCCAATATCAGCCCGAGGGCCGAAGGCCAGAGGGCTGATATTGGTCGAGGGTTGATATGGGGTGGTGTGATACAGATTTTGTCATGTATTGCTGTTTTTATTATATATTTGAAAAAAGTGTCTAAAAATCTTATATAAACTTGTCAATTAATTACCATTTTTTAAATAATCGAATGTGTTCTGTTGTTGAATTTCCGTTTTCTCTTTTTTTTTTTCCAAATTTATGCAATGCATTCGGCGATAAGAAATGAAATAATTATAAATTGAACAAATAATTATTTTGAATAGCATAAGATATCTGATGAAGTAAAATTACAATTTAAATAAACTTCATTAACAAATAGAAAAAGATCCGAGATACTCCAAATGAAAAAATACAGAAATGTTCCGGAAAGGTGTAATAAAGGGTGAAATAAAGGGTGCTAATACAGGGTGTGTAATACAGGGCGCGTGCCTGTGTTCATATCAGGGATGCAAAAATCCTGTATTATATAACAAATATATAATAAATATATTTATATATATAAATACTATTTTGTCATTACTTAGCAATTAATAATATACGAATTGTATATTTTGCTAAAATAACATAGTCGAAACTCGATATTAACAATGAGGTCGCAAATAAAAGTAGAAATAACCGAGTGTGACGAGTATGAAGAATGATTAAGTGTACATGGTACTATTGACTCGACCCATTGTGTGCTGTTGGCCTACTGTTCGACATGCCGATGTTCAAAATATTTGAGATACAAAATTTGCGCTTTATTTTCATTTCAGGTGTTGAAATGGAGGAGAGGGTTCCTTTAGTACATGTGTCTACGTTAATGTCTGCAAACTTAGTTGTTTCTATAAAATTTGACTGGTCAACTGCAGTTATCTCCCTTACTGCAGAACTCTGTGTTTCTGATTTCATTTCTTGCTTACATACTGTACCAGTGTTGTTGAACTACGAAATTGATTCTACATGTTCTACGGGTCAGTAAACACAATATGGTTTGGTAAAATATGATTCATCTCTTTTTTGTAAGTATCCTGAGAATTAAATAAAAGATAGAAGTAAAAGGTTTAACCACAGAATTATTTTTAACATATCGCCAAATACATGGTTTTCTTTTTTAATTTGAACATCAAATATCTAGTAAATATCACAAAGCTTATATTAAAAAGGTTTAGAATATATGAACACGTTTGGAAAATTTGACTTACATGTTGTTTTTATTTGAAATATATATAACAAACAATAGGAGATGGAAATAAACCCGTTTTGCCGACTATGGATAGCATAACTGTTCAAGATTTCATAGCAGAACTCTCCGAAAATCACCTTCTTGATAAAGACATTCTTAAAATCCTTGACACCATAAGAGAAGCTATGATGGACGAAGTAAGCTTTTTTTCCGTTATAAAGTAAAAAATTCAAAATTCAAAATTAAGCTATATTCAAAACGGTATTATTGAAACCAATCCGCCAAATTGTGGAGCTTTTTTATAAACACAATACTAATGTTACTTCAATAGAGTTTGTCAAAGTCTGTTCACGAAAACTTCAGATGTAGTGTCTAAATTGTTTTATCAATACCGAATGTGGTTGAATTTCCTGTTCCAGTATAATAATTGATTATATGGAATGCAATTCATAATCAATTTATAATCATTGATTTTTTTTTCAATTCTTCAAGTTAATTAACGATCCCAGGACGCTTTTAAAAATAATGGGCAAAGAGTTCCAGAATAAGGTAGACTTCTGCGCAGACGTAGAAATCCCATTTCCGACGAAGGATTTTGAGTTTCTGGATTTGGACATCGGTCCAATCATGGTTGGTCCTGTTCCATTATATTTTGGTAAGTTCTGTTATTAGTTTTTTATATACAATATATCTTGAAATCATTTTCACAAGAATCTCTAAAATTGAAAGTCAAGTCGGAAAAGATAAAAAGAATGATAATATTTTTTAAACAATTTCAATTCTAATTTTATTGAGTCAAACAATGCATACTTTTTAAAAGTGGTTTGTTCGTTCATAGCTTATTGAGATGTTGTATGACTGACGACTATATCATATCAAATTATATAACTTGGAGACATTTCATATATGAATTTAGCTATGTAAAGAATATATGCGGTATATGCATATTTTTTGCCCCAACAAAAGTCATATTTTAAAAATTTCTTGAAATGTGCTGAATTGTATATTTTGTATGAGAAATCTAAATTAAGAAAAAATATTATAATTTCAAAGTAGGTTATTGGCAATTTTGGTATATAGTCCTTACATCTGAAAGTTAAACTAGTAATATGAAATAATCTTCATAAATTTATAATGACATATATATGAGTGGTATCATGTAATTAAATATGCTCCCTTGTGTAAAGGGGGCATACTAGTTCTCACCTGTCGGTCTGTTTTATACATTCTCAATTAAAAGTTTATCCTTTTTAATATTGATTCAAGGGGGTATAAATGTTTTAAATCATTTCTTGTTTAATACATATGTATCTTACAGGCAGGTGCCATCATCTAGATAATATTATTCATATCAATTACATGAATTTGTAGAGTTAGGAGCAGGAGCGTCTATTGGCCTGAGAATACAAGTCGGTCTTTGTATTCTAAGTTTCAAGGCAAGGGTAAGTAGACAAGATTAAATCTTCTAATTATTATGTATCTAATTGAGCAACATTATTTATTACCCTTGTTAAGATTTTTTTTCTTTCTCATTGGTTATAGCTACGTTAAGAAATCCCCCATGGCTCATATATAAGTTACAAATGTAGTTACAGTACCTTGGATTAAAACGACCTTTATGGCACAGTCCTTGTTTTCTCGGAAAATTTTGCAAAATGTGTTTAAGATTGGAAATTATGCTCTTTTTAAGCGCCTTTAAATGCACTGATTAGCAGTGATAATTTCAATAATCAATGTTCAGAATGCAGAAAATGTATTTAGTTTTAAGTATTAGGCTCATTACTGAAGAATTCTTTAAATTACTACTGTACTGGTTACTCAATTAAATATGTGAATTCAATGAGCTAGAATTTTGATCAAAACGATCCGTATAAAAACATTACTGTTGTGAGACCAAAATAAAACTATTTTTAATTGAGAGTAAGCCGATAAATTATTAAATAGCAGAGAATAATGCGTTTTGACGTTCCTTCTTTATTCTATGAAATATATGGAGATAACAAACAGTATTCAAGCTCAAAAGTCCATTAAACAATACAAAATAGGAGCAGAGCAAACACGGACCTCCAAACATCAGAGGTGGGATCAGATGCCATGGAGGAGTGAGCATCCCCTGCCGACCGGTCACACCCGCCGTGTGCTCCTTGTCATGATCGGGAAATAACGGAAAAATCCGTCGACAATTCAGTGTGTAAATAATGGCTTAACAATTAGTATGAAAAACGTCAGTCAGCATTTGACTCAATGATTAATTGTATTTGCTGACAAGGTCATTGTATCGACCATAGAACTTACGAAATGATGACTTTAAATGAGACAGCTGATATTCTTGTTTCATCAACTTGTTTGTCAATAATTTACCTCGTTTTAGAAATTGTTCATACGTAGAGCATGCTCTTGCGTATCGAATCAACTGAGAGATATATACCCCGTATGCAGGTGATGAAGGTATATTGCTGCATTAGTAAGGGAAGTTGACGATTGAAAAGTTAAAGTCATCACGTTTATCATAAAGCTTGGTTGTTAGATTACCATTAACGTCTTTTTCAAGTAAAATATCCAAATATGAAACAGATGTGTCAGACTCTGTGGTATCTTTTATCTCAAGCTCAACAGGATATATCGTATCGACATAAGAATGAAAATAGCCATTGTTAATTGACAATACATCGTCGATATATCTAAGTGTCGAGTTAATTATGTATAACAATAGAAATGGTAATGATTCGTAAGACTATGATAGATTGCTCATGATATAAAGCGAATATCCCTTTCTCGTATATTTATGCATAAAAAGATCTACTTAATTATAGAAAAGACATTCTTTTCAGTTAAATGGGCCTGGACGCAGTTGCATTATTTACATTTCAAATTTCTATATTTATTAAAAAAATATCTTCAGTTGAATAAATTGAACTAACATAAATATTCTTAAAATTCAATGACAACGACCTTCTTTATATTATGTCAAAGATCTGTGTTTGTAAACAGGGCACGAGCTCTGTTATTGTTAATGTTTTACCGGTTGTGTTCAATTGTTTTACTCTGTACACATCACTGAAGTAGGACTGACAATACTGGTGAGTTGGATAGGCTTCCTCACATTTCTACTCTGAATTATATGGATTATAGTTTTATCATTTTTCATTAATACTCAATAAAATTTCTACTTTTCTTTTACGAATAAAGTTGCTTCGTGAAAGTTCCAGGATATTTGTCTATCAAACGAGTCCCAAAATCCGTTGTTTTCATAAATCTCCTAAAAACAAGAAATTTTTTAACAGCTTTTACTATTTTTCGGCGTGAAAGCTTTAACAACATATAAGTCATGATATTTTACTTAAGATTTTAGAAAATATTAACTTCAAATCTGGGTCCAATCCCCTTTAATATATGAAGTTGGTTCCCTTTAAATTTTTATATGCATGTCACTTTTGGTACACTCTTTCTATCTTCATAATTTTTTTTTTATTTACAGGGAACACTTACCCCCTGGGCAGGGGCAAAAGTTTGGGGAGGAGTGGCCATTAAATTCTTTATTTTTAGAGCTGGATTGAGACTTATAGGATATCTACTAGAGACACGATTTCCAATAACAGCAGAAATAACCTATAATAAATTCCCTCTGGACGTAAAGTAGGTATTTAATCAGTCTGTTTAGAGAAATGCATTTTATATCTTTAAAAGTAGATACATTTATTTGATTTGAGACTAGTAGAAAAATTATTGATAAAACATCTTAAGCAATCTCAAAATATGAGCAAAGCTTTATAATAAGCTATGCATGAAATATGGATGAGAAACTAGAGGCCCATGGATCACAACGCTCACCTGAGTTAATATGGACCTGCTCCTCAGCAGCAGAATTTAAAGTCTCCTGAGTCACTCAGATGACTTCACTCAGGTTACGTATTGCTATCTAGTTTTGTCGGTCGTTGTATACGTATGGCATCCATGGGATACAAAGTTTGTAAATTTTAAGATCCCCGCCCAATTTGGGGCTGAGAAATAGGGCTACACCATCAAATCTTTTAAAATCTTTTTCTTTACTCTTGGACATCAAGAAGTTATACTGTTGGCATGATTGTATTAAACATCAAGTTCTTTGCCAAAATTATGAAACTCATGACCCCTGGGTCAGAGGTTCTGGAGTTAGGGTGGGTTTCTTTTGACCATACAGTGAAAATACATTCTTTATAAAGCTACTTTTCTCTCTCCCCCCTCTATATTTAGCAGACAAACTAAGTCCATAGAGAGCAAAGTTGCCTCTTCCAAAATTGTAAAAATCATGGCCCCTGGGTCAGAGGTTCCGGTGTTATGGTGGGGCTCTCTTGGTGATATAGTGAAAAAAAAAATGCATTCATTCTTTGAAAAATTTTCTCTGCTTCTGGGTATTTAGCAGATAAAAAAGTGCATGGTTGTAAAAAGCAAGGATGCCTCTTCGAAACTGAAATTCATTGTCCCTGGGTCAAGGGTTCTGGTGTAAGGCCGGGCTCTATTGATTGTAAAATGAAAAGAATAAATTCTTTGAAAATCTTCTCTACTTCTGTCCATATAGGAAGCAAACAGAGTACAAAGTTGTAAAGAGCAAGGATGTTTTTACAAGATTTGTGAGAGTCTGCACTACTACTTCTAGTGTTATGGTGCTGGGCAGTGCCCTGTTGATATTGTAATGAAATTTGTACTCTACTGACAAAAGTAACTTCCCTTCGTTGTAATATATAGGGTTTACTAAATGTCGTCAAGCACGAGGGTGTATTAGTACTAGCAAGTGAAAAGATCTTCTTTATTACTGAGTACTAGACTTGACTTACTACTTCTCTTGTTTTGGGGCAACCTATCTTCATTTCTAAGTTTAGTTTGTTTTATTTCATAATTCATTAGATCCTTTACAGTGTAAAACTATACTATACTCAAGTGACCTGAATGGCCCTTGACCCCACCCCACCCCCCAACCCAACCCCATTGCTGCTATCATATATTCCTATGTAAAACTTTGATTCCTGTTGTGTCATGATTTGAACAAATTTGAATATACACTACCCGAGAAAGCTACCATATCAATATGAATATGAATAATAATAGCTTTACTGCTCTAAAAAAAGAAGATTTTGAAGATATTTCTCTTTACATTCTATCCTACGTAAACATTTCATCCTAAATTATGGCCCCACCCTACCCCGCAGTCATGATTTTAATAACTTTGAGTCTGCACTACCTGAGGATGCTTTCAGATCAATATGAAAAACCATGGTTTGCTGTTCACCGTAGATTTTAAATATTTTTCCTATATATTCCTATGTCAAAATGCTATCCCCCATTATGGCCTCAACCCACTTCTTGGGGTCATGATTTGAACAAACTTGAAACTTACTTTTTATAATGATGCTTCCATATCAATATGACTTATCATGGCTTTGTTTTTCTTGAGCAGAAGATTTTAAAACTAAATATTCCTATGAAAAATCCCCCACTGTGGCCCCACCCTACCTCTGGGTAATGAAATGAACAAATCTAACTCTACACAACCTGAGGATGTTCCCATATCAGTATGACTAATCATGGCTCTGCTACTCATGAGAAGAAGATTTTTAAAGATATTTCCTAGATATTGTATTACGATGTAAAACTTTGATCCCATATTAAAGCCCATCCTACCCGGTCATTTTTTGAACAAACTTGAACTTACACTAATAAAGGTTTCACATAATTTTCAATGTTTTTGGAAGCCAATCACAATTCATCATTACTTTTACATGTATGTTAAAAGTCGAAAAAAAAAAAATTAAAAAGTCAAACAAAACACTATATTGAATAATAAAGTAGAAAATGGCAATTTATCATAAATTCTTAATATAAAGTCCTGGATTTGAAAACTGAAGATTTTAAGAGATATTATCAATTGGTTATATTTCATACGTACGTTGTACACTAATCTTGTCCGTAAATGATAACACTAAGCCTCTACATTTTCATTCTTTTTATATTGATATTAAACTATAACCTAACTTCGCGACATTGAATCGGAGACTAATATTGTCCTTGTAGAATCTTGAGTAAGAGGGGAAAAGGGCAAAATGAAAGGGATAATATGGGCTTAATTTTTCAAGAATAAACAACTTGCTGTGACTTCGAATATTTTGTTGTTGTTCTTTTTCTGCAATACAATATTCAAATGAAGTCGGCAGTATTTAAGTTATTCTGCAGTAGTAAAAACTGTTATTTTTAATTCCATTGAAAGTCAACAGTTAGTTCTTGTCAGTGTCTACTAGAAGGTCATATTTGATTTAAAAATTAATATCAATTTTCGAAAATGCTACACATTCTTTTTTTATAGAGGAAGTATGGACCTGATCCTGAATCCATTGCGTTTGAAACTGGAGGCATACTGCGTTATAGAATTCAAAATTTGCATCTGGAAATGCTTCAAAATTACCATTACAATTTTCCGAGGCACGCTTTGGACATACTCCACAACACCAATATCAAGTAATATTTTCACAAATATCAAGGATGAGAAAGACACCTCTCCTCCGGAATTTTCCTCACCTAGTTTAACTGAACAAGGAAGTCGAGGAAAAAGAGAGACAACAGACAACTGTGTCTTGAGACAAATTCCAGGTCGAAATCATAAAGACCCTGCATATGAATTACAGATCGCTGCAGACGATGACAAAAGCAATTTGAAATTATACTATGCTATTGGGACACAACAGGGAGGTACAAATGTTGCTGCTTTTACGGAAATGGGTGGATTTTCTTTGCTAGTTGCAACAAATGATTTGCCAAATGCTGTGCCTTTATACTGGACTGTAAAGGCAGTCAACAGCCAAGGCACTGATGCCCGTGTGTATTGCATGCTCCATACGTATGATAACACATTGCCAGATGGGCGAGTAGACCCCTCTTATATATATAGCTCCAATCCAAACGTCTTGACTGCTACCATCAATGTATTTGAGGACTCTCAACTGAAGAAAGTTCATAGTCAGGCTTTAGGATATAGCTCCGGTATGTATGGAAGTGAAATTGTATCTTGGAAGAATCTTACCCTAGATTCATCGGCACACAGAACAGGAATTCCAAATGATCTTAAACACTTCAGTGTTCCTAAAACTGGCAAACTTACAAGTAGCCCCTTTCCTATTCACATTACGCATACACCAGAGGACTGCGCAACAGTCTGTATTAATTCAGGGAAGAAATGCGTTTCCTTTGATTATGCTTATTTTACAGAATCTTGTGAACTGCAAACTGTTGTCGAGGGCCCGAGTGCTAAGTTAAGAAAAAGTGGTACATATATGAATTATGAAAGACTTGGAGTTGGATACAATTCCTATGAAAGATTTGAGAATCTACCCTTGGAACACGGCAATATGTATTATATCAATGCCAGAATAACTAACGTTCTTGGATATGTTGGATACCTTCATTCCTATGGAACAATGGTCGATTTTTCTCCACCAAGCACTGGAAATTTAGGCACAGAATTTAAAGAAACGTTATTGGCAGATGGATGTAAAGCATCCGTTGCACAACGATGTGTCGAAGTGACCTGGAAGAAAAACCACAGGTAATGGAAAATAGTCGATTTTAATCAAAAGCATTTGATGGCATTATTCGTTGGCACTTAAATACACCAATTCAAATTCTTTTAAAATTATATGAGACCATCATTGTTAATCGTGTCACCTATTTTTTTTAGACACGTAATTGATGGGAAAGGGTCATCAGTTGTATTCAATGGACACACACCCTTAAAGGATAAAATGTATACAAGATCGAATCACTATATATCAGGTAGTTTCTTAAAAATCTATATTGAATTGAGCACAATAAAAGCATGCATAGAAAATATTTTATGTTGCATTTGATAGATCTTTATTCACTGTTTTGGTAAAATCAAAAATTCAAATTTAATTTTTAAAAAAATTTAAAAGGATATTTTTTTTAAATGAATGATCCACAATACCTTATATTTTCAAAGTTTCCTGGTTTCTGAGAATGAACTTTTTAAGTTGTCTATATATGATTTTATAAATTCAATATAATTTTTAAAATTTTCTTTTAGTTTCTCACTCTTAACACAAGTGGAAAAGACCGTAGTCTATTTTAAGTTATCGGTATTTGATTGATGATTTATTCGTTGTTGAACATGGTCCTACATGTATCTTTATAATTGAAATCATGGTATCACATGTGTCATGAATATACTTTTCAGTCAATTTTGATGGCTTTCATGATGATGAATCTGGGATTCACCAGTACACGTGGGCTGTTGGGAAATCAGTGTGTAATAAAGACGTAGTAATTTTTTCTGATCCACACGAGTTTCTTCACAGTGCTAAACACTGGACACATAGCGGTTATGAGAAAAATCTGTTTTTACAGGTAAAGTTTCCTTTAAATGATTTTTGAACTAAAATTTTATGCATTCCTTTCTCAATGAGTAAAGTAACATGATATGATTGCAATTCATACATTTGTCTAATTTAAGGATGGACAATACTTTATGACAGTCCAGTGCCTCAACAATGTGGTGTTTGGTGGTTCACTGGTTACAACTGTTTGTCACAGCATTCCCCTCACCGTGGACACAACTCCTCCTTTCTTCGATGGTGTTGAGCAAACCTATTTCGATGAACACTTTGATATGCTTGCTATTTATTATAAAGCTGGTGATAATGAGTCTCTACTTCGGAGCGTCGACTTCGGACTTGGAAAAACAAAATATGATGTTCTGGTCAGAAAGTATTCATATCACGAGCCAATGAACGGGGATGATGCTCCGTTCATTGTCATTGAAGAGCTGGATTTAGAGGAGGGTGTTCCAGCTTGGCCTCGAGTGCGAGTTGATAATGGAGGTATTGTGTTAAATCTGAAAATTAAAACAGTAAAACATGTTTAATAGGGACAACACTGGTTCTATAGAACTTGGCCAAATTAGACAACATTCCTGTTTAGACACATTTCTAACAATTATATTCAATAAAAGGGGTAGAAATTCACAACGTAATAGGAAAGATTTCGACACCCACAACATCCAGATAAGACATGCTAACTGTAAAAACCCTGTAAATTTATATCGCGTTTTATTCATTTTGATATCTAACATTTATGCTTTAAAGTTTGATTTACAAGGTGAACGAAAATATTTTTTCCAGTGGGCTTATTTAAAGCTGGCAGTGGTCCTGAGCCCATTTTGATTGATAGAACATCTCCTGTGGCTGGAACAGTATTGGATGGTCATATCGTACATCATGATTTGACCTACCAATCAAATGATGAGCAGATCTGTGCCCAGTGGACAGGCTTTTATGACCCCGAGTCTGGCATTGACCAGTTAGTGTTTTATATTTTATGCTAAAATATTTTAATTAGCACATAAATCATGATTTTTATAAGGTTATTTTATACTGCTATGACAAAATTCTGATCTTTTATTGTCTTAATATTCATCCTTTACTATATATAGGAGTTCAATAATAATAATAAACGGTCTGCAGTGATGTTTTCTATATTTACTTTTCACCTCTCCCTAGTAATTTGTAAATAAATAAATGTCATTGTTTTAAATAAGATATACGTTGAATACTTTGCTATAATAAAAGAAAATTATCAGAGTGTCCATTAGGATGTTATATGGCATACATTCATTATGTAGAAACATCAGAAATATTTTGAACTTAGGAGATAAAAGATGATATAGTTTCCAAGCTCAAAAGAATTGAGTTCTTCATATACAAGGACTGCCCAATCCAACACCTGTTGTTACTATTTATAGTTTCCGTTGGGGTATAGGAACTGTTCCTGGAAAAGACAACATCATGAATTTCCGTAATTTTTCACATAACACAAGACATTCCTGTGTTGACGTCGCCCTCCAGCACAATACACGTTACTATTCCACTGTCATTGTCTTCAATGGAGCCTTAAATTCCAAAGATTCTAATAGCACTTCTAATGGTGGTATGTTATTTTAATATTTGGAATAAAACACGTCATAAAAGCCTTAGCTCTCAATGTTTTTAACCCTATTATAAGAAACTTCTAATGTCAACTACGAGGCAGATTGGTATAAATTTTCTTGAGAGTTATTTCTTGAATTATAAAATTGAGTGTAAAGGTAAGTTTTTACATCATTCATTTTTTCTGTTAATTTCAGTGTTAGTTGACACAACACCACCAGTTCCGGGTTATGCAGTTGATGGTCCTGATTTATCCGAGGACATATCATTCTCATCAGAAACAGCCACCAAAATTGTCACCTGGGATAATTTTTCCGATCCAGAATCTGGCATAGAAAGGTACGCCGTGACAGTCTATATAAACGATGCTAAGGTTAAAACATTTGAATCTAAAACAGAGACAACTTTCGTGGATCATTCAATTAGCATGGATCACAAAGATAAAGTTCATTTCAAAGTTGATAGTTTCAATAAAGCTGGCTTATCGGAGAAGTTCATCACAGATGGATATATTGTCGACCATACGCCGCCAAATTTGATATTCATTCATGACAATATTCATCAGAGGAGATATCAGACTAACGACAATCTCCTGAATCTTAGATGGCAATTTAAGGACGAGGAATCGGGGATTAGAGAATATCGCTATGCGGTTTTACAATCCTTGCATGGAATGAAGAAGCGTATTTGGCCAAAGACAGAGATGTTCCTAACTGTATTTCCCAATTCCAGCATGGGCACTGCTGCTATAGATTTAGATAAACATCTTTTAACAGGTGCTACTTATTCAGTTCATGTGACAGCAATAAATTTGGCACACCTTTCCACAGCACACGAATCAGAAGGCGTAATCATAGACCCTACTCCTCCAATCATAGTTAAGGTGAAATTAATAATATACACATTTATACCGATATTTTTATTTTATTTGGGGGATGATGAGCGTTACTGTTGGTTAATTTAATATAATGCTTTGGTAAATTTATCAATAATGCTGTTCTAAAAATATTTTTTTCTTTAAGGTTCACATAGGTTTGTTGGATGAGGATGAAGAAGTTGAGGATGGATATGTGCAGCATGCTAATTCACAATCTATCAGAGTAAGTTGGATTGGCGATGATCCAGAGAGTCATATACAAAAATTTTATGTAGCAATAGGAACAAGTCAGGGAGACGTAAGTGTAACCCATGGATATATTGATATGGAAACAGAAACGTCTGCAGATATCAAAGCCTCTCTTTTAACTTTTTCTGAATCTGGTGAAATATACTATGTCGCTGTTAAGGCTGAAAATGGTGCCGGTATTCTATCCTCTCCACTCTTTTCAAAACCAATAAAGATCTTGAAGGAAAATGTACCAGGGGTTATTTATGATGGTCGAGAGCCTTTCATTGATGAAGATAGTACAAACGACAGATTCAGTATTGCTGTGCATTTCCAAGGATTTTCAAGTGAAGCGTGTAATATTCTTAAATATGAATGGGCGATTGGATCAAAACCTTATTATTCTGATATAAATGAATATACAGAATATGGCATTGTTCATAATGAAACCCATGGTAAAGCACAAACCCATGTACAATTAAATGAAAATCAAACATATCATGTCACAGTCAGAGCAAAGACGGGACATAACTGCCACGAAGAATTCATTGTGTCAACATCAGATGGAATAACCACTGACTTTAGCCCTCCTGAAATTTCAAATATAGAGCCAGAAAACATTGAAGGCCACTTTTACGACTCAGAGTCTCAGTGCCTCTTTCAGTCGTATGTCGATTCTTTCGAATACAAATGGAATGTTACTGATCAGTCTGAATTGCAATTTGAAAATTATTCGGTTGGATTGAAACCACTGATACATAATGCACTGCCTTCTTCTGTATCTACAGAGTCGAAAATTCCACCAGGTGTTCTTTCACCACAAACTGGTGTTGCATACTTTGTGAATGTCTTTGCAAAGGATAAGGTTGGATTTTTAACTTCCTCATCTTCACTGCCAATTGTTGCAGACATCTCACCACCGACAATTAATAATCTAACCTGCACAAATACAATATCTACCAAACAATCTTCCATACTATGCTCATGGCAAATTATGGAGATAGAAAGTAAGTTAAAACAAATATCTATCTGTGTTGGATCCCAAGAAATTCTGGAAGACGTGATTCAGAACGTCACACTTCCTACATATCAATGCAAGTGGACTATTGATGTGAAGAGCTTTTCAAATTTGAACAGTCTCTCATATATTTATGTCTCTCTTACTGCATCAAACGTGATGGATCTCTCTTTAACAAAAACTTTTAAAATTGCAATCGACTCCACAGGACCAGTTATAGAAAACGTTGAATTCGTCACATGGACAAACCCTGTTAAGGAACGTTTAAAGCAGATTTGTCAGCTACCCTGGTCGTATGTAGATGTCAATGTGTCTACTATAGAGGACAAAGAATCCGAAATAGAGAGGTAAAAAAGTACACATTTGTGATGGAAGGTCTGCACACAGGGGCATCTTATTCGCTCTGTTCTTTAATGCACATATAAAAATACACAAGGGAAGAATCGAAAGTAGGACACGATTTGTAAACAAAGTCAAAAAACTACTTACTTGAGAAAACTTATACAAATCCTTCTATGCACTAGCGCAAATGATGTCCTAGTACTTATCAAGGCTAAAATATTCCAAATATATCCAATGTAAATAGCTTTTATCCAAATAAAACTCCAGCTTTCTGCACAGTTTGAAACTCTTCGCCTAAGAAAAGATAACTCGTCCACAGACGACAACTATCGTTTTTCGGAAACTTTCGGGACTTTTTGTATCGAGAGTGATAAATTCTAATTAGACAGTGAAATGTCTGAAAAAATATTTTTCTTATGGTAAGCATGAAGATAATATAATTTTAGAGTAATTTAATTATCAAAATTTATTGCACCAAATTTGATTTTGAAATTCGAATAAATATATAGAATTTATGAAAAACGAAAGTTGTAGAGTTATCTTTTCTTAGCTTGGGCGAATAATTTCAAACTGTGCAGAAAGCTGGAGTTTTATTTGGATAAAAGCTATTTACGTTGGATATATTTGGAATATTTTAGCCTTGATAAGTACTAGGACATCATTAGCACTAGTGCATAGAAGGATTTGTATAACTTTTCTCAAGTAAGTCGTTTTTTTTACTTTGTTTACAACTCCTGTCATACTTTCGATTCTTCCCTTGATGTGTATTTTTATATGTGTAGTAGAGAACAGAGCGTATAAGATGCCCCTGTGGTCTGCATCTAATTTACAGATAATATGGTAATTTATGCAGCGAGCATCTATAATCCACTGTAGATAGAGTTAATCTAAATAAAAACATTAATCCTTTATCCTTATTTTAGGGCTGAGATCTGTTTAGGAAGCGAACCGGCAACTGACAATATCAAGGCGTATCAAGACATGGAAAACAATTATGTGACCATCGATAACATTTACGCCTCGTCCGGAACCAAGATATACGCCACTGTAAGGGCATACAACAGAGTTGGACTCCACAGTGTCTTGACGTCGGAACCAATAATAGTTAGCCCAGATCCTAGAATTGATGTCCTTGATGGAAAGGGGGATATAGATGCTGATTTTCAAGCAAGTTTAAATGTTATTCAAGGTAGGATATTTATTTATGAAACTAAAACACAAAAAAAAAACCCAGATTTTTTTAAACAAAAAAAAGTTTACTTTTTGATACTTAAATTGTTTAAGTTAGCTGGGTTTTTTTTGTTACAGGGTCTTACCGCTACTCTGACAATTGTCCGATAATAAAGGCTGAATGGTCGGTAGAGGATCTGACGGGAAAAGTAATCCAAAATAACACAGCTGTACCTGGGAATGGACTTTTCTTCTTCAACGACCAACTGAGTTTGCAAAATAATTACTTGTACTTTGTTAAAGTAAAAATAACGGACGCTCTAAATCGTACAAAGGAGGGAAAATCAGATGGTATAACTGTTAGAATCCAGCCACCTGTGTCTGGAATAGTAAGAGATGGCCTTGGTTCAGAGGATATCAAATACCAGGAATCTCTTACGGAACTTTCAGCAAATTGGGACGCTTTTGGTAATGAGGCTTCTGGAGATCCTACACAGAAAATAGACCATTACGAAGTTTCTATCGGAGATGATACAAGAGACCATATAACAAGAACTAATATACATTACTTTACAAATGTTGGTTTGAATACTAGCTACACATTTTTGGGTTTAAATCTAACATCGAAAACAGTGCGATATTACATCACGGTAAGAGGTTATAGTATAACTGGGGCCTTCGAAGAAGGCTATTCCAATGGAGTTAGAGTTGGATACCGACTAGACATAATACCAGGACTCATAGAAACAAATGAGGTACAATCAAGTACCAGTGAAATAACAGTTTCATGGAGTGGATTCGATTCCGATGTCGGTATCAAGGAATATTACATAGCGGTATCTACCACACCAGTCATAAAGAGTAATAAAACGTACCCATGTTCCGATATTCAAACACTTTCTTCTCGGTTTGACATAGTTTCACCAAAGTTAATAGGACTGGACACTTTTCAAACTTTTAAAAACCTGTCTCTAAGGCATGGAATGTCTTATTATGTAACTGTCATTGCTAGTGATGAAATCGGAAAATGTTCCTCGTCGGAGAGTTTGCCTATCCTTGTTGATACTACAGCACCTATTCGAAGTAATGTGACCTTCCTGGTGAATGGTTGGAATGTAACTGGACGAAAAAAGTTCTTCGTGACAAATCCAAATAGAATAGAAATAAAACTTCTTGATTTAATGGACCCTGAGAGTGGAATTAATACAGTTACTTTTCGTCTAAATCAATATTTGGATTGCCCAGCTTCTGAAACTCAATCCTCATCCTCTCATATGGTGAAGGAAACAGTCGTTAAAAACGACACAAAGGTGAGCATGATAAGTTTAAGTTTAGAATCCAAGAGATATTATTACATTAAGGTAATAGCAAGCAACAATGCTGGTCTGGAATCGCACTTTGTAAGTCCAGTAATGCTATTCGATACTGGATCACCAAATGTAGGATCGGCCATTGTTGGAAATAACTGGGGAGAGAAGACATCGTACCAATCTTCCACATCAAGAGTCACAGCTTGGACAGCAATTGCAAGAACAGAAGATGCATACGAATGCGATAATACAAACACATTCTTCCCTTCGGAAGAAGCCTTAACATGGATCCCTTTATCAGAAGATTTCTCGACAGAAAATGTGGTTAAAGAAAAATACCAATGGATTTTGAATATAGGATACAACATTCCTCTGACGAAAGTCCTGAAAAGTGGAATCACACGCTGGATGGGGGCGTTACAAGAAGGAATATATTCAAGTACATTATCGGCTGCAAAAGGAAAGAACATCTCCACTGCACTGATCATATCAAGTTCAAAAGAAAATCCCTATTTTCCTTTACAATTTACACGACCACAACCAAGTAACTTTGACAGAGTCAGCTTCAATTTTTCGGTAGCAGAATATGAAATGTTGAACGATTCATCCTCCTCCAGCTCTACCGAAAATCCAACATCAGCAATGCATGATGCTAGCTCTACTGTCGATGACATAGTTTATGTAACCCGACCTTCCTATAAAACAATCAATACAGATGAGTCCAGTGGGTTTGGTTTTCAAGTATTAGGTGATCAGCAAAACGGAAGCAAGGGTTGGGATGTTTTGTTTCGGGCAAAAGATAATAATGAAGAATTTCATAGATGGACCCAAATAGACAATAACCCATTTCAAAATCAACAGAAATATAGCATTCACACGAGGAAAAGGAATTCTGAAAACAAAATAGTTTGGGACCTGGCATTCTTAATTGATGGAGAAAATAAGGCAAATATTTATGGACTATCTTTTGATACCATAGACTTTCACGTTTTTGTCCAAACTTGGAATTTTGAACACTATGAAGAACCAATAACTGACCCAATTCATCCGTATCGGTCTCAAGCTGTACTATCAAAACTGAAAATCCCTTCTAATGCAACATTGGACTGCTTAAATGGAAAAGGTTTTTATGATGGTGAAAGTGGGATTTCCGAAATATGGACTGGGATTTCTGACAACTTAGAGAGTTCTGGAAATGTCAGGAAAATGGAATTATATAGAAAGATGTGTACACCGTGCTTATTCAACTGCAATTTCAGTTGTGATGCAAACTGTTCTCTCTCTGACAAAAGTCTCTCAGAATTTGAGATAATTCCTCTCACATTAGACAATCTAGATCTGAAGACAACAATTGTCTCCAACGATGGTTTAAACGCAAGTGCGAAGACAGAAATCGTCAACATGACCGAATATTATGTTAACGTAATGATGGTTAATTTTGCTGGACAGGCAGTTTCAACTATCACAAATCCAGTTATCGTCGACGAAACACCACCTGTTTGTGAATATATTCGCTGTTTGGATCCTGACGTTTCGGGGATGGACGCACCAACAGACAAACTGGGATCTAATAAGACCATTGGAGCGTACTGGTTGTGTGAGGATAATATAAGTGGAATTAAAAAAGTCTATGTTAAAGTGGGAACTAAAGATACTGATAGTGGGTACAGAGAAGACGAAAACATGGTATCGGAAAAAGAAATAGGAGCAGTTTCTAAAATCAAATTATCTCTGGATGATGACGTTTACTTTGAAGATAGGAAAACATATTTTGTCAACCTTGTTATATTCAATGGTGCCGGGCTTTCCACAGTTTATAGTTGCAATGTATCGACAATTCTTACTCCACCAGACGTTTCCGATGTAGATTCGAACATTTTACTTTCATCTGAAAGGGATCACGCGACAGGGACAGTTTTTGCAGACTCTTTAGACCGATTTGGGATAAGCTGGAACAACAGAGGAAATGATACCGATTACTACAGTAAGTATTGCTTTTAATGAGCTAAAAATTAATCTAGATTGTATTTAGATAATAACATGACACAATATTTCTCTGTCTTGAAGAGTGGCAAATGGGGACATATGAAGGAGGGGGAGACATTATACCACCAACTATAATAGGTCTTACAAAAGAAGGGACTGCAGAAGTTATTAGCGGTGAACTGTGGTTGAACGGCAATAAAACTGGTAAATCTTTAGCAGCTCTCACCCCAGGAACTTGGGGAAACTTAACTGAATCAGAAATAAACAAAACGGAAAGCGACTTCCGCTTCCGTATGGAACCTGGACGATGCGTGTTTCTTTCTCTAATTGCTGTTGGATATTCAAGCTTGGAGGCAAATATTTCATCACAACGAATATGTTTTAAGCGTAAGTACATGAAAATAAAATACCTGATTACAATTAATGAAATAAATAACTGGAAAGTTTCGTACTATATCTTGAACTCCTGTAAAAAGCAGGGCGCTATCGTCAGAATATAACATTTTATTTTAGGAAAAAAATATCTAAAAAGAAAGAAAAACACTGATTAAATTTGGTATAGGTGTAACATTGTTTTAATTAAAAATGTTTTGAATTATTTTTAATTATGAAATAAAATGACCATTTTTTTTAATTTGCAGGAAAGAACAATGACTTGTTTTTGAATAATCAGCAAAATAACAGAACAACAGTTGCATGGCTATCTAATAACAGATTTGAGGAAGTACCAGAAATAAATGGAAATGAAGCAATTGTTATAAGTATTACAGGTATTTATCCCTCTAAAACTGATGTGAAGTTGTATTGAGAATTTTTATTTGATTCAGTGTTATTCATTTATTTACTGAATCGTTTTGCTTAATTAATTTAATAATCATACAGGCCAAATAAGAGGAGTTTCCATTGGTTCTTTATCCGAGTCTGACCTGCAAGCAGAGTATGGAACAGCTTCGTCCTTTGAGTTCAGATCGTACCTTATCAATCCAAATACAACAAATTGGCCATCAACACGTGAAATTCGAAATAGGTAATGGATATTTAGGAATAAAACTGTTCCAGAAAAAACGTCAGAAGGAAATTATATCTAATAAAGAGATCTTGAGAAAGATTGTTTGTTTCTAAATTAGAAGTGCCTGTATTTTCCAGAAGCCATGTGTATAAAAGTTTAAATCATTTTGTAGGATTGTTAGACCTTTGGCAGTCAACTTTTTCATTGCACCAACCCCTACCATAGAAATGGAATTTATTGATGTTGACATCAGAATAAATTTAAATGATTTCGATAATTCTACAGTTCCTGCTCTCTTAATTTGGGATACGTACACCCTCAACTCAGATACGAGAAGTATGGAAAATATACCTCTAGTTCAAATTTTATCGAACATTTGCAAGGGAGATAATTCATTTCAGCACAGACTAATACATTTTTAAAGTAAAAATATTGTCTATTATCTGTTTTATTCGAAGGAAATCAATGAGTTGTAGACAACAGAAACAAATAACCAAACATCTAAGCTTCTCTCATTTTTTTTTTTTTAATTTCTTCGTCATAAAGGTTCAGAATGAATTTTGTACCATCAAAAATATTAAAAATAAATGACCTTTTTATGCTCATTTCGACAGCATACGGTATATGGCGACACGTTGGGGAAAACTGTGGTGAAATAAGAGATCCAACCATAGAAGGAGATATTTATAAAGCAAAGGTTAAATTTTCTCCATAGAATATTCAATATTCAAATTAATTTAAAGTTTATACTGGTTACACAAGCAATAGTCTGATTGGTTTTCGTCTTACTGCTTGCTTCATATTTTTTTTACAGATATGCCAAAAAACATTTCAAATGTTAACGAGACGCAAAAGATCTACTGCAGTAACAGTCAAAAACCCTTACCAATTTACATTAACAGTCATGAACGTGTCCTTCTATAACTCACCACCTGAAGTCGATATCGATACTATTGTGACAATGGAAGATACACCGATAATCGATTTCCAAATACCTTACCACGATGATGAAATGGATTCTGTTCAATTTTATCTTCTTCAAAATTCTGATATTGGATTTGCAAACCTGACCTTGAATGGTAGGTTGACCTATTACCCTAAAACAGATTTCTTTGGCAAGGATAGCATTAGGATGACATTAACAGACAATGCTAAATATCCAGCAACTGTCGAGAAAATCATTTGGATTGAAGTCAATAAAGTAAATGACATGCCGATGTTTGGTTTTCATCATAATGATTCTTCATATGACGTTATGGAGAATAAAAGCTTAACCCTAATTTTCGAAGGAAATTCAACATCACATTATCTGTTCGACTTTGGCTTTGCAGATGTTGATGATAATGAAACTCTTTCTTTCATATCAACCCTTACTAACACCAAGGATGTCAATATAACCACAACGAGCACCGATAATGCATGGTTTCTAAATGACACGTTCGGTCATACAGAGATGAAGACACAACAAGGATATGCAGCAGACATGGTTATCAATAAAAATTTCCACGGTGACTTCTATTACTACATTCTTGGTTTTGATAGTCACAGCTATTATACCGAGCGTTTGGAGACTCATATTTACATCCTTTGGTCTCCTTGTGTCTATGGTTTTTGTTCCCCTAAATTCAACACCTCTCCATCTTGCCAAGACATTTCCAGAGCTGATTCTTTTGATTTTTATAAATGCACCTGTCATCCTGGATACACGGGTATGTGGTGTGAAAATGAAATTAACGAATGTCACCAACAACCTTGTGGTGATCTTTTCAACTGTGAAGACAAAATCAACAGTTATGAATGTGTTATCAAACCGGAGGCTCTGGCTTCATTGATAATTGCTGCAATACTGTTCATAATTCTAGTTGTCATCTTGTATCGAATCTTCAGGTGCAAAACAAAGTCATACAGGTAATTAAGTTTAAATTTCACATGCTGCCTAAATTTAAATATCTAAGAAATTTCTTGTCATGTTCTATTGTTTTAACTAACACATGCATGTATGCTTTTCTTAAGGGTAACAACTCCGTTGCCACCAGATCAAGATGAATCCTTTGATGACTTGTAAGTACAATCACGTGTACTTTTCTCTAGAAAATTTTATTAAATGCTTCAATTACTTTTTATTATAAATTGAACCATTCTAAATTTCCTTTCTTTTTCAGTGATAACAACACTGTGAATTTGTGAGTATATGTTATTCTGTAACCCAAATAATATTAAACTTTTTGTGTCACATTTTCCGATTTTTGACATTTAAAGTTTTTGATATCTACTCATATTAAATGGATACTTCATTTTCTGGACGAACATTGGGGAACATAATTTACATTTATATTGACTAATGCTAAATTGTTCGTTTCATTAATCCAGATGCTTCATTTACCCTGATAATTTCCTTTGGAACACAAATATCCGGATTCACAAGGCCCCACTGTATTTCAAAGCACAAGATTTTATTTTTTTTTTTTTTACTTAATCATAATACTTGTTCAGTTTCCTTTGATCTTTTCAATCTCGTACACATCTTTTCAATCTTATGAAATCGGATGTTGAAAAACATGTATATAATATTATATGAGAACTTCAATAGATTATCACAATTTAAAGTAGAAAACTTACCACTACAAACATCTTTATCTTGACAACATGAGGCTAAATTTCAGGAAAAAAAATTAGTTTTTTCCCGATGATATGTGTTTTTTGAATTTCTTTATGTTCTTGATTGTTAATGTATTATAATTTATACCGACAAGCTTTTAAAAAATAATTACCAAGACAATTGCTTCTCTGTTGCATATACCGAATAATAATTTCTCATTCTCTCTTGTTGCAGAGTTGAATACAAAAATTCAGCACCAATGGCCACTGACTGCAAATTTCAAAACATCGAGAATAAATTGCCCTCATATAGTTCTTTCGTAACATCACAGGAAACTTCAAGAAAAGGACCATCCACACCAAGTGGGGATAAAAGTGGTGAAGATTACCATAAAGACATCGAAGGAAAGGTTTCTAGAAGCACCAGTAAAAACAAAGATAATTTATACACCAATAAGGAACTGGTACACGAAGAAAAACCTTTCTATGCAAGGATATTGCAAAATTTACAAAAGAAGAAACCAATGAAGAGGGTTCCATTTTTCTATCCACTTGAACACGAAAATGCTGCTTACTCGCCAGAAATCTCTGAAAATGATTCTTCGGATGACGAAGAATTAGGCCCATTTAATTCAGCACAAAATGATCTGGCAAAGATGATGGACTCTATGAAATCGCAGTCCAAATCTAGCCCAAAGGAAGCATTTTGCTTTCAGAATTCAGCTTATTTTGAACCTTCGACTCCAAAGGCAGAAATCCAAAGAAATATAAATTTCCGGGGAGCTGTTGGTTATGATAATAATAAAAGTCCTACCATTGAAACATCCCCGCATAAAAATGAAATTGAGAAAAGTCCCCCAATGCCCAAATCAGATGAAACAAGTGTGCTGGAAACTGCTGAAAATGCTTCGATTGACAATGGGCAGAAAACCGAAAGGCGCCAATCATATGATGCTGAAGGTGACTCGAAGCCTACTGAAGCTATCCTAAGTTTTACAAAGGATTTGGAAGCAGCTAAACATTTTTCCACTCCGAATACAATTCGCGTTGTATCGCCAGAGGAAAAACCCTCAACACAGATGTCTGATAGTGATGAAGAAAGAGACAGATATATGACATCTACACCTATCGGAATCTCCATTGACGACACGTTTTGATCACTGAGAATGTGTGAAAAAATTCAGTTTATTAATATTTGGAATAACAAGCTTAAGCAAGTTTCAATTATGAGTAAAAAGACAACGCACTACTGAATGTTACTTGTTTGATTGTTATATTCTTTCTTCATATAAAATTCATTCTCTCTTCACAACTTTCAAAGTGTGTTTAGATCTAAACAGTTTTACTTTGTTTCACTTGTACTCCTTCTTTTTGTTTTAGTGAATTAAATCTTACTTTGATCTTTAATCGTTTTCTAATTTTATTTATATTTTTTCATTTGAACCAGAAAGATAGAAATAAAGTCTATTGGTCAAACCTATAGACTAGATACTTTGGCCATGCTTCTGTTCAAGAAAACCCCGCATATCCTTTTTCGGACTTCATGTATACTCAATATTTAAATCAAGCTACTTTCACATATAACGTTAACGTATTTCTTAAAACGCCTACTTACTTAGTGGAAATACCTGCACTTCAGGTATCTCAATTAAAATTATTTTACTGCTTATTTAGTCAACTTGCAAATACACTTATCAAATACTGTGCTTTTTTCAATTCTTCTGCAGTCGCTAATTCGCGTAACTAATTTATCAGAACGCCATTTCAATTGTCTACTTGCAGCTAGATTTTGGATCCGTGACTGGTAAAACAGTTAAAGTGTACACTTTCTTATTATCAAAGAATAAAAATATTGCAATAACTTTTGATTATGAAATTTTGTGCAAACAACAATTTCAATCATAAAATTCAAATTAGATATCAAAGAAATGTATGCACAAATCTATTTCCTCTATAAATGTGTGCATACATCAATCTTCCCAAATAAATGTACGCTTAGGTATGTAATCATTCTTGTAAAAAATTATAGTTTGATTTATATCAGAGCAAGACTTTGACACCAAAAGACCAACTGAAGAAAAAAATCCTCAATTTATTAATTTGACTTTAAAATTAAATGTACTTTTAAATAGTTCATCTTTGACAAGTAACCAAGTAAAAAAAATATTCGACAGTCCAAATGACTGAGCGATGGTTGAGCTAGTACTCGAATGCTTGTGTTGACAGTCACCAATTCTTTTTCCGTTTGCATTTTACAGAATTTTTTTTTTCAGCCCCTCCCATCAGATCTGAGTACTGTCCACTCTAGGGCCAATTTCTATGAAAATAAGCAGAAACTACAGTACAGGAGGTGTGATGTATTGAAAAATTGTTTACACTCAGACAGAAAAAACACAGATGCCTTAATATTGCATAATCCCATTTAGTCTTTGACCATTAATGCTAAAAATTATGATTTATCCTAAAAATGGCAACAAACTTCGATGAAATAAAAAACCAGAGAAATAATGATCGACCTTAATTATTCTATTTGAGTACCAAGGTTATATGGAAATCTGACCAAAATTGTAGGAGGAGGACTGCTTTTAAGAATTTCAATCCAATCTCTATTTATAGCAATCACTACAACACCATTCTTCAAAATCAAAAGAACAATGTACAGAGTCATGTTTCTCGGTGTTTTCTAAATATAAAATAAGTTTACTGAATGAATGGGATTTAGCATCATAAATAACTGTTTTTACACAAACTGACAGACAGACAGACAGAAAGGAAGACCATAGACCGGAGGCCTTAACAAAACTAAAGATCTTACATTCTTCAACCAATAGTTAAAAAAGTGAACAATAAAAATAAAAAAATATAAATACATAAATATTTATTCTATTAAAAATTCATTTTAAATATTGCAGTATATATTTTAGTAATCTGGTGCCCAATCCACTGTTTTTGTCACATACTTTGTATCAATACACTGAACTAGGTCCCCTTCCTCAAACTGAAATTGAGAGTCTTTTACTAGCATTCCACACTCCATCCCTGTCCCAATTGTCTCCACTTCATCTTTATGATGTTTTAAAGAATCCAGTTTACCTACAATGTTACAATTTTTTTTTAATTTACAAGTCTTTAGAACTTTTTTTATTTGCCCTGCATTTAAGATCCTGGCTGATTGCCTTCCTGCTATGTAGGTTAGACTAGATATCAAGGTCAGTCACTATTGTACTAATACTCAAACTATCCTTCATAGCCTCAAAGATAGCTTATTCTTCAAGAGCAGAGCTCTAATTAAACCTCTGTAGCCACTTTGATCTTGAACACACCTTTGTAAACTACTTTAATTCTCTTTACAGAATAATTTCTTTTCATCATTTAAATCAAGCAAGTGCTAAGTTTGCTGTTTTATCAACCATTTCAACAATTTTTCCTTAATTGCAAAATATAAAATCAATTAAATTATAATCAAGTTAAATACTCTGTATTCTTGTTAATTTTCTCCTTACCTCTGAACACCTCCTCTCCATCTCTTATCACTTTGTACCTGAGCTTCCTCTGAAGGTTTCCTTGCACACAGCGGCAGCCTGCGACATTTCTCTTTCCGTCCTTTAACTTATATTCATATACTTTTTGAACCTCTGCTTCTCCTGTAAAAGTTTCAAGACATTCAGTGCAAGTACATGTATGTAATAAACATTTATTTAAGGCATGTGTATACTTATTTACTTCTATTGGATTTTTTTTATTTTGGTTCCTTTCAACTTTAAAATACATGTATTCCTATACACCAGTGTCACATTATATTGTGGTTTAATCTAAATTCAGTTGCCTGCATGGCACAGTGGTTAGAGAGCTTGCTCTAGAGTAGTGGGATAAAAAGTTGATCCTTATGTCACGGGTTCAAATCCCACTGTGGGATATGGAAACCAAGGTTCCGTGTCGCAGTAGGTGCTGGACGAAAAAAGATCCCTCACTGCTCAATGGCCCTGAGTGCTGAGTACAGGTTTAAATTTGCAGCCCTCCCCTAGCAAGTGGTGTTGTCTCAACAGTGAAAAATTTGTCAAGGGATGTTAAACAAATAAACCTTGAACACACCTTTTATGATCAAAAATTTATTTTATTATCAATTATCTTCATTGTCTGGCTCAACCAGAAAAACAATGAAAATTGTTCAACAAAAAACTGATGAAACCAAAGTTTATACTAAACACTCCCAAGAACATAAGGTCAATGTAAGAAAAAGTTGGATGGTTAATTTAACAGAGAATTACAAGTTCAGTTATGTGTACCTACCAATAATGTCCTCTTCCTCTATTGGGGGAATCCGTTCGTTAGCACTGTCTTTGAGATCATCAATTAATTTATATATCACATTATTTTCCTTAATGATTATGTTTTTCTTCTTTGCTTCAAGCTTTATTTCTTCAGGTACAGGTACATTGAAACTAAAGATATCAGCTGAAAAAAAAAAATACTAGTGCAATTAAAACTGCCCTTGTGACCCACTCTAACTTGACAAATTTACTAAGGACAAAACAATATCTTTATATTATATAAAAAGGAATAAGAAAAGCATAAATTGTTTCATTTATACTGTTATACAAGTCATCTATACAATTTTAAACAAAATATTAAAATAAAGTTAGCCAATTCGGAATTATGCATATTGCATTATGTCATTTTACAGAAAACAAACTGATATATTGATTAATCTGAATCTCTTTTACACTTAAGGGGTTTTATCTAGGGTCCCTTTATAAACATGAAATCACAGAGAGACCTTTTGGGCAGTGTGCAACTTGTCTAATCTCTTTACTATCTCAAAAGCCCCGAAAATTTGATTTCAGTGTATTTTTAGGGTAGATCTTTCAGCACTTATTGTGGGATGAAATATTGAAGATATTGACATATTTCATGGTGACTTTTCAAAATCACTGAGCAATCTAGGGGCTCATTAAGGAGCAAACAGTGAAAGTTCCCTTCCAGTTTCTTTCTGTAGCAACCTCTGGGAGTTTGCTGAGCGAATGCTTTGAGCCAATCAAGATCACTGAAAAAGGGATTACTGAAAACGAGGTCACTGTATGGCCAAAATTCCGATGAGAGATCCTTATTTGTTCAAAAACATTTTGTGTTCTTTGAAAGACCTTCGAGAGATCATGGGGAAGCCAAAAGCTTGTTGAGTGACCTTTCTGCACTCTTTCAGCATTCTTTAAAAGATTAATTATCACTGTCATCATTGAGCCCATTTTGAGTCAGGTCAAAATATTGAGGAGACAATGAAACAATTGAGACCACTGAGAGGTCATGATGATGGTTGGTAACTGAAAAAACATCATTGAGAGATTCGGCCAATTTTGCATCACTCAGAAATATCTCAGCAGTGGCGACTTCTGTGTAGAGGGGTTTTTTTAACATGTAGTCAGAGCAGCAATTTTTTTTTTTTCTTTCTTCTATTCCTAAATTAGATTTTAATAAACCTAGTCCATAATTAACATTTAACTTACCTTTTAAACTTGCTGCTAAATTTAAATCAGCTTCACCCACAGGCCCAACATCTTGATGTACAACCCGTAGTTCACAAAGCTGAGAATCAAATGTTGAGAACATTCCTACTAATGCCTCAATGGACCCATAAACATCACCTGTACAAAAAAATTCATTATTAAGAACTAAAATTTTGTAAAAAGATTAGGTCTTCTTCCTTTTCTTCCTAGTTGCAAATGGAAACACTTTCAGCAGTGATCTCTACTGGAAAATTTATTCCTTCAAAGCTAGGAATCTACCCTGCCTCCCCACACAGAGGGAATGAGAATGATTTCTATAGGGCACCTGCAACTCATTGCCCTCATAGTCAAGCAAAACATGTTTTACAGAAACTTCTCCATGTGCTGTATTTCTCAAGTGTTTTGAAGGTCAATAAAGATTGCTTTATGGTAATAAATTCATTATCATTTACATATTTCTTAAATCAAACAATTACATATACATATAGATCAGCAATGATGCAACTATGAATTAAAACTGATCATACGATGTACCTTTGAGAATTATGGGAAGACAAACTTCTCCGAACGAGGACGGCACATCTCCGTAGTTAACAACCTTCTCCTTTGCCATTCTGTATAACTGGAAGTTTTTCTGTTTCAGTTGACGTAACTCCTGCATGGTTTTCTGGTGTTCCTGACGTCTCTCTTCCACTGAGGCACTCATTTCCTCGCGACCAATTTGATTCTTTCTGGAAATTAAGTTTACCACAGCCTGTGCTGTTTTCTGTCAATTGAACATAAAAAAAAAGTTTTATCAAATTGATCTATTTTTATATAATACTAGTACACTATCGTAAAAGTGAAATTTTTAGCATGACACAAATTTTGTAAATTGGAATAATTTTGGGGGGATGATTTTAAAGTGCCAAGAAAGATATCTCTTTCAACCATTGTTAGCAATATTCAATTCTAATGATTACTAACATAACTTACAATGCCAAAATGAAATCCTTATTAAAAATTCTGCTTTTGCAGTAACCATCATGTTTTACATTCAAGATCTGAACTGACTGGGACAAATCAAATACATGAAAACATAATACCATTGTTGTTTCAGGCAAGATTTATTTGTGATATATTAATAAAGGTATTTTGACTGTAATGCAGTCTTGTTTCACTAAATTAATTACATGTAATTAATGTGATTTCACTTAAAACACTAACCTTGACCTTGACCAAACATGCAGTCTATGTGATGTTTCTTCACATTTAAGAACAATTTTAAAGCCCATACTTAAAAACAGACCATTAATGTATCCATATGACCTTCATCTTGCAATCTTTGCATCATAAAACTTTATCCCACAAAAACAGCTAACAATGTACATACACCTTTCTATCATCAATGTACTTATATGTGAATGACCTTTATCCTGTCCTTGACCTTACCCTGTCCTTGAACTGTAGAACCTCATCCCCAGCCACAGGGAGTTCTCTCCATCCCGTGACTTCTGCACAGAAGGAGGGGGACACGGATTTCACAGCCTGACCCTTATCATTCACCATGCTTTTAATCTATAGAGAGAAATCAGCACAAAATTAATGATTAACAGCCTTTGTAGATCAAGAATTTAAAACTTAAAAACATAAACACATCTTTTCTTAGATCGCTGGACTGTTTCTAATAAAATTATACCTTGTAGTAAGAAAGACTTGGGTTACCTTTTACATTTAACTTCTTCCTTTTTTCTAATATCACAAGACAGAATTTAATTAGATCATTATCTACTTGTGCATGTATATACATGAATATGTTTGGGACCAAAAAAGGATATTTATAATATTTAGAGTTTTTCTTCCAGGAAAAAGGGTGCCTTCTATAACTTTCTTCAAGATTTTTTCTCACTACCTAGAAAACACTAGTCTTGTGTTATATTGATAAGTTCTCAATGTAGCATGATATTCCCTCTCTAAATAATACATGTGAGTTCCAGACCTCCTTACTGGAAGAATGCTGATAAAAATATTCAATTGTTTTTTTAAAAAAAAACAAACAAACCTTTCCATAAGCCTCTCCTGCAACAACAATTGCTCCTGTTTTCAAGATCCCCCGTTGGACTAGAATTGTTGCAACTTTCCTGTGTTAACAAAAGAAAGCAGTTTAAAAGCAACCATTATCATAGAGCTCATTTGGACTTCCGACTTAGAGTCATACACAACATGCCTTAGACTAACAACATTACCTTACATACATGTGTATTACATTACCTATTGTTAACTTTTCAAGATTTTCTGAATTTTAAATACACATGTAGTACCATATCAGATATTCTTAGACAAAAAAATCAGTATACAGTTGAACTTCGGTATCTTGAACACTGATATCTCGAATACCATTGATATGTCGAATTGATTTGGAAGTCCCAACTACTCATTATTTAAGTATTTTAACCTCGATATCTCAAATCATTGGATATCTCGAACTTTTTTCTTGGTCCCGTTGAGTTCGAGATAACGAGGTTTGAGTGTATTACATACATTACCAGGGACTTTGAGAAGATATCAAGTGATGAAAAGCCTTGCAATTCTCAAAGAAACATTACCAAACATAGTTTTTTCTTTCCTTAAAATTTGTTTTAAAGGAAGTGTACAGCATCATTAGGCATAATAAAAGTTGCAAAAAGGTACTTCATATATTGGATCTCTTCAATTAAACAGGGAATAATTAGGGAATATCTGTCTAGTTTGTTTGGTTTTATGATGAAGATAAGCAATTGGTTTGCATGATAATTTTATGCATAAACGCCTTTGACAGATATTCCTTATATTTACAAGATTCCATAAATTTACAAGCTCGATCCAAGCCCTGCGCACCTCCCTCTCTCCCCCCGCCCCCACCCCTAAAGGTCTATCAATGAAACAATAGCTTTATGAAGGAAAAAAGTTATTTTATTATTTGTAGTTTTACCTTGAACATAGAAATTTGAACATGTTACATGTAATATACTGAAATGCAAAAGAAACGCAACATCCTATTTTAGGGGAAAATTTTGTATATAGAATATATTAATTTTGTATCTAAAAAGTAAGGCTATCTTCAACTTAGTAAATATTGGTAATTTTAGGTTAACAAAAATCAAAAACTGCATGTTTAACAAATCATTTGACAGTACTATGGGGTTTTAAGGGTTTTTATCTGTTCATCATAAGTAATGCAGGAATAATCCGAAAAATAAATTCTCCTTTCTTCTCCATAAGAATTGCCAAGGCTTCCTGAAAATGACTTAAGTACGCATTTCCATTGCTCTAGCTGGAAAATCTCAAAATAAAGGTGATAGAGAATTGCAGATACAAATATGCACTACATCACGCCTAAACAGGCTCTTGTATTAGTATGAATGACAGTCCTTGGACCGGAAGTCCAATGGTTACTACACTGCGCTAGGCTAGAGAAAATTCGACCTCATCATCTGAAAAACAGGCATTTAAAAATGGCAGAGAATATTTCTATCGAGATTGATGAACCTATTGCATTGTAGAAATCAACCTGCAATTGTTGTACATGGCAATCTTGCATGCTGTGACTGAATGGCCGGGGTGGGGGGGTTTAAACAGTCACGTGTTATTTCTAAAGTTAAAAGATATAATCCTTTAACATGTTTATCAAATCTCTGATATTTTTAAATCAAGTTTAACCTTACTATATTCATTTTTGAAAATTATCAAATAAAAAATTCAAATATTTGTAGATTACTGCTTGTTGTGTTTCTTTTGCTTTTCAGTATATGAAAAAATTAAGGTTCAAAACTATGTTATGTATGTCCTTAAAAAATCAAATTGCAAAGGGTATGATTTGCTGGATAACTTAACAATTTTGTTAATCTTGTTGATAGTGTGAAATAAAAATGTAATAAAAATAGCTATAAAATGATACATGTAATTAAGAAATTCTTGACTACCGGGTATATATACAACATCACACATTAATATTGAAAGACATGATGATTTATCAGACTAAGTACAAAATGATGATTTTATAAACAAGTATAATTGTTCTTAAATAAATATGAACATTTCATAGTCTCTGATGTCAAAATTAAACTACTTCATAGAAATACCCTGTCTTGGGGTTGAGTTTAGATTCGAGGATGTGACCTTCCACCAGACCCTTGGTGTCACATTTCAGGTCCAGTAACTCTGCCTGGACTGCTATGGTTTCTTGTAACTCGTCAATGTTTTCCCCCTGGAAAAAAAAATTGCAAGAATATTTCAGATTCATTACCAAAATAAATGCCAGAACAGCATGTCATACAGGGCAGAATGCCAGAACAGAATATCATACAGGGCAGAATATCAGAACAGAATATCACAAGTAAAATTGATGCAAAGCATCAAATTGGCCGCAAACAAAATTTAGCATTTCAAAAAGTACTTTCACAATTTTAAAAGCATCCAAGCATCCATGCAAGAAAAGCACAATTAAGATATTCAAAGCTTGAAGAGTGATCATTTTTATTTTAGACTGTCTTCAAAGCAAAATAAATAAATAATTTAAAAGAAATGAAATAAATAGAAATTTTAGTGCATTTGTTCATCAATCTGATTCATCGATGTAATAAAGTCAGTGATAAATGATAAGAATTTATTGTCATCAAAATTAATATGTAGGTCTCTAAAGATGAACCACGTGCTGATACCCTGGATCTTTGCCACGTGACGATGCCCATGATTTCTGCAGAGGAGGCAAGTAGGCTATGCTGCACAGCACAGTGCAAAATGTAGAAAAAAAAATTATCCTTGTGTCAGCTGTACCATATTCAAAACAATTTTTACTAGTTGAACAACTTTTCAATTTTTATTCATCATGCACTTTTACCACAATTATAATCCAGAAAATCATAACGATTTGCTTTCATATCTTACACACTGCCAGGTTGGGAAGTACCTTTTGTAAACTCTCTTTATATAATCTTAAATTATTAATTTTCTGATGAGAAATGATAATGAAATTGAAACATAATAACAACAATTAAAACCTAGTTTAAAGCAAGTTTTTAAAATATTTTACTCATGATTTTATACATGTTATCATTTAAAAATTATTTTACTGGACTAATAGAGAAATAACGTCTCATTTCTCCAAGTGCACTTTCTTACACAACCACAAATAGATCAGCCGCTGCTGCGGCCAATAATAAGGGCAGAATGTCAGAACAGAATACTGTATGTGTACTTAAAAAAGTGGGCTTTGGAGCGGACAACAATGCACTAATTCATGAATACCGTTAACAATTCATATATAAATACAATACGTGGCACGGATGTGTGTAACGCTAATTCATGAGTACACAAACCACTTAATAATACCCAGTGACCGCGCTAAATTTTGAATACGTCAATTTATGTACATGTACAGTATCATTAAGGGCAGAATGTCAGAACAGCATATCATAAAGGGCAAGATAAAAAGATCAATATAGGATAA
Source organism: Saccostrea echinata (assembly GCF_033153115.1). NCBI lineage: Eukaryota > Metazoa > Mollusca > Bivalvia > Ostreida > Ostreidae > Saccostrea > Saccostrea echinata. The sequence continues at coordinate 24,205,091 of NW_026889751.1, forward strand.
AACACTAGATTCAATAATTTGGTTGATTGGGGGTGGAGGTTGGGGGTTAGGAGCCCTCTCAAGTTTTTGCTGTCTGACATTGATAATTATATTACACAAAAAGTGCATACCGTGCATGATTCTTTATGTCATTGGTGCAGTAAATCACAAAATATTTTCATGGGGTCAAATTTTCATCATTTGATGTCAGAAAAAAAAGTTTGTGGAGATTTGATTTCATGAATGGAGAAGTGTTGAGTAGTTATGTATATGAAATTGTAATCATTGGACAGAATTTTTGGGTCTTTTCATACTTCAAAGCAACAAAAAAATTTAACTTCCATGACAAATAGTGATTTCACAGTATTTGAAATAATTCTTTTTTTATGAATAAACAAGAAAAAACATATTTTATTCATTTTTTTTCAATACATGTATACTATTATTTGATAAACTAATATTTTCATACCTTTAAGGCAGAAATAGGTACAGCAGGAATATCCCCACCATTCAACTCAGTCTGTATCCCATGTTCAAGTAGACTATTCAGTGTTCTTTGCTGCAAATTATTTCATCATTTACAACCAATTAAGTCTATACATTGTATATATAATATTATAGAATATATATACATCAAGGTACCAAAAGTTTGCTTTTAAGAAAATTTCTTGGGGCAAAAACCATGTGTATTGTTTATTTTCTTATAGGTATATATGTCTAAATGCTGATAGCTGATTGGTAATTGGTCAAAAAAGAAATAAGAGTTTGTTTTCATATACTCTGCATATACATGTATATATTCCAATTTTCAGATAGGTTCTTCACTTTTAAAAAGGAAAATTGTCCATATATATATAACAAGAGGCCCAGGGGTCACATCGCTCACCTGAGCACTGTGGCTAGGAAAAAAGGAAAAATCAGTTTAGTATTGTAAAGCTTAAATGCATAAGTGGTCCCAACCTACCCCTAAAAGGGAAGGGGGGGGGGGGGGGTATGATTTGAACAAAATTAAATCTACACTAACTAAGGATGCTTACATAATTTTTTGAATAAGTGTGACTTTTTTCTCTACAAGTTTGAACTTTCATTGTAGCCCCACCCTACCCCTGGAGGTCATGATTTGAAGAAACTTGAATCTACACTATCTGAGGATGCTTCCATATAAATATGACAAAACGTGGCTTTGCTGTTCTTGAGAAGAATTTTAAAGATTTTTACTATATATTCCTATGTAAAACTTTGATCGTTCATTTTGGCCCCACCCTATCCCCGGGGGTTCATGATTTGAACAAACTTGAATCTACACCACCTGAGGAAGCTTCCAAATAAATATTACCAATCATTGCTTTGCTGTTCTTGAGAAGAAGATTTTTGAAGATTTTTCAAATATATTCCTATGTAAAACTTTGATCGTCCATTGTGGCCCCACCCTACCCCCCGGGGGTCATGATTTGAACAAAATTGAATCTACACCACCTGAGGATGCCTCCAAATCAATATGACCAATCATAGCTTTGCTGTTCTTGAGAAGAAGATATTTGAAGATTTTTCCTATATACTCTATGAAAACTTTGATCGTCCATTGTGGCCCCATCCTAACCCTGGGGGTCATGATTTGAACAAATTTGAATCTACACTAACTGAGGATGCATACATATACATTTGACCAATCATGGCTTTGCTGTTCATGAGAAGAAGATTTTTGAAGATTTTTCCTATATACTCCTATGTTAAACTTTAATCATCCATTGTGGCCCCACCCTACCCCCTGGGGTCATGATTTGAACAAACTTGAACCCACACCACCAGAGGATGCTTCCAAATAAATATTACCAATCACTGCTTAGCTGTTTTTGAGAAGAAGATTTTTGAAGATTTTTCAAATATATTCCTATGTAAAACTTTGATCGTCCATTGTGGCCCCACCCTACCCCGGGGGTCATGATTTGAACAAACTTGAATCTACACTACCTGACAATAATTCCACATGAGTTTCATCTTTCCTGGCCCATTGGTTCTTGAGAAAAAGATTTTTCAATAATGCCATTAATTTTTTGCTATTTCGTAATTATCTCCCCTTGGAGGAGGGCGTGACCCTTCATTTGAACAAACTTGAATCCCCTTAATCCAAGAATACTTTGTGCCAAGTTTGATTGAAATTGGCCCAGTGGTTCTTGAGAAGAAGATGAAATTGTGAAAAGTTTACGACAACAACGATGATGACGACGACGACGACGACAGACAATGGACAAATTTCGATCAGAAAAGTTCACTTGAGCCTTTGGCTCAGGTGAGCTAAAAAAAAGGATTAGACTTGCAGGATTGTGAAGAAAAACTACTTATTATGATCAAAAACAAAAAATACAGTACTTATGTTGATCTTCAGGCTCTTGTCATCAGACAGTACTAAAAAAAATTGCTATTTTCCACAAAGTTTTTACTTCTTTTAGTTGAAAAAATACATAGACTCAAACTTTTGTTTTGCTCTTTTTTTAATTCAAAAAATCAAATCAGTCATACTTACAATATCAGCATTTGGTCGATCTATTTTGTTAATAGCAATTACCATGGGAACTGTGAAGGGAAAAAACAGACATAGTTGATAATTAATTTTAAAAAGGAAATATGTAATTGATAAAAATAATTAATGTAGAATTTAGCATATGTTACAGTTACATGTATATACATACACGTTTCTAAGAAATCACATGACTGTACGAGGGGTGATCAAAAAGTTCGCGAACTAATTGAATTACTTCCTTAAAAGAAATAAAATGAGGTTTTAGTGTTCATTATTTTTTGAGGTAGTCCTCTCCGATTTTAATGCACATCTGCCATTGTTCTGCCCATGCACGAATCACGTGATCCAGGCAGTCACGTGACATGCTTCGTAGCGGTCTGTTCACGGAAGCTACGAGATTTTTCTGAGTCTTATATTTCTTACCATGCAAGTAATCTTTTATAACAAGAACAGACCATCTGTCAGAAATGGACAAATCTTTGCAATAGGATGGGTGGGTAAGGATATCCCCTCCCAGAATTAGCGTGGCGACCATCACAACCCGAGTCCTCTGTCTCAGGAACGTCATTTAGCCAATGTGGAAAAAAGTATGTGCGCCTTCATTTTTTCATATCTCATATGTTTAAAGTCTAAATTAAACGATATTTTAGGGATTTAATAATTATATTATTGCTCATATATTCAACTATTTTTCATACTGTTATTTGGCGATCTTTCAAAACAAATTGCTTAACTAAGGACACATCTTTTTACCGGCTTGCTTTCGCTGGGCAACAGAACAAACATCATTTTTAACCATCTCCCTACCTTCACTAAAACATTCAATCCAATTAATGATTGAACTTCTGGTAAGTCTTTTGTCTTCATAAACCTTGTACAAATTATCATATTCTACTGCAAAGGAATTTTCGAGATATACGTTAAACTTTACAGCCGTTCGTTGCTTGAGTACGACTGAATCAACCATTTTTTGTCACAAGTGACCTACATACTGACGTCATTTTCACATTGTGACGTCACAAACACGGAGCAAAACATTATTTGACATCTGCTATTTATAGAACATGTGTATGACTATATGTGTGCCAAATTTCATTCTGATCTGAATTGTGGTTTTTTTAATATAGAGATAGTTCTCGAACTTTTTGATCACCCCTCGTACATTATATACAATGTACAGTCAAACCTCATTATCTGGAACTCAATGGGACCGACAAAAAAACTTCGAGATATCCAAGGATTCGAGATATCCAGGGTAAAATACTTAAGAAATAAGGGGTTGGGACTTCAAAATCACTTTGACATATCCATGGTATTCGAACCGTGTTCGAGATACCGAAGTTTAACTGTATATTGATATGTAAGTGTATGATGATTATATGCATCGCCCAGACCACTCCACCAAAGCGGAAAAAATGCTATCATTCTGCATGCACTAACCTTCCCGACAACAAAACTTAAAAGATCAGAAAAGATCATTTCATCATATGGCTGAATTGCTCAGATGAGTTAGAGAAGTACCATTATGTTTCCTGGCATGTTCAATTGACTCCAGAGTTTGTGGCATAGTTCCGTCATCCGCCGCCACCACCAGAACTATGATGTCTGTTACTATGGCGCCCCTCTCACGCATGGCTGAGAATGCAGCGTGACCTGGGGTATCCAGGAATGTTATCTGATTTCCCGAGGGTGTCGTGACTGAAAGGCACAGAAATATTGTTTGAATGAATTATACCTAGTAAAATTCTCTCACAAAAGCTATGGAAGAGAAAATATTTGAGAATATTAATTTTTTAAAATGTAAATTGTATAGCCAACAACCCTCACCCTCCAAGGAAAAATTTCAATGGAAGGTGGTCTTTCAAAAAAGATGCAACTGCACTGTTACTTGAAACTGAAATCACTATCCCTTGAATAAAATTGCTAATTTGTAAGCATCTAAGAACATTATGTAGTGAATAAGTATTTTAATTTAGCTCAATGGTTTTGACCATGAGACCAAACATCATTAAAATACTTAAATTAAATTTGGTTGACACGTTGTTGGCTATAAGAACAGTGGGACAGTGAGACACCAGAGGCCTGTTCAACAGTGCGAACGTTCGCGAGCGCTCGCCAAAATTCCTTATCCCTTCAATAGAAATGTTCGCGAGCGCTCGCTCTGTTGAACAGGCTTCAGGATAGAAGAAGATGATGACATACCTACATGTATCAGTGTGTGCCCATTCATTCATGGTAAGAGGGAAAACCCCCCACATTTTTAAACACTCCAAAAAATGACAACCTGGTCAGACTTACCAGAAAAAGCTCCTATGTGTTGTGTTATTCCCCCGAATTCCTGAGACACCACATTAGATTTACGTAGTGTGTCCAGCAGTGTGGTTTTTCCATGGTCAATATGTCCCATTATGGTTATTACTGGTGGTCTGGAGACCAGAGTTTTGGGGTCAGGTGGGGCCCTGAAATGTAGACAGGTATATATATATCTCACATTTATCTCGATCACTTTATTTACTTGTTTGTACCACCATCAACAAATAAGTATATATACATGTACATGTAAATCCATAGTTCAGAAAAGTCAGTTCTAACATGCTTTTTCTTTCAATTTCCCAAATTCTGAAGTTTAGGTTCCTTATATTAATAACTCTCTTTTTGTGAAGTAATTGTTTGCCTTTTATAGTGACAAATTGCATTTCTCACTTTCTGCCTGGATCCAACACACACTCATAAAACATATTCTAGTTTTGCAGAAATTAACACCAAAAATTTTCAACAGATTGTCTTGTTAAAATCTGAAGTTTGAGAAATTTTAACCCTGTACTCAGCAGAAAAACATAAAGGCATGTGAATCTACACAGTTCAAAGCCTTAAACATAGCTCTGAAAAAGGAGCATACATGTACAAGAATGTGTCAACTATTGACAATTGCTATGACCTTGAACTCAATGGGCAACATACTCACTGTGTCAGACAAATATTCAGCACTCTCATAAATATGGAATACAAGAAGTTTATTAAACTCTTTACATGAAGCTCAAGTTAACCCTAAAAGACACACAAAGGATAAGGGAACCAAAGTGATTCCCATTAATCCGTCCATTGTAGACAGGAAGATAAATAAATAATCTATTTGTGTACACACTGTCGTGGAATATCCTGCTGTAAGACCTGTTTTGCCATATCCCTGCCTGTCATTATGGGATTCCCTCTAAAAGTCCGACAGATGTCCGATAACAGGTCAAGGTCATTAATTTCTGAATAACAGAAAATGTCATTTTCTTTATTAATTAATTACCAAAGTACACGCAGCTCATTTTTTTGGTATGAATTTCTCTGCAAGAAATTCATAATCAAGTCAGTATAAGCATTAAGTTTTTCCCATGAAACTTTTTTAAAACTAATAAGACAATTATTCATACTTAGAAATTCTGAAAAATAGAAACGGAAACTTAATAGTTACATGTACGCAAGAACATGCATATTTCATTTTTTTTATATATATATAAATTTTCATGAATCTGAGAGATACTTTTACATTTCATAGAAGTACATTGTTTAAACTCATGGAATATTAAATCTACAGAAATAAAGGCAATTAAACAAATAATTATTTGTACCTGTGTTCTCATCTTCTATGCTTTCATATTCTGGGGATTTCAATATGACCTCTAATATTTTGTCTGAAAAAAACACATTACAAATGTTAAACAAGAAAAATTTTTTTTTACTCTCATTATCCTATTGCTTATACAAAGAAATGAACAATACATATTACAATTTTTAATAAACCCTACATTATCATGACAACTTTTATACCATACATTACATTTGTCTGCTAGTACTCATAATAAACAAAATGCCATACTTTGAAATCTAAACTGAGCTAATATTACACATGTAGATAACTGAAATTTGTGTTTAACATATTACAGTAAAACACGCTTATAACGAAGTGCCAGGGACAGACAATTTTGCTTTGTTATAACAGTAATTCATTACATCTGTTAAGTGTTCAATATACAGTGTATTTTAAAGTCAATAGGAATGAAAATCACTTCGCTATATAAGCATAAATTCATTATAAGGGTGTTTGCTATAAGCATGTTTTACTGTAATTATAATTATTGATGGAGACTTCTGCAGTTGCAGCTATAATCATCATTTGAAATAAAGTTATGCATTTTAATCTTTGTAAACTTGCATTTCAAACTTATTCTTTGAAACATTGTTTTCCATATATATTTTCTACATATAAAAAAAATCGACTACACATTCTATTACAACCCCCCAACCCCCTAGGGGCAGCTTGATTTTCAGATGAACATAAATAACAAGAATACCTAAGTCAATGTTCATATTTCTGGAAAGCTCGACAAGGGTCATTCCCTTAAAAACTTTGACATTCATTTGTTCCACTGATTTTGGCTTGTGGGGAATTTTGTTCTACAAAAGAAAATATAAAAACAAACATGCAAATTAATCAGTTACAAAATATATAGTTTCATCTCCAGTATTCTTTATTTGACCATTCCTGAATGTTGCTGCTGGATCTTATATAACCCAGAAACATCTGAATTTAGAAGAGGCCAAAGGCCACAACACTCACCTGAGTCATTATTCTCTTCCTGACCAAATCAAAAAACGTACAATTGTATCCTATTGAAATTGGACAAAAACTGTACAACATAACGTACAAGTAGCGTTTTGAATGAAATTCAGAGAAAATTTTATTTTCATTAACTTGTGCAACACTTTTCATGGAAATCAAAACCCACTTTACATGTATAGCACTTCCATGTACGCAGTTTTATTGAAATCAGACCAAAGTGTAGGAGAAGGTGTTTTGAAAGAATCTAAATAAAAAAAAAATTCAAATATAGCAATCATGAAAACATTTTTCATCCAAATCAAAAACTGACACAGAATTTTTATCTTGGTGTGTAAGTTTAGTCTACTTGATTTCTAAGTTCATTTGAAATAAAAAAAAATGTGAGAGAAGTAGAATTTTTAAAAATTTGTTTAAAGACAAATGGTCAAAAGGACAGCTAGAGATGGGCAAACAGCTTACTGACCCCTAAATACCCTTGTATACATGCAAGTACATGTGGTCTTTGACCAATACAGTTTAACAAGAGGCCCATGATCCACAATGTTTCCCTGTGTACCTTGGCCCTGCTGACTGTTCTTCAAAATAAAACTTTTTAAAAATTTTACCTTTACTTTCAAATTTGCATGTCATTGACAAATTTTGATCTCATTCCGAGGACACATCCTAGTGCATGTCAAGTCATGACTTAACCAAATTTAAATCCACACTACATGGGAATTCTTATCAATATGGATAATATGACCTAGCTTTTTATGGATGAGATTTTCTAAAGATTGTTCTATAAACATGTTTTATGTAAAATCTTATTCCCAATTTTTTTTCCAACCCTTATACCAGGGTCTATAACATTTGAAGAGGAAAAACATGAATCCACATAACTTGGATTTTTGTGCATATAAAAATGAATTAGTATAGCCCTTCTACTCTTCAATGAGTCACCCACGTGGCACAGTGATTAGAGCGTCTGCTTTAGAGTTGCGGTGTAAAGGAGTTGATCCTTATGTCACAGGTTCTAATCCCACTGCGGGATGTGGAGACTGGTCCTTCAGATGAGACTGTATAAACCGAGGTCCCGTGTTGCAGTAGAAGCTGGCACGAAAAAAATCCCTCACTGCTCAATGGCCCTGAGTGCCGAGTATACATGTATAGATCTAAATTTGCAGCCCTCCACCGGCAAGTGGTGGAATCTTGATATGAGTGAAAAAATTCTTGAGAGGGATGTTAAACAACAAAAAACAAAACACTCTTCAATGAAAAAAAAATATTTTTTTAACTTCCAATATATCTGATGTATAACTTTGAATCTGCATGTAGTTAAGACCTATCCTAGCCCCTGGAGCATTAATTGGTTTGAACAAATTAATATGAACCTGACAACATTGTTTTATTATTTGTATAAATTCATATGGGTAATTGTGGCCCTGATTTCGGGAATAAGAATTTAAAAACAGTTGAACCTCAATATCTCGAACACCGATATCTCGAATACCATGGATATGTCGAAGATCTTTAGACAGGCAGATGAAGAGGGAATTTAGAGTCTCTTCCAGTCTCATCATTGAGGACTAAAACTTTGCATCCCATTCATCCAAGGATGATTTGAGACATGTTCGGTTGAAATTGTTCCTATGGTTCTGGAGATAAAAACTAAGTCAAAGTGAAAATGAAAAGTTATCAGACTACAGATGCCAGATAATGCATAGACAACTGACAAATGTTGATCGGAAGAGCTCACATGAGTCTTGGGCTCAGGTGAACTAAAAAGAAAATAAGTCTCAATATGAAATAATTAACATTCCAATCACACTGACACTTTCAAAAGTTTTCCTTCGCTTTTGGTTTAAAACTTCACTTGGTTCTTCTATATCCCTCAATAGGTCATCCAAACCTGCTGCTATACTGCTGGTGTGGAAAGCCTGCCTAGGGCCTGTGTATGGATGCCTTGTACATGTTCTTTCTCTTGCACACAAGTTCCATAACCCTGTGAGTTTTTTTGTGTTGGAAGCATTCTGCAAATGGCTTGTAAGTCGTTGCTGTGTAAGAAGTCTTCGAAAGCAGATCTCACACACCCTAGACATGACTATGAAACCTAAAATGTAAATAGCTTGAGATAGTATAAAACAGATTGAAGTACAATAAGCATAGATTTAAATATCCATATACAACAGTAACAATAGGACTAAAGATTATTATACTCTAAGACTTGTAGAAGAGTCAACTGTAGCTCTCAGACTTTACAAACACTGAGTAAAACCTGAAAACATCAATGATCATGATTTGTTTCACAGGAGTCGGTAGTTTTATCCATAAAGCAACATAAACAACAACCAGTGAGCTTAGAGAGCGTCACTTCAATCGCTACACTAACGAAGCTCACTGGTTGTTGTTTATTAGCTTTTCCTCAAATATGTCAAAAATACGTAAAATATCGGCTTGCTACTGCCTGCCCAATGTACCAACTGGGAAACCAACAATTGCCAAGAAAATCTAAATATCGAGTATTTCAGGGGAATTTTTACAGCAAATACACTCTACAAAGAAAACCTATAACAAACATAATCTGAAAATTTTCAGCTCAAGTGATAAAGAATTAAGACAGAACATTGAAAAATCCCGAATAGTCCGGTTTTCAATTTGCCCCGGCCCGGGTTTGCCTACTCATTTTACCAACACTCTTATTTACGTTGTTTTATGGATATAATAATAACTGCCGACTCCTAGTGTTTGTTTAAAATATTAATCGTTAATCTTTCAAAAAAGAGCGACATTTTATAATTTACAGTCAATAACATCTTTACATATGCTCGTGTCTATGCTTTATGCGGGACTGAGAATTATCGACTTTTAAAGATAATTCGGCGCCATCAGATGTTTCTTCTCTAGTATCTTTCGAATTTTCTCTGTTCTCCAATGGCATCGTAACAGTTTATATTACTATTCATTAATTTATAACCTCTTCTTAAGTTACTGGTCATTAAATAAATTACATGGTAACTTATCATAATAACAATTCACTTAAAAACACGCAAAACTCACATACCAAGCGTGATCACTGATGATTTCTTAGTCAATGACAGTCCCGAAAATGATTACGCAAGGCATAAAATGTCGATCCCGATCAAAATTCCAATTTTATATGTAGTAGGGTCGGAAAAATGAAAACATAACATAAACACATGCATATTGATATACGTCTACTCTATCCCTACAAATTCAAATAAGTATTTTATTGTAAGAAAATTCGCCCCTAAGTTATATTCCGAAGTAAAACTGAAAAGTAAATGAAGTAAAATTAATTTTTTTGTTTATTTGTTATAAAAAGAAAAAACCCAGTATGTATATATTTTCTGCTCGTGCAGTGAACCCAGAGGAGAGTTATAAATTGAACCTTGTTTTAAGCCCCGTTGTTCAGTTGATATTATATTAATTCTATAGCTTTTGAAAACAAATTAAATGAAGTAAAACTAAAAATATCTTGAATATCTTGTCCAGAAAACCAAAATCAAACCACAAAGAAAAAAATTCTAAAATAAAATAGAGAAAAATTTTACATTTGTTGCAATAGTGCATTTGATGACTGTTGATCTGTCGCGATCCTAAAGTCAGACTTATTAACACCGATACGTACAATGTGAACACTGCGTAAAAAGAAACTTAATTTAGTGTTGTCTCTGTACATATCGACAGCAGCTAGATAGTTAAACCCTTGTTTGAAAAATTTCTGAGATGTTCAATTTTTATTTTTACTTTACGTATTTTTATTCCAAAAAGACTTGATCGGTTTTCATAAAATAAGTACTACAGTGTAGTCTCCTGTAAATTTTGGCAGGTGTGCAACATTGTCCTGAACAAGTAGGGTACATGTATAAGACCGAAGAACATTAACTGACAATATTGGAAATATGCAGATTACGTCGTTTTCATCCGTTTTCTAGGGTCAAAATATTTGATGATAGACAATGAATTCGGCGCGGACGTATGAGAAAACATAGGATTGAAACTATAGTTTGAAATTCACTTTCAATCCACCTCGGCTACGCTCGTATGCACAGTGTTACTGATTGATCCAGAAGACAATTGAATTCGATTTCAGAAAAGTTTGAAATTTATATACACGTAATTAAAACCAGATCTTATTTTCTATCCATTGCTTTTAATGAAATAAAAAGGAACAAACATTTGATTCCTGATTGGTGTGTGTTGTGTGTGGGTGGAGGGGTGGGGGGGGGGGGGGGAGATCTTGAAAATAAATAAGAATGTTTTTTTGTCTCGGCACCTCTCCCAGCTTTTGCGTGTCAAGCATTTGATCAGGGAAGGAAATATGAATGAAATTTAATAATATCAATCTCTTGTATAAAATGTAAAAGGTAAAACAACCAATTTTTCATAGTCTTATAATTTTCAAGCATTTCATTAATCTGTATGCATGTTCACGAAGCTATCTTAGGACTACGATGTTTTTTCCTAACTTAATGACAACATAAATCCTATAATATAGGCTATATACTAAGATCATCCCAAGTCTTTTGTGATGTTTATTTTTCTGAGTATTGCAAGCATAAGGGACAATTTTTATACTCATTACCTAAGCACAGTAAGCAGTTCGTGTATCAGCTGACAACTTACACAAATCATTTTTTTTTCTCACAAATGTTATCCCATCCTCACAACGTCAGTGGTACTGAGTCAATGACTACAACGTGTTGACTTACATGTACGATCCCTGACGTTGTGAGAATAATGTTACCCAAAGGTCTTTCCTTTGTAACATCAGTTACAATGTTCGACGATTTGCAGAAGATGATACATATACTGTATATTTTTTTCACCTCATCGAGAAGAAGCATGTTAATCCAATTTATAGCGGAAAGTTACACCGTACCGATGAATAGAGCCTGATTTCATCGAAGGAGACTGTGTAATCGTCGACAATGCCCCCATACATCAATATGGCTTAAAGGAAACTCAGAATTCATTTATCGACAGTTGGCGTTGAGTACAATTTTTATCTACATGTACATACACCCCAGATCTACATGTAAGCCTATCGAGCTTGTGTTCCGCAAAGTCAACTCACTTCTAAAGAATGACCGTTATGCACATCTACTAATTTGAAAGCTAATTTGAAAGTTAAATACTGTATACGAAGCATTTCAAGAAATCTCAACAGCAGACAGGGTGCCTTTTTTTTAAAGCCACAGAATATGATCGTATAAGACTTAAAGATAGAAAGGAACTCAAACGAAATTCAAACGGATTGAACGAAATTTATATAATTTAAAGAGATTTTTTTTTTTTTGCATTAAAAAGACATGATAATGGTTTTAGTTAGTTTTTTTTTATTAGGCCCTAATTTATTTTTTAACTTATAAATACGCTATGCGAGATGTTTTAATTTCAATAGTTATTGTTAAAGAACTCGAGTCAATCATGGTTATATTTTATTTTTCGGTAGATACATTTTCAGTGTAAAAAAAAAAATTAGTGTGCATACGCTACATAAATTTTCAAATAAAAATAGAAAATGAATTGAGATTTTCGTATTTGTTTACACTATGATTTTGTATACAAAATATTAAAAATCAAAATATTATTTCCTTCTCACTCTCAAAAAGCAAACAAACAAACGGGCAAACAAACAAAAATGCAACATAAAATGCTAAACCGAATCCAATATATTGGCTCCGCCTACTTCGATTTAATTGGAAGGCGATTTGTTAAATCCCTTGCGTAATACTTAGTAACCCTTTGTCATGTATGTGTTATTTGTTTTCAACTAATCAGCAGTCTACAGGAAGACAGCCAATGAACAAAAGTGTTAGAATAAAGCAAGGACGGCTCAGGATCTTACGTAATGCGAAAAGAAACACCTTTAACAAATACCAATTCCTGCAATATGATTGGTTGGTGACTTCTCTAACACTAGAGAGTTCTATGAAGCTCTACCCCAGGTATAAAATGTGTTATCTATAACCCAAAATGATATTTATCATTTTAATAATGAAACACTGTTAAATAGGGAGAGGCAGAGGAAAAAACATTGTACATTTTCATTTGCCGAATGAATGAAAGACGCTCATAATTCCTTTTTTTTTTTTTTTTTTTTTTTTGGTTTTTTTTTTTTTTTTTTTTTTTTGGTTTTTTTTTTTTTTTTGGTTTTTTTTTTTGTTTTTTAAATCTACCTTATTGCCAAAGGATGTGTTTATGTTTGCGGGTGAGCTATACACATTATATATATTGTAGGACTAATTTTAAAATTATTAATTTGAGGGTAAAAATCTTTATTTCTATAAATACGCTTAAATATTACATTTCAAATCGTCTTGTATAATATCGTCTATAAAATCATTTTCGACAATGTTCGTCGGTCCTTTTGTACTTCTGACAATCCAAAACAGGCACAGGAGCTTAAAATGACAATTTGTTTTTAAAAAAAATGTTACCAGGACAATGTGAAGAAATACATGTATGTTTATTAAATTTTGAGGCAGATTAACGTTATCTATTTTCTTTTGTTTGGCTTCAAAATATATTTGCTGTTTTTTTTTCTCAGAAACTTCAGTGATTCCCAGTCATGTTTCGAGTTGAAATATTTTGCATCTTTGAACATGATTTTTATTTTCCTTTGTTCCTTCTTCTTCTCTAATAAAAAGGATATTGAATGGGATTGTAGAGAAATTACTAAACACCTTATACGCGTTTAATATATATCCATATATTTTTGCAATTTAACTCTCTTCAAATTTTCACAATGAAATCTTAGAAGCCACTTGCAAATTTTAATTCGAACTTTGAATTCATACTTCCTGAGTTTTAGTAACCAATCCGGTATGAAGATTGATGGCTTGAATATTTGAAATAATTTTTTTTTTTTTTAGAAAATGAAAAAGAGAAACGTGATTCTTTTTTTATATGAGTGTTTGAGTCAAAACAATAAGCTAAAAAAAAAATCTAAAGCCTTTTGCAAGTTGCATTAATGAACTCTAAGTATGAAGTAAATTTTAAAATAATATCAGATAAAAAATAGGTACAGAATTTAATTTTATTAACAATAAATATTCAATATCAAAAATTAAAATTACAAAGTTCGGTTTCGGATTTATGATATTTTCGGTAAAAAACTAATAATTCGAGGAGAAAAAAAGTAAAACGTTTTTGGAAATTCGAAAATATAGATTCCTATAACTTTTAATCTTTTAATTCTAAAACATCACAACATCGTTTTTTGGTTTCTAAATTGAATTTTTTAAAAACTAAATATCAAAATATCAAAATGCTGAACATTTTTCGAATTTGATGTATTACATGTAAGTACTGCGAAAAACTGTTTATCGCAAATTTTTCAAATTATGAATTGCTTAAAAACTCTACAACAAAAATAAATAAATAAATAAATAAATAAATAAATAAATAAATAGATAAATAAATAAATGCAAAAATTCTCGTTTTAGGTATTTGAAATTTTAAAGTAGATATTTAAGAAATCATTTTTTAGTCTCAAAAATACAAAATCTCTATTTGAGCTTTTTTAATTTTAGAACTTTTTAACAAAAATATGAATTTCTGAGAGTTTCAATTACTTTCGAAAATTGAATTATAAAATATTACACTCAAAATATACTTGCATAAATAGAAAAAATGCTCACTATTTATGTATTTAAAAAAATCACACTGAATTAGTATTAATTAGAATATTTCCATGATTTACATTATTAAGCGTAACCTATCATAAAATGACTTTTTTTAGAAAAAAATTATGTAAATTGACACAAATTACAAAGTATTCCATAAATTTACAACAATTTCAATAAATAAGTACAAAATTTCATGATATACCATGATTTACAAAAAAAAAAAAAAATAAAAAAAAATACAAAAAATAGAATAAATTACAATGAATGTACATAAATGGGTATAAATTACAATTTTTGCAGTAATGTAAAGAAAAATTCGCAAAGATACACACAATTCACTAAATTTACATAAATTAACATAAATTATCATGAATTTGCAAAAATTTTCTTATTTAAATAATTCAAAATAAATAAGCATGAATTTGAATAAAAATCTCTTAATTTACATAAATTATCATGAATTTGCATAAAATTCTGTTAATTTACATCAATTAGCATATATTTGCATAAAACTATCTTAATTTGCATAAATTTGCATAAAATTCCGTTAATCTACATACATTAGCATAAATTTGCATAAATTAACTCAAAATTTATGCAAATTAAGAAAGTTTTATGCAAATATATGTTAATTTATTCAAATATATGCAAATTAAAGGAATCTTATGCAGATTCATGATAATTTATGCAAATTTATATAAATTAATTGAAATTTTATGCAAATTAAGATAAGTTTATGCAAATATGTGCTATTTATGTAGATTAAGAGAATTTCATGCAAATTCATGATAATTTATGTAAATTTATGCTAATTTATGTAAATTATGTTTTTCGGGGGGCAAATTCATGAAAACTTATGCTAGTAATTTATGCAAATGGAAAATTATTCTAATATCTGCAAGGTAAAGTAAAGTGATTAGTCTTCATACTGATTGATGTACATGTGTGGTAATTTATGCAAATTCAGTGCAAATTGTTTTAATGTAGTGTAGAATTATGGATTTTATGCGAAATATTTTATACTAAATTATGTTAATTAATGCAAATAAATGGCTGTGCATGTAATTGTAAAATTATTCTAATGCATGCAAAATAATTCAAATTAATGCACATTTATAGATATTTGTATCCAGATGTATCTTAATTCATGCAAGTGTTGGAGTTAACATTGCTAATTTACGGAAATTCATCCAGATTTATTTTAATTTTACGCTCATGTATGTAAATTAACTTAAATAATGTTAAATTGTGCATGTGGTTGTAAAACATAGGTTATCCATGCATAATAGTTCAATAGTTAAAAATTATGCATATTCATGCACATTTATTTAAAAGAATGCTAATTCATCTTATTTTTTTATTCACTAAAATGTCCTGTAATCTGTGTAAATTTAAGGTAATTAACTAGGATTAAATTTATGTTTCTATTTTTAGATGTATGTGAATTCAATTATTTTGTGTATTAAAGTTGAGTTATAAACTAAAAGGGAGAAGGAAAAGGAAAAAGCCAAAAATAGATTTATAAAATCTAGATGGCCATTATACGGTCTTAAATGGTAAGATATTAAAAATGAAATTATCTACGTGAAATAGATTAAAATCCTAGGAAACTTTAAAAATAAAATGAGAGGCCATTGTGCAAACCCAGATCTAATCATAATATTTCAAAAGTTTGCTGTTAATTAAGCTTAATAATGTTTATTAATATATATATATATATATATATATATATATATATATATATATATATATATATATATATATATATATATATATATATATATATATATATATATATATATATATATATATATATATATATATATATATATATAATCTCAAAGAATATATAAGTAATGAAAGAAATACTTTGTGAACTTTTAACATATAATTTTGTGAAATTGTTTACAGGTGAACAATATGATAACTAATGTGTGTATATACAATGTAGTAATAATGTGTAGTTCGTTGATTAGAGAATCATTTTGTGAATGCAGGTAAAAACAGTTGATTTTGTTTTTCAGTATCATCATTTTTAAAATTTGGTTTTATTCTAATTATATACAATGTACATATTGCTTATATATTTACGGATGTGTTAAAATTGCATGCATATTATAAAAAAGATACTAGTACCTGGATCAACATTATGTTTCAATTTCAAATGACACAGCACTTTGAGATATTGAACTGGTCCCGTATGAAGAGGTGGATTTGGACTTCAACGTTAGAGGAGGTCAAAAATATAAATGATCAATAATGAATATCATGTATATTCGATACTTCTCTACAATGAAAAATACTGTGTGTGAAGATCAGCAATCCTTGGCTGACTCCGCTACGCTTCATACAAACTTCGGATGTAAATGGTGGTTGAATATGAATGAAATTGACGCATTTCTCCGCCGGAACTGCCTGTTAACTCATTTCTTATTTCACACTGTATGAAGTTCACCAAAAAGTTTCTTATCTTGACTAAATTTTCCTTTTCATTGGTTTTGATTACAACCTACTGTTAGTAACCTTTAAAAGCAGAAACATTGGTGGACCTGCCACAAAGTAACTTTTTGGAGAAAATTTGGATTGGATCTCATGATTGCATCAGCAAAAAGGTAGAACACGTTCACGTCCGAGGTTAATATGCAAGGCACGAGCCACCCGAGGAGCTCCGAGTGAGGCACCGTATACTTCTTTGTCCAAGAGAGAGAGAGAGAGAGAGAGATTATTTATTATTATTATTCCTTATTTCATAGGAGTATTCACTGAGATAAATCCAAGTCTTTTGGAAAAGACTTGTTTTGATCTCTCGACCTTGGAATTGAATTTGCATTTGAGAAACTTAACCTTTGCCATAGGTTGCTATACGGGGGCATCATTGTTTCACAAACACATCTTATTTTTTTTATATTTTTATTCATTTATTTATTTATTATTATTATAATTATTTTTTTTGCCCAATATGTAACTCCGAACAAATGTTTTAATATAAATATTACATCACTATTTCACACCAATTTAAGTTTACTGTACGTTTACAGCTTTCATTGATTTAATATTTAGAAAAGAAGAAAGAAGAAGTGGGAAAGAGGGTTTGTTGTTTTTTTTTAAGGGGGGGGGGGGGTTGCAGGGTCACAGTTGAGTTCTGTTAAGGGGGTGGGAAGGAGGCGTACAATGTATCTATCTCCTGTGCCAGATTTAATTTTACAAGGCTGATAATATATTTTGCAGAACATTGTTGAAATGAAATGCGATCGCATCCAAAGAATCCCCTATTTTCGACTGTATTTTAATTGTTTTTTTTTTTCGGGGGTGGGGTTATATTGAGCTTTAATTTGATTTTTTTTTTAATTTACGTTGCAAGTTATTACAGGAAGTCAGTCAGTTACATATGACCACAAACTAAAATTTACACAGCTTTTCACTCACGGTTGGAATATACATGTACATTGGATAAAAATCGGCCACACGTCAACAAGTGTAGAAAGGAACCAATGACAGCGTCTCTTACAGGAAAGAGGTGTGGCTTATGCCATATCATCGCTGTCAAAAAACAATCCAAAGTTGCTAGTGTTATTAATTTCTTAACCAATAAAAATCTAGGTCCCTATTTAAGAGGTCGAGGAATCTACCTTATATGGATATTGTTGTTGCGCAAGGCGGTGTTTACCGCGAACAATGGTCCAATCCAATGAATGAACAGAAAAGCGTGCTGGTCTACTACATGTTAAGAGCCCTCTATACACTGCACACTAGAGAGTTCTGACTTTGTGGTATTTTTATGCAGATAGAGTGATCTGCCCTTTGATCAAGAATAAAATAAATTGAAATGTACAGTTTATTACTTAATTTGTGATCAAATCAAGCATTCATATCACCTCAATAGACCAAGATGTATAGATAGAACACTTCATTTGCAGGTATTTTGCCCACTTAAGTAAACAACAGTGATTTATGCTCATCAGTACTTCATTGTCTTTGAACATTTTTACTAGGGGTAAATGCAAGGCACCCTATGTTGAAAATGTGATAGATAAGCTCAATACTTACACCTTTACACATTATAATTTTCTCAATGTCCAAAAAATATTTTCCTCTAGTGTATAGAGAGGGTCCTTAAATTTACATTTTACTTCAAACAGTGGTTCAGGCAAATTTAAGACACGATTTCAAATGACTGCGGGAAAGTCAACTAATAACTGTTTTCTATGTTTTTTGTAAAAAAAAAAAAAAAATAGGAAGATTAGGTACTAATTAAGATTTTCCATGCACACATTAACGAACAAAGCAATTTTCCGTGTTAAATAGTACATTGAAATACCGCTCATAAAGTCTTTACAAGTAATAAGAATCCAGGGTCGGGTTTCAAAACTTAAGCAAAAAGACTATTCTCAGGAAAAAAAAATGGAGGAAGTGGGAAAAAATTGGAGTCCCCCCCCCCTTCCTGACACCTTTCCTCGCGTATAACAGGCCTGTTCATTGTCTAATCAAGTGGTCGATTGATGTTTGGAAATCTTTGATGAATCGAAGTTGTAAGCTATTAAATCAAAGCAAAATACTAAAATACTGGGTAAAAATTACTATTTAAAACAACTTCTGCTGATTTCTGATTTTTTTTTTTTTTTTTTTTTTTTTTTTTTTTTTTTTTTTTATAATTTCATACACATTTCTGCATTTCAAAAATGAAGGGATTGTGAAGGATTAATCGTCCATATTAAATTTCATAATTACGCATTCTTTCGGCTAGTAACACTAAATATTATACAATAATAGAAAATTATGTGTATTTTAATCTTTACCTCGACATAAACCCTTCAAAGTTCTTTCTACACCTTTTCGAAAAAAAAAACCCAACTAGCTCCTAGCTATTTAAAAATATTCCGGTTTTATAGTATATGTAACTTAAAACACATAAAACATTTTTTGTTGCATGTTTATTTATTTTTTTTAATTAGAAAATACCACTAGGCTATTGATTTAAAGGGAAAAACATCAAAATTTAGGCGGAAATTTTAACTATTTAGTTTATGTCACAAAAAGTTAGTTAGACCCCTCTTCCTTTTCGATCCAGTTCATCTCCCCAGTATCAAATACTTCCCGAAGCCCCTGCTGACAGTACAGCACGGGAATACAGGCAATTGTCCACAAATGAGTTATACAATGGAGTGAAGAATACCCAAATTTTACCATTGCGAAACATTGTTTGTAAATGTGAGCATGGAGTTTTTCGAATTAGTAGATATATAGGATCTCCCATGATTTGTAGTTGGATATGATTTTTATCCAACGAGTTGTGTGTTTTTTTATCCCCGAGCCTTGGCGAGGGGATAAAAACACACAACCAGTTTGATAAAAGTCATATCCAACTATAAATCATGGGAGATTCTTTTTATCCCTTGTTTAATACTTCACAACCAATGTTTTACACTGTTTTATATAGGACTCCACTTTATTTTACTTCATCACGCTAACGCAAAAACCATTGTGACGTCACAACTGCACTTAACTGTGGATTATGAAAAATTTATCCAATGAGTCATATCCACGGGATAAAGGGGTAAACATGGGATAAAATGATATACACTGTACATATTGTATTAAGTGTGTAAAATGTTTGAAAAAATGCAACATGTCTTTCCGAGAGCGATTAGAAAAACTGGCCTTTTCTAAACGTACTAGTATTTTTCTGTAGTAACTCATAATGCAGTTCGACTCATTGAGCTGAATTGTCGGTTTTCCAGTCACGTAGGTGCCTCCTTTGGCATGTATAAATTTATTCCGACGTCACAGAAAATAGTTTCCTCGAACTGTTTAAATTAAGACACCCCAATCTGCGACTAGCAACATGACTTACACAAATTTTAAAATGGGGATTTTATGAAATTAGGAGAGAGAGAGAGAGAGAGAGAGAGAGAGAGAGAGACCTCGCTTCTGTAAAACACACATTGCAATGAATATATACATAATTATGAATTTATCATGTTTATTCAATTGGAGTTAACACAACACATGTATTTTTCGAACATTTACTTGGTGTTTATGTAGACTGTAAATTTGATTGGCTATTGTATTATTTTATAGAATACCTGTTCCACAAGTATTCGAATGATCCATCTGACCGCTTTTTTTTTTTCTTTCTAAAGAAATTGGCGTGTCATTATATGACAATCAACGTTCTAAAGAAAGCTCAAAACGTTCCATTCAAACGGAAAATTTTACCACTTCAATGCGCTTCATTGTAAATGCTAACTCAATAATATTGGCTCCGCCTACTACGATTTAATTGGACGGCGATTTGTTAAAATGCGTAATACTAAGTAACCCTTTGTCATGTATCTGTTATTTGTTTTCAACCAATCACCAGTCAGGAAGACAACCAATGAACAAAAGCGTAAGAATGGGACAAAGGACGGCTTAGGGTCTTATGTAATGCGAAATGGCACGCCTTTAAGAAATACCAATTACTGTTATATGATTGGTTAGTGACTTCTCTAACATTGGAGAGTTCTACACAGGTCTACCCCGGGTATAAAAGGGTTATCCAACGAAGAGACTGTGATATATATCATTATAATCAGTATAATAATACAACACTTTTGAATAGAACGTTTTGTAAATCAGCTGTACGTACGTAGTATCTTTTTTGAAAGGGGGGATGCAGCCGGAGGAAAAAACCATCTGGAAAAACTTTGACAAACAAAAAAAGGTAAATTGACCGAACCCCAAGACCCTATTCAAGAGGGAGGGTATGTTTCAACTTTTTTCATAACGAAATTTTATACATACATGTACATTACGTCATTACCTGATTTTACTATAATGCAACAAAAAGTTGGGGGGGGGGGGGACCAGCCTTTCAATGAAAATGTTCAATTAGTAAAAGAGAATGGGTACCCAAACTTCACCCCTGTAATTACTGGTGCATTATGGAAAGGAGAGAAAGAGAAGTATATCACATATTTTTCTATAAATGCAATGCATTGTTATGCTGAAGTCAATTTTACACCCATTCTTACAGTATTTGATCCGCCTTTCACGAATACATGTATTTATCCACCTTTTTTAAATCTCTAATCAAAGACATGTAAATGTCAATTATCAAAGTTCGCAAATCAGAAAGGGCAAAATAAAACATATATTTTTTTTTTATTTTATCAGTCTTAAACCATTTTGGCTATCAAATTCGACTTCAATATGACTAAATTCTTTGACAAATTAATACTTTCATTCCAATAACAGCGTGTCGCCGTGCTAAATCGAGCGTGCTACTTTGATTACCATAAAACTCATCGATTGGCTGTTTGGTTCAATTCATTGAATCCTAATTTGCATATTACTGACAGGACCAACAATACCCTCGACAGTATTAACCAATCGCATTGAATGAATGTGTACAAATATTCCCACAGCATTTGTAGTAAAAACTAACACGTGGTTTTTTTTGTGTGTGTGTGTGTGTGTGTGAGGGTGTGTGTGTGTGTGTGTGTGTGTGTTTTACTTTCTATAATCTGATTGCATATGTGAAAATGG
Source organism: Saccostrea echinata (assembly GCF_033153115.1). Lineage (NCBI taxonomy): Eukaryota > Metazoa > Mollusca > Bivalvia > Ostreida > Ostreidae > Saccostrea > Saccostrea echinata. Next base: position 24,227,364 of record NW_026889751.1, read on the forward strand.
AGGGTAAACAGGGAATAAAATATTAAATGGAATACCAAGTCTAGAAATTAAAGTTTATTCGGCATTTGATAAATAAGAACTAAACACCTATTTACTCTGTTACCCGGAAAAATGACAATGTGTCGTGAACAGTGATTTCATTAAAGGTGTATAAAGCAACTTTGACATTTTGTGATAAAAGTGAGGCATATTTTTCTGATTTCAATAATATTTTTACTTTTATGAAGCACAATTCAGCTGGATTCAAGTCGGGTGAATATGTAGGGAGAAATATATGTTTTAAACACCAATAGTCGGTAGCCAGTTCCTGAGAACCACCTCAGACATACTATGATGGGTGGGTGCATTATCCATTATATATCACCTCGTTGAAGTACTTCTTCTCCATAATCTAGATAAGAATTCCCCGCTTCTCCTAAAAAATGCAAAAATCAATGAAGTTGGAGGAACCCTCCACGATCTTCAAATAATTCCACATACTCTCATTATCAGACTGACGGTATAATGAACTTTTGTATTAAATTTCGAAACAACAACACAGATGGTTCCTTTTTATGAGTGGCCATATACTTTTTTTCAATCGGAAAAAAAAGAATCCCATTTCATCCATGAATTAAATTGGAGTGTAAATGAGTCTTTATTATTGATATGTAGAAATCGTTGAGTGTACTGTAAGTTTGGTTGAGTAAACCTATCGGTGTGAGACACTGTGACACGTTTCAGAGTCACATTCAGATCTTTGTTGGTATATTAATATTTGACACGGTCTGTAAACTAATATTTAGAAGAGTGATAGAGTATTGTAAAAAATTATTTTTTATTAACTTGAGTGACATTGTTGGGTTAATTGTTTTCAACAAAGCAACATGATTAACATCATCCTGTTGTACGATTTTACGTCGGCCTCCTCGACGTGGTCTTCTGCATACAGCATCAAGTGTAGCATACCTTTTCCATACTGAAGAAATACAAGTTACAGTATTACCAAATTTTTCTGCAACAGATTTACGTACACTGTACAGACGTTTCTCTGCAATTTTAGATTTGAAACCTCGGCTCCCCCTTTTATCATGTTGTCGATTACAATCCTCCGTATGTTCCCAGCATAATTGTGGGTCCAAGTTCTTTTGCCACTTACATCTGATTTTTTCAATTTTTGTCGATTTTTCAATCTAGCTGTCCTCCTAAAAATGACTTAAACAAATCAAACCCAACATTCTTAAACAATTAAAAAAAGTTGTCTATACCAGATCAATTTAATTTTGGTCTATTAAATCATGACTTTAAACACGACTCTGTTTTTTAAAATTACACACAAAAAGTAATGTGAATATGACCAGAATTATGAAAATAAGTTTTAAGTCATGTTAATAATTTCATCATGTGTACTAATTAAAAAAATGTCAAAAGAAGACGTAGCAGCAATTTTGCAAGGACAGCAACATCGGTAAAACTCAAAAATGGGGGAGGGGGGTTAAAATGAAATGCAGGTAACAAAAAAAATAATCACATAAATTTGGCTAATAGCTCTTCCCACTCCCCGCCAATAATTTTGCCTGACCCCTCCTCCTCCTTTTTTTTTTTTTTTTTTTTTTTTTTTTTTTTTTTTTTTTTTTTTGCTTTTCAAAAAATTCTCTTCGATTGTGTCCACTCCCACCCCGAGTTGAAATTGCTTCACATGGACCTGTTTAATATTTATTTAACACTTGTAGCTAAAAATTAATAAAATTTTGAGTTTTTCTAGCATAATAATTCGTAAATAACAGGTATATCTACTACAAAACAATTTAGTTTATTTATACTTTCAGGCTAATCACTGCGATACCGTCAACAAAGTCTGCTGCGAAAATTTGATATTTGTACTGTGCGTTTCAATAATACCTATCTCATTGTGTGTTTATAAATATTGATACATGTAAATAGTGTGCATTTCTAGTTTTGCTCATTTATATCTGTCCAGCTCAGTTGCCAATTATAACGAGTAACCTGCGTATGATGACGCATGCGGAGACTTACCGAAGTTTTTGAGACTTGGGTAACGAAAGATAACTCTGAAAAAGAACTTTGATACCAGATTTTGAAAATAATTTTTCTAAATCAAAAAGTTTGATTTTTAATTCAATTCTTTTTCATAATTCAAGTGTATTCAATGTATAATGAAGGGGTATTGAACAATTTTAAATCATTTTAAACTAGTTAAATATGCATGGCCGTAGGAACCGGGAGGGGGGGGGGGGGCACGGGGGGCCGTGCCCCCCAATAATTTTGTCGATATATAGATAACTATAGAAAATACAGCAATTACTAGCTACTGTTAGAAGTGATTAACAGGTGCTAATTAGTCCCCTAAGGTGATGTACATTGTAAATATTGACACTGGAATAAAAAAAGATATTTTACACACACTTTGACTTTGCATTTATGGTAGTTTGACCCATGATATGTCAAATTACACTAACTTTCTGAGATAGCTTACAATACTGAAAAAGGAAACATCAAGGCAAAATACATCCTTTGTTTTACATAAAATATTAAAAATCTTAAAAATGACATAAATTTTTGTAGCTCATATGAATTGAAGTAAAACATGAATAAACTTGCTACTATAGTAGTCGGCATCTATCTATTCCTGTCACATATGCTCCCCATGAAAAGAAAAGAAAAGTCTTCGAACCTTATAGATGTAGGTTAGGGGACACAGTGTTTAAAAAAAATCTTGAACATTAAATAATGTAAAAGAAAAAAGGCTGTTAATGAATCTGATATGAATCTAAAGGAATGTTTATGCATGACTATTTATTTGGAATACATGTTTTCTGTAAATCTAATTTGTAACTTAATTAATTACATTTGCAAAGTAATGGTTATATTTAATTAATTACAATTCAAAGTTATTGTAATGGTAATGGTAATTTACTAGTAATTGAAGAACTGGACAAGTAATTGTAATTTAATTAATTACTTTCCTATGTAATTGATCCAATCCCTGGAATGAAGAGTAATAAAAAAAGAATAATCATATATGTTAATATAGTGTGACTGATCCCAGATTCTGTCCCTTACATTTTTTTTTGCATATACATTTTGTACGGGTATGTACCAGTCTAGTACATTTCTAAAATTAATCTAAAAAAATATGCAGATGGCGTTTTGACGTCGTATTTTCCACTTTTTCTGACCCCCATTTCTTTCCATTAGCGAACTAAACATAAAAATTCTGATTTTCAAAAATGCATTTTCAATAATACTCTTTCAGCGGATGTTCCCCTTCTTCCGTTGAAGAGAGGCTAGAGTGTATACGTAAATCTAGTATTTGGTAATAAATATATTCTTACTTGTGTATTGGTTTTCGGCAGATTATCCCGATTAATATTATACATGATAGTTATAAAAGTTTTGAGAAGCTTGTTTTGTTTTGTTTTGTTTTTTTTTTTGTGGGGGAGGGGGGATTACATATAGCTGAACTAATTTATATGTTGATTTTTTTTTTATCTCTAATCGGTTATGGTACAATGTGACACTTATGGTATTACAAGCAAAACCGGGCTTTGACTGACCACGTGTTAATTTTTATTACAAATGCCGTGGGAATACTTGTACATTCAATGCGATTGGTCAGTACTGTCTTGGGTATTGTGGGTCCTGTCTTTAATATGCAAATTAGGATTCAATGAGTTGAACCGAACACCCAATCGATGAGTTTTATGGTAATCAAAGTAGCACGCTTGATTTAGCAAGGTGACACGCTGTTATTGGAATGATAGTAGAAATAAAATTATTTTTTTTAGCTAAATAAAATAATTTAAATCCCAAAAAACAAAAACTAAATAAAATGTTTCTGAAGAATTAAACGTTAGGAACATTATTCATTTCCATTTGCTGAAAAAATGAAACACGCTCTTCATTGATTTCCCGTTTTTAAAATGTCAACCTTATTGCTATTGCCTATGTTTGTACTTGCAGGAGAGCTAATTTTAAAAAATGTTATCAAGAAAATGTGCGTCTTAAGATGTTAATTACATGTCCATGCAGATTAGAGTTATTTATTTTCCTTTCTTTGCAATTGGCTTTACAATATAATATTTGCTGTTTTATCTCAAAAACGTAATAGTGATTCCCAGTTCAAGTTTCGAGTTGAAACATTTTGCATCTTTGAACATGTTTCTTAATTTTTTTTCCTCCTTTTTTCTTCTTTTTTTTAAATAAAGATGATATTAAATGGGATTGTAGAGAAATTATGTAACACTTAAAACACTTAAAAGCCTAAAACATGGAATACTTCTTTAGTTTTTTTATACTGATCAATCCACATATTTTGCAATTAAACTTTCTTCTTAACTTCCTCGAGGAAACACTTTATAAATTCATGTCGGTCACTACAATTTTTTCAATTTTTCACAAAGAAATTTGAAAAGCAAATTCCATTTTGGGAGGTCAACATTACCGCTACATTGCGAAAATTTCAACGCATTACCGCCACATTTCTTCGAAATCTCCAGTGATCATTACCGTTGAATTTAATCAATCAATTTAATCAATAAGATTATTGGCGAATACCATTCATTAGAGTGTTACCGCTACATATTCGATTCATTCAATCTGTAGACGAAATTTAAATATTCAGCGTCAGTTGAACGTCACGGCTACTTTTGAGAAGTTGGTGAAAAATCGCGACAATATGAAAAAAGTCATTGATGGATATAAAATTCGAATAAATAAGTAAACTATATGAACAATTATCGGTTTTAATCTTTTCTAAATGTTTTATGAAATAAAATAGATTTTAAAAAACTAAAAAAATCCTGCTCAAATTCTTACTTTCACCTCTTCGTGGTAAGCAGAGGTTTTATGCATGTGTATATTGTACATGTGCTTTAAATCAATCTGTTCATAAGCCTCTGGCTAACGAAGGAGGCAATGTAGCGGTAATGTATACTTCTAAATGCAGTGGTAACGTAAAATTTTTGCAGCGGTAATGAGTATGTAACGGTAATGAATTTTTTTGAAAAATGTAGCGGCAATGATAAGCACCCCCTATCTTAAATCTAAATTGAACATTGAATTCATATCTGCTGACTTTCAAATACAAATCTGGAATTAAGATATTGATGTCTCGAATATCTGAAATTAAATTCTAGAACTGAAATAATGAATCGTGATTCTTTTTTTTTAAAACATTTGAGTCAAAACTAAAAAAAATCTAAAACCCTTTGCAAGTTGAAATTAATGAACTTCAAATATAAAGTAAATTTTAAAATATCAATAGATAAAATAGATACAGAATTTAATTTTTCTAAACAATAGATATTTTAAAAATAAATATCAAAAATTAGAAACACAAAATTCGGTTTTTAGATGTTTGATATATATACAGAGTATAATTTAGAGAAAAAGCTAATAATTAAACAAAAGTATATGTAAAACGCTTTTAGAAATTCGAAGATATAGATCCTAAAACTTTTAATTTTTAAATTTTAAAACAGTACAACATCAGTTTTTGGTTTTTTTGAAGTATTAAAATTCCGCAATGCTGAATAATTTTCGATATTTGAAGTGTTAAGAAACTGCACGAAACCGTTTATCGTAAATTTTCTAAATAATGAATAGCCCAAAAATTCAAAAATTAAATACAAAATTGGTTTTAGAGATTTACATTTTCAAGTACATATATTATTTTTTTAATCTGAAAGAACGCAAAATCAATATTTGATTAGAACATTTCCATGATAAAAAAAAAAATAAAAAAAAAACTATGAATAGAGTTTGAATAAAATTCGGATATTTGTAATTAACCTTAAATTAGAAGCAATAAATTTGTAAAAATTCAAAAATATACATGGTAACATAAAAGAATACATAAATTCACAAAAAATGATATGCATTGTAATTTATGAGTGACTAATATATGAAATTATAAATCTACATATAAGCATACACTATCATTAATTTACCTAAATTTACAAAATAATTTGCATAAAATTAGCTTGAATTTACTTTAATTTACACAAATAAGCATAAACTTTAATGAATTAACATAAATTGCCATAAATATTTAAAAAAAAAAAAACAACAGCAAAAATACATTTACATAAATTTGCATCAATTGCCTTTAATCTGCATAAATTAGCAGATATTTACATAAATTAGCATAAATAAACATAAAATTCCCTTAATTTGCATACATTAGCATACATTTTCATAAATTAGCATAAAATATCCTTAATTTGTATAAATTAGCATAAATTTGCATAAAATTTTCATAAATTAACATAAAATATCCTTAATTGACATAATTTAGCATGCATTTACAGACCCTGAAACGTGCTACTACCCCAAAAAAGCGTGTAACTTTCGTGCGCTTTTCGTTTCGTGCAAACCGTGTAGCGTTTCGTGTAAACCGTGCAGCGTTTCGTGCAAACCGTGTAGCGTTTCGTGTAAACCGTGCAGCGTTTCGTGTAAGCTCCAAAGCGTTTCGTGCAAACCGTGTAGCGAGCCTGCGAGAAGCGTGTGAGACACGTGCGACTTTCGTGTAAGAACCGTGTGAGAAACGTGCGACTTTCGTGCAAGAATCGTGTGAGAAACGTGTAGGATTCATTCGGAAGTCATTTTATTTTAGATATGGCTATTGATGGATTAACATGTCATTTTGTGTTGTTTGTTACTAATATTATTCGGATATATCATACCGGTGGTATTTTAAGAAAAAAAAATACGGAAACAACAAAATAAAATTACTCGGTAATGTATTTCACATTTGTTTGATTTTCTTTCTTTTTTTATTTAAATAAAGATGGAAAGAAAATGTGTTAAAAGTAATTAATTATATGCACACCAATGTTAAGGTATTTGATTTAATACATTTTTTAAAGGGAGCAATGCTGAACATTTTTTTTTAAAGAAAATTCATCAGGAATCCGGTCTTGTCCTTTTCATTCATTTATTAGAATCTCTTCATCATTTTACAATTATGGTATATAGAGATTACAAGAACATATGGGTAATTAATATAAAATAATAGACAGATAAGGCAGGCGTGAAAAATAAAACACAAAATTTAGTGCGTTGCTATACATGTGACGTATAGGAATTCTAGGTCGGGGAACACTATTAATTTTTTTTGTTTATAAACGAACAAAATTTTCTTATATTACAAGATTGTGATACAAATAATTTTGAAATGATGAGTCATTTATAGTCTTTTTATGCAAAAAAAATTGTCATATAAAGGAATCATAATTCACATATGCATGCATCGGCAAATATAGGGTTAAATATTTCCGGGGGGGGGGGGGTCAAATGAAAACACAAACTTTGAGTTTTTGTTAACACGTTTTTATAAATAATTTTCTTTTTAAAGATGCCCGATGCACCCCTTAAAAATACATTGAAATCTTCTTTACACTTCCAACACTCTTCTTACGACTGTGATCAAGGTCATTTACAACAGCGGTCACGGACTCCGCGTGCCGGGAACTGAAAACGTGTTCTGCTACATATATTACCTCTTGTTAATCATGGCTAAGATGACAACCGACAATAATTCATGAATTAAATTGTTTTATTAGTATTTAATGGGTAGAAATAAATACCCATGGATTTTATTTCTTAAATTTAACCGATTGTCTGTAAACAGTGAATTAATTTGCCAGTGTATTCGTGAACAAAAAATTATAAAGAAATAAATCCTGAATAATTATGTATTAGTTGATTTATTAATCACGCAGTTCTAGAGCATATATTTTTTTTTTAGTTTTTGGTCATTGGACATGTATACATGTATATTGAATGTATTGTTAAGAGCCGCGACTATTGATTACATTTTTTTTTTTTTTGGCTAGACGGGGTTTGAAATCAAGGATTTTACAAGGTGATGGATATATTGTTTTTACTTGATAAACACAATGCCTCAAAAGAGAACTAAAGAATTACAATACCTATCCCCCGGCTTCTCTACCATATAAAATTTTATGATAAATTAAAATTCAACTCTGTTATGAAACGATATATTTACCATTCTGAATAAAATGCATTTAACGAGTTAAATGTACATGTATCGGGTCCCGCTGGAGATATGGATATCTTTTTTTCTTAGAACGAGCATTTGTTTCTATAATAATTTTTTTTCCAATGGTATGCTTACTGAAACAAGTGCCCGTTATATTTATCCAGGTATAGAAGTAAGATCTTGGTAATCTAACCCCCCCCCCCCCCTTTTCACGCAAAATATTCTTGTTTGATGCAGTGTACATGTACTTATTACCTTTGCAAATTATAAGCAGAACCTAATTTAATCAAATGAAATTATTTATTTACTAAATTAAAAAATGAATTAATCAATAATTAAAAAGAAAGGAAAAGAAAATCAATCCGTTTACAGAAATCATACGCAATTTATTCATTTGTTTTTCAAATCAATAACTGAGTTTATTTGTCAGTAATAAAAACGACTTTTTACTATCAAAACATTGAATGCTATAAAAGATTTTGAATTACAAATATTTTTCTTTTTTCAGTGCGTAATTTAGAGTCTAATGAAAAAGGTTTGTACATAGACGATGATAGGCATTTCACCGGGCGGGTCACATACTCAATGAAAACTATCAATTAATTACAACTGAACATTGAGTATTTTATCTGTTAATATAGTACTGGTGAAGCGAGGTTTAATCTTAATTTAATCAGAATGATTGCAATTCTTAACTAATCTTTGATTAATCCGTAATAATTTAAATAAAGTCCGAGAGATTCCGAATAGAAAATCCAGATCGAGGCCAAAGCGTGCGAGAATCGTGTACAAAGCTTGTGAGAAACGTGTACAAAGCGTTTCGTGCAGGCTTTCGTGTAAACCGTGCAGCCTTTCGTGTAAAGCGTTTCGTGTAAACCGTGTAGCGTTTCGTGCAAACCGTGTAGCGTTTCGTGTAAACCGTGCAGCGTTTCGTGCAAACCGTGTAGCGAGCGTGTACCGTTCGTGCAGCGAGCGTGTGGGGTAGTAGCACGTTTCAGGGTCTGTACATATATTTGCATAAAATTTATATTTAATTTATGCAAATATATGCTTATTTATGCAAATTAAGGCTACTTTATGCAAATGAAGAATATTTTATGCAAATTTATGCAAACTAAGGATATTTTATGCAAATGTATGCAAATTAAGGATATTTTATGTTAATTTATGCAAATTAAGGATATTTTATGTTAATTTAAGCAAATGTTAATTTATGCAAATTAAGGATATTTTATGTTAATTTATGCAAATCAAGGATATTTTATGCTAATTTATGTAAATGTATGCTAATTTATGCATATTAAGGGAATTTCATAGGTTTTTAATGTTAATTTATGTAAATATATGCTAATTTATGCAGATTAAAGGCAATTTATGCAAATTTATGCAAATGTATGACAATTTATTGTATAAAGGAAATTTAAATGGCTAATTTATGAAAATTAAGGGTGCAAATCTTTGAAATTTTATGCAATTTTTTAAAAATATTTAAAAAGAAATTTAAAAATAAATTTTTAAAAATTAAGTTTAAAAGCTTTTTTTAAATTTTAATTTATCCAAATTTTTATTTATTAATTAGATTAAGTGGTAATTTTATGTAAATTCATTTTAATTGTGAAATAATGATAATGTATGTTAATTTATCTTAACTTATACAATTCTTTTGTTGCCATTGCATATTTTTGTTATTCATGTGTATATATTTTCATTTTATGTTGATGTGTTAACTTTATTTATGCAATTTTACAGTTATGATGCCTAATTTATGGTTATTCACACACATTTCTTGCTCTATTTGTAGTTGTAACTGAATCTAATTATTTTGTAAATAAAAAAAATAAGTCATAAACTAAATTTTTCATGAAAATATCGAAATTTTGTAATTTTGTAAAAGGTAGAACAGGATTGCAGATAATACCATACAAAGATGGCCATTCTGCGATCTTAAATGGATGGGAAAATATTAAAATGAGATTAATTATGAACTGTTAGGAAATGTTTTAAAAAGTTGAAAGGCAAAGTACATGTACATGTATACATCCAGATCCAATTATAATATTCAAAAAGTTTGCTATTAAGCTTACAGTGCTTTAAGTGACATGTCATCAAAACTAAATCTGAAAGAAAAACTCAAAAGCAAAGCAAATGAAGCAAATAGATTTTAAGATCATGTGAACGGTCGGGGGACTAAGTTTTTCAAATAAGTCCCCAAGTAATTATAACTAATCAGATTTTTTTTTTTTTTTTTTTTTTTTTTTTTTTTGAATTTTAACATCTAATTTTTTGTCAAATTGATTACAGGTAAACAGTTTTATAACTAATCTATGGATATAATGTGTGAAGTTCGTTGCTTAAAGACTTATTTTGTGCATGCAAATAAAAACGGTTATTTTTGGTTTAAATGTCATCATTTTTAAATTTCGAATTTGTTCTAGCTTATTTTAGTTTATATATTTACAGATGTGTTCAAAAATGCATGCATATTATTAGGCATTTGTTTGTTTGTTTTTTTCTGAATCAACGTTAACATTAAGTTTCAATTTCAGATGACAAAACTCTTAGCGACATTGCACTTCTCGGGATAAGTATGGATTTTAACCCGTGAGGAGTTCATTTTTTTTTTTTTTATTAAAAAAAGATAAATGTTCATGTATATTTCGATAGTTCTATAAAATGATAAATAATTTCTGTGAAGTAGTTAGGCACACACAATCAGCAATCTTCGGTTGACTCCGATACGCTCCATATAAACCTCGGATATGATTGGTGGATGAATATGCAACAAGTCGACGCATTTCTCCGCCGGAACTGCATTTTAGCTAATTACGTAATTCGCACTGCATTCATTTATTCATTTTTCAACGGTGTGTGTATGCCGGAGGGAGGAGGCGGAGATGCAACTTCTCAAAAAATCTGACACCCCCCCCCCCCAAAAAAAAATAAAATAAATAAATAAACCTATTATGTGTCCAAATCCTGGAATTAGCCAGTGCTCGACTTTACAGCAGCAAAGACTGGGAGACAACCAGCGTTTATAGGAAAATTTACTATAGCAGAATATCATACATAGAAAGAGTGGGGACTGGGCCCCTCTGCCCCCTCCCCCGCATTCTACGGACCTGCAAATATTGGCATTGGTTAATGAAATCAAGACATATTAGTAAGTATAAAAGTTATTTGTATAATCTAAAAATATACATGCAGGCCAGTGACCAGAAAGTTCAATGCACTTGTTCGTGAACTTCAAACAAATTTCATATTTCTTTCTCGTATACTTTCTATAAACTGTGAAATAAAAATAGTAGATTGCATTATAAATAGTAGATTGTATAATAAATGGTAGATTATAAAATAAATACTATCTCCGTGTTTACAATATCATTATGTAAGGTCGTGTCCGATGATTATTCTATTTTTTTAAATGATGAACTTGATTTACTTTTTTTGGTAATAAGTGCTTAAATATGCTGAGAGTATTTCCGACGCTCACTATTACAATTGATATGACATTTGAAAAACATCGTCTGCAATGTTTGTATCAACAGAATTCAACATTTTTTATTTACTTTGTTCATTTTCTCACTTATGCATAACAGAAAATGAGTCTAATTTCTTATACATCAAATGTTTAAGTATAATATTATTTTTTCTGCATATAAGTGAAAAAAAACCCTGAAATTTACACAAACGGAGAGTTAATCAACCTTTTACATTTAACTATACAGATAGAAAGCGACGATTTTGCTTAAATGGCTGCATTTTAAATTTTGCTCCACATATTTTATAAAAGATTGGTTGGATACAGGTCCGTATGTTCAGTCTAAGAAGATGCAAGTAATTTGTACGGGCGCCCTGTGCTCCATTTTGATATTGGTGCTGTGGACTTCAACTGGACATGGTGGACATGTGGTCGACACAAAACACGATATTTTGGGAAAACTGCGCGCGTTAACCAAAGATTTTCGGCCACAACAAACGGTAAATGATTCTACAATGATATAACCTTTAAATTTTGAATTTACAAAATTATGACGTCCTAGAAGAAAATAGCTAAATTTTAACATGTATACTTAATAAAAAAAAAAAAAAAAAAAAAAAAAAAAAAGAAGTATATATTGGTCTGCGGTATTTCAAAATTCTTTTGATCAAATTTATCACCTATTTATCTTTGTAGCAATAATTAACATATGGAATGTTTCTTTTTTTCTCAGTAACTTTTTTGTTTGGGGTTGAAATAATGACCAAGCCTAACAGATTTAGCGTATACTAGTATCCTTTGACTAGTGATGCAAATGTGAAATCTTTTGAACAAAGAAGGATTTACGTACTAACCAGTTATAGTTTATTAAACAAGTAAGTAAATACGTGTGTATACACTCGGATGGTGTACACGTACGTGGTACATGTACGTTTTGGCACTGTTGATATATATGTATACATGTACTACACTGTATAAGAGGTGTTGTTTTAAGTCCAAAAACATGTCTCCAGCAAGGACGTAGCATCGTTTTTAAACGGGGGGGGGGGGGGGCAGCCAGAGAAAAAAAAATCAACTAATACATGAAGAAAACTTGACAAGCAAAAGAAAAAAAAAGATTAATTCGTGTGTCAAAACTGATATGATCTGATATGAGAGATGACTTTCCAAGTAAAAAATACGAATACTTCTCATAGTTTTCATTATCAGAGTTTCATTATTGAGATCTTGGAGAAGTCAATTCCATCAAACCTGACATGTGATGAAAACATTACCTTCTATTTCCTTTGCTTCTTTACTTTTAATAATTTCAAATTGTTTTATTATATTTTTAAAAAAACATTTAAATTCAGAATTAAAAGCCTTATAAATTGAATAAGGTCTATCTTTTTAAGGACCATTTTAAAAGCGGTTTAATGTTTCAAGTACCAAATGTAGAATTTGTATTAAATTTTTTTCCCCAGTGAAAATAATATTTATTAGAAAAATTAACAGATGAATTCTTTTCTTACAACTAATACAACACTGTGAAATTCTTGCTTAGGAAACAGCGCTAGCGCTTTCTTATGTTTTCTAATAGAAATTTAATAGGTATGATACTAAATATTATTTTCATATACACCTCATATCTTTAATTTTATGTTGTGATATTAAATCATTATTTTTCTATCCTCTGTGTGAAAATTTCTTCATATCATGATCCGACATAAAAATCATTTCTGGAAAAAAAAAAGCAGCGCTTCATACCTCATATTATTTTCCATTTAAAGCTGATGCTATAGCTCTAAATGAAAATCAATGTAGGGAAGTTTAAAAAAAATTGTGAAATTTAGAGCAGAGGGTCATTAGTCCTTAATATTGGAATTAGTATTACATGTAAACAGGAATAATTCTAATAATACTAGGATAAGAGGAAAGAGTAATAAACGAATGAATTATGGAACACGCTCAGAGAATATTTACACTTTAAACTCAGAAACGATTGCCAACATTTCAAATGCAGATTTTTTTAAAATTAAAATAAAGATTACCCGCCATGTGATTTTTTAAATGAAAATAGTATTTGCTGATTCATCATCTTACCTGAAAAAAAACTTTGAAAAAAATATGAAAAGGGGAAAATTTCAATCTCGAAAATCCTATTTCATGGGAAGGGGGGTAGGTTCAAATTTCTTTCATAAACAATTTTTTTTATACATTGTCATAGCACCCTGATCTCAATATACCGCGAAGAAAAAGGGGGAGAGGGGGGGGGCAGCATTCAATGCATATGACCATTTTCAATAATAAACAATAATGTTTTGGGAAAAGGGGACAGACCCCTGCCCACCCCCACTCCACACCCGTCCCCCCAAACTACGTTCCGGAGAATTTATCTTTTAAATTATTTTCATTAATTCATGAATTCTTTAATTACAAACATCTTTAAGCAAAGCATTTATCTCAACATCCTCATCAATTCACATTTTGTGATGCCTTTTCTTCAGAACGCCTGAAAAATACTAAAATACTTTGACTTAAATCACATTTTCAATTAAAATATATCAAGATTTATCGATGATATCACTTCAATAAAATTTATATAGTATAATTAAATCAATAGATATGTTCAAAAGTTGAATTGGGACAGGTCCGGAAGCAGAAATTGACTTGTCTGTGATATCATTAATGTTACATGTAACAAAGTTTGTTTGTTTTTTTTTTTTAAAAAAGATGGACGATCACATATTTGTTGATATTATTAAAGCGTATGTTGTTATCATTTTCTTTAATGTTGGATAACTCGTAATGACAGTTTAGAGTTAAACAATGAACACTTTTCCAAGAACAAATGGAAAATGAGGTGGTATTGTAATTCTTGTTTTAGTATGTTGGGTATGAAAGTATCCGTTGTTGATCATTTCTGCAACAATGTGGTGTGATTACGTTTTGAAAATCGAATATTATTTACATTTGTTTTGTCTATAATAAAGATCAAAGATGAAAGTAATTCGATGATAGAAAACCTTGATGATGTTGTACCTAAAGGACAGATCATAAAGACATGGGATAATCCTAAGGACGATTTTGGAGTGAGTATGATATACAAGACATTTTAGATTAAGCAATGTAGCACAGTGTGTAAATGAAAAATGTCATTCTATGCATTGTATAATAAAGGTTCGGCTATAATCTCTATTCGTTGAGTAAAACTATAATCTCTACTAATACTTGTGATCAAAATGTTAAACTATGATATCTACTTATTTTAATCTAGACTCAATTGTATTATCTACTAATTGTTTTTAGAGGGTTGTTCCAGAGAAACTTAAACTGCCTGACTAGCTAGAATTCTTCACTTCTTTGTTTGTTTTTGTTTATTATTATTATTATTTATTTATTTATTTATTTTTTTTTTTTTTTTTGGCTTAATGTTGGGAAATGCTATTTTTGTCATTTTAACAAAATATTAACAAATTCTAATTTCATTTGTAAGAAGAGCGCGTTTTTTGTCCTGAACGCGCTGCTAAGCTTTTGCAAATGGCCTTATCCGGACACCATAGACGAGACAACATGGAAATACCGTTAAATAATTCTGATCGCCTAGCATTTTTTGGACTTAGCGCTAACATAGCTAACACTGTTATTTTTATTGCCAGGGTATATGAAAACATAATGTGACAAAATTTACGGCCCTAAAATTGTTATGATCCAGAGTAAAACAATATTAATTTCACATCATGAATAACAAAAATTTGACGTAACTTTCACAGATATCATTAATTATATATAATCTAATTATACTATAATCTCTATTATTTTTGTAATTTTTTAGTTGTAATCTCTTTTCGTTGTATAATAAAGGATGACGACGAAGGAGATGCAGATAATGCTCACGAATACCACGTGTTTGGTAAAAAGGGCGATTCCAACGAAGCACACAATCATCGGCGGAGGAATCATGTGAGCAAATATAAAAATAATATATTTCACATAGAAAGTAACTTTTCGAATTTTTTTCCTTTAAATGGTTGGTCTTTCTAAATATTTTTTTTTTATTCAGAGGGTGAATATACATAGGGATAATGAAGAAGAAATTATACAGGAACTGGAGGACGAATGTCTAGAGTACCAACGCCAAAAGAAGTTGGCCATAAAACATGGACGCAGTCCCGGGGATGTTCCTCCTCCTAGTGTTAATTGTGAGGTATTCCACTTTAAGTTCTAACAGAAATAAACGCTTCGAAATCCTACTAGTACTTTAGAGTAAATACATCCTTTTTCAAGAAAAGAGTGCTAATTAAAAATGGAACATTTTTGTTCAGGATTTAGTAAAAATTTAATGACATTTGAACAGATAAAAAAAACTAAAAGGCAATATCTTCTTTGAAATATATAAAGATGATGGAAAAATCAGTCCGAAAGCGAGGGAGAGATAAGCGATTAGCGAAAATCAACGCTGGAGTTTGGGATAAAGGAATTGTGCCATATTTGTTTGATCATGAAACATTGTCAGGTAAGTGTTTCACCCCCATTCACTGTATAATCTTTTTATCTTAAATTGATATCAGTCAGAAACAGTGTTTTCTACGCAATTATGTTAAGGCAGCACGCAGATCAGAATTTGGCGAATTTACATTTTTTTTTTTGTAAAATGTAACATTGATAAATCGGAGACGTCATGGATAAAACATTTACTATCATTATCTATTCTATAGACATCAGTAAAGGAAGCACTCCACCACGACGTCATCATGAAAAAGATTCCTTAATAAGAAAAGTGAAAAGTTCTACCCCTGGGATAATTAATATCTATTTATAATAATAGTTATGTAAAATCAACTCTGGCCCATGAAAAGTGCCACTAGAATCCTACACTCCGATCACAGAAATCATTGTTATACACTTTCTGATGAAACTTTGCCACAATTGTTATATTTTGATCGAAAAAAAAAAAATCATCAATGCCCGTTAACCACACAATTCTAGCAGCACTTTTAAAGAACTTTCGATAGAGACAAAAATTATGTTTCAAAGTATGCGGCGTATTGTTGAACTTTTGCATCTTTGTTGTTACGAACGACAGAGGAAAGGCTGATCTGGATGTCAAAAACACTGTCTGCCTTCATTATACGAAGAAATTTTTAAAAATATAAATCAGCGTACCTTATTCAAAAGCTTTAACTCCGCATGAATAACACATGATATTCATGTTAAATGCATTTAAACTCCGATTTTCTATGTTTGTTTACATGAATTTTCGTTACGTTTCATTTTCACATTGCAAATATTGATCAATTAACAGACGTCTTGGGTTTGGGTTTTAACCCCCGTGACAAATACATAGCTATTTATACCATCCAAAAACGACAGGATTTTGTTCATTATAATTTAAGGTTTTGCATGTTTTCATTCATTTCTAGGACCTCAGATCCATCTTTAAATTTAGATTTTAAGAAATCGTTAACTCTCAAGTTTACGTCTTATAGCTTACTATGAGGTAATATTGTAAAGGTAAGTGGAATATCCTGTAGCCCCTTTTAAAAAAATCTCAATTTTCTGCGTAAGATTTTAACTTGAGAACGAAAACTCTTTTAAGTGCTTTTAACGAACGCACTCGTACATGTAGCAGATGAAATATGTTTGGAGATAACGAACAATATATTCAAGTTCAGACTGAACTTAAGATTTTACTTACGAAAGACTTCTTCCCTAGCTAGCAACGATCTCAATATGCTGTTTAATCTTTAAAAAGTAGATGAGAATAAAAATGAAGCGAAGTATTCAATACTTGTAAGTGAAACAAATACTAATCACAACAAAAATTGAGTGCAATCGATTGAAAAGCAAACTCTGACGTTACAATCAATAGTCTGACCTAAAAGTAGGTCTTGCGAAAATCTGTATTGTATTCATAACTCCATTGTGAGTTAACAACTAATTTATTGACCTTCTTTTACAGGAGAGCTCATTTTCAAGAACAATAACTCTTACTAAATTTAGAACATACATTACATCCTTCCCCTTATAAAATTTGATACTTTCCATTAACATTAGATTTTAGATAATTAAAATTCATTATTAACTGTAACACAAAATAAATTTGATAAAATATCAGTTCAGTTCAACTTTCAATACGATTAACAATAAAGTTCATTCTCGGTATCGTGCAGGAAGTTTAACATAGCGGCCACTAGGGGTAACATGCGCAGGGTTTTCGGCTGGTGGTTCAACATCAGATGTAGCTGTCTCGGTGACGGTATTTGGCTGCACATCTGGAGCTGTGGATATGTCATTGGTGCTCTGAGTGGTCTTAGAACGCAACATCGCATCGGTATATGCAGGGACATCATCTCTGGAGACTGAGTTACTTTGGACACGAGTAGGTCTCAGGAACTTGCGGTTACGTCTGTAGCATCTTCCTTTGCTTTCGATGACATACGAACGTTTTGAAGGGTGCAAGTCTTTAACGAATCCACTTGTCCATTGTCCTGATTGGCTCTGCATCATTACTGGGTCTCCTGCCTTGAGAGGTTTAAGTGGTTCCTTCTTAGCATGTCTGTTAAAGTTTTCCTCATGTTTTTCCTAACGACATTTCATCTTGACCAATGTGTTGTCATCTACACACGATTTCAATAGAGGGACTGCAGTAGGTAAGATAGACTTCAGTCTGCGTCCTAGAAATAGCTGGGCTGAAGACATATCAATACCATCAATCTTGGTGTTCCGATACTCCAAAAGAGCTAAGTATGGGTCTTGAGATTTGGTGATAAGGCGTTTCATGGTCTGAACCATTCGCTCGGTCTGTCAATTACTCTGAGCATGGTACGGACTGGTTGTGGTATGTGTGATGTAATACGATTTCACAAACTCCTTGAACTCATAAATGACGAACTGTGGTCCATTATCACTAATAATGATATCTGGAATTCCGTATTTGGAAATCATGCTTTTCACATGAGTGATCACGCACTTAGAGGTGAGCGACTCCAGTTTGGCAAGTTCTGGCCACTTTGATAAATAGTCAACTACCAGTAAGTAATGGTTTCCACCAAGTTCGAACAGATCCATTCCAATCTTTGACCACGGTCTTGATGGAAGTTCACTTCGGATCATTGGTTCCTTAGGATTAGCAGCCTGATATTTCGCACAAGTTGCACATGCGCTTACAAGGTTCTCTATGTCTTTTCCCATACCGTTCCAAAAGAGAATGTCTCTCGCTCGGTTTTTTGTCTTCACAATTCCTTGGTGTCCAATATGTAGCTTCTCCAGCATTTCCTTCTGCATAGACTTTGGGACAATCAGTTTGTGAGACTTGTAGAGAATACCATCAATGCATGAAAGTTCATCACGGAAATTCCAGTAGGCTCTAATTTCCGGTGCTAGGTCTGCTTTGTTGTTTGGCCATCCATCCACGATTGTGTCCAAGAGTTGTTGTAACTCATCATCTTGGCCGGTTTCCTTCCGGATCCTGTCCTGTACTTCCTGTGACACAGGTAAGTATGAAGTAAGATGTATTTCATTCACCTGTAAATCTGGTACAAGGGTTTCCTTAGTCTCTTTCAGATAGGAACGACTCAAATGATCAGCCAAGAACATTTTCTTTCCAGGTTTGTAAACTACTTGAATGTCATACTTTTCAAGTGCTAACACGAATCTTTGTAGTCTTGGAGGTGTAGATAGAACTGGTTTCTTGAAGATACTTTCCAAAGGCTTATGGTCCGATTCAACCAGTACACAGTGACCATATACATAATCATGGAATTTTGTACATCCATTCAGAATTGCAAAAGTTTCTTTCTCAATCTGAGAATATCGTTGTTGTGTTTCTGTCAGTGCGCGCGATCCGTACGCAACTGGCTTATCTTCCTGAATCAACACTGCACCTAGTCCTTTAGAACTGGCGTCTACAGACAACATCACTGGCTTGTTTGGATCAAAGTTTTGAATAATCGGTGCACTGGTAGTCATGCGTTTCAATTTCTCGTAGCTTTCTTCCTGTTCACTTTCCCATTTCCAGAGAGTATTTTTCTCCAGTAACTGTCGTAATGGACAGCCAACTTCTGATAGATTGGGCATAAACTTTCCTAAGTACTGAACAAAGCCCATAAATGTTTGCAAGTCCTTCACATTATTGGGACGGTCCATTTCCTGTACAGCACGGACTTTTTCAGGATCGGGTTTCAGACCCGAGTCAGTAAATCTGTGTCCCACGTAAGTCAGCTCTGAGCGTCTGATCTCACACTTGTCCACGCTGAGCTTCAAGTTATGTTGTCTTGCTCGATCCAGTAATACTTTCAAACGTCTGTCATGTTCAGCTTCTGTGGTTCCCCATACAATGATATCATCAATAATTGCCTCTGTTCCATCGAGATCCTTCAGGTGCGGACTTGATTCCAAAGGGCATTCAAGTGAATCGATAACGTCCAAACGGAGAATTAAATGTGCAGAGTTTCGAACTCTCATCATCTAGTTTGGTCTGCCAAAATCCAGAGGTGGCATCTATTTGGCTGAAAATCTTGGCTCTAGGCATCCTAGCTGCTACCTCTTCAACAGTTTTCAAGGGAAAATGTTCCCGAAGTATTGCACGATTTAGGTCACGAGGATCAATGCAAATCCTGATCTTGCCATTTGGCTTCGTAACGGTTACCATGGAGTTGACCCATCTCGTCGGCTCGCGTTGCTTCACAATCACTCCTTCACGCTCCATTCTGTCGAGTTCTTCCTTGACCTTATCCCTCAAGGCTATTGGAATCTTGCATGGAGGATGTATAACTGGCTGAATGTTTTCATCCACCTTGATTGAGTAGGTGCCTGGTAAGCATCCAAGTCCACTGAATAAGTCCTGATAATCCTGGGGAATGCCATATGGTACAGCACAGTTTTTCCTCTCAATGCTGTGTATTCGCTGAATGAGTCCTAGCTTGGAACATATGTCAGCTCCCAGAACAGGGTTCACAGTTTGTTCAATAATGTAGAATTTCACATATGGCAGCATTGCATCCTTCCATACACAGGGTAGTATAACAGTACCAGCACAACAAATATAGTGTCCAGAGAATGACTTCAGTGGTGAAAAGGTTGGAGCAACTTTCAGGTTTTTGTCTATTTTCTTGAGATCAGCTGATGACAAAACATTACACTTTGCCCCGGTGTCAAGTTGGAAGTGACTATTAGTGTCCTTCACCTTCACTGTTTCATACCATTCTGCATCATAATTTTCACCATTAACTTCCACTGAACCAATAAAGAATTCTTCATCTGATGTGTCTACTGCATGCATAGTCTTTGATCTATTGTTTTTCTTTGCACTAGCACCAGAATGCTTTTTCCCTTTGTGACACTTAACTGCAAAGTGGTTTGGATTTCCACATTTTCTACATGTTTCACCATATGCAGGACATCGTTTAAACTCATGAGTTTGGCCACAATATTTACAGTCTTTCACTATCGATTTTTTACTTTCACTTTCGCTTTTAGTCGGTGCCGACTTCCTGCTGGGAGGTGTCCTACCTTTCGAGATTCCATGTACCGATTTGTCTTTCATAGACTGTATTTGCTGCTTAGAAATTTCACATGTACGCGCAAAATTAATAGCTTTCTCCGAAGTCAAGTCTGATCCTTCACCAATGCATTTTTCACGTACCTTGTGATCCTGGGTACCGAACACGATAGCGTCTCGAATCATATCGTCCTGATCCTTATATCCACATTCTTTCACTAAAGGTCTGAGATCTGTCAGAAATTTTTCAAACGTTTCTCCTTCCTTCTGTGTCCTACTGAGGAACAGGTATCTCGAATAAACACGATTTGACTTCGGTTTCACGTGGTTTTCAAATTTCTCCTTTATCACTGAGAATGTCTTACTATCTTCGTCTGATAGGTTCCACGTTGAGTAGATATCTCTCCCCTTGTCTCCTATCCATATCATCAGGTAATTACAGTGTTCCTCTTCCTTATTTTTGCTCAATGGGCCCTTTCTCCAGAATTCCACGTGTTGTATAAACGTGCGCCATTCCTCAACGAGATCCTGGGCCTCCCAGTTAAATTTCGGCGTGACAGCTGGATTCATTGTATCCATCACAATCCTTGAATCCTCTTCTATACAACTGCAACACTTATTTCTGCAGATGGCGACAGAAAAAGGGAGATATCAACCGCTTCTGACACCATGTAGTGTATTCATAACTCCATTGTGAGTTAACAACTAATTTATTGACCTTCTTTTACAGGAGAGCTCATTTTCAAAAACAATAATTCTTACTAAATTTAGAACATACATTACACCATCGTAAATATTTTGCATGATGTTTCATTTCATTTTTCGACAATAATTGTGAAATAATATAAAATGCTATTATAGGATCCGTAAAAAAAAGTTCTCTTTTTCTGGTTTTATCTGTTATATTTTTTAATGAAAATCCGCTGTACGATACTAAAGAGAGGGTTAGAGCTCTCGTAAAGTTACGACAAATTTTACATGTAAGAATCTCGTAAAAATTTTTGTGAAAAGGAATAAATTCGAAGACTTTTTGTGAAAAGATCTACTGGTTGTAGCCTTAACACCCGCGTACGTATTTTTCCGTTTGCCCTATCGTGACAAGAAGCACAAGGCGTGTGTATTCGGGCGAAAGGGCATGCTTACTCCTCCAAGATACCTTACCCCACCTCTGATGTTTTTTAGGTCCGTGTTTGCCCTTCTCCGAATTTATATAGTATTTTTAAGGTACTTTTGAGCTTGGTTACTGTTCGTTATCTCCATATTTCATTACAGATAGAAAAGAGCAGTTAGGTCGAATACGAGCTCACAACCATTTTGAATACTGGACATGTATACGATTTGTTCCTTATACAAATACAACACAGAGAGAGTACGGTTTGAACCACAACACTTATCTTCATCACATTAGAAAAGGAGGGTAAGCCTTACACAGAAAATAAAGTAAATTGGTGTGCTACTTCGATGTCATCTCCAAAGAAATAAATGTATTGTCAACAGATATGGTTTTTCTAAAAAAAAAAAAAAAAAATTTTTTTGATCAATTATACGCAGTCGACAATGGCACATCAGACTTTATAACAACCAAAAATATTTATCTCCTTCTATAGGTGTACACAAACCCTATTTTGTTATGTTGAGCACAAGAGAGCAATCATCGTACCCTGCTCATGCCCTTGTAATTTTTTTTTAAATTGGATATTTTTATGCATGAATATTAATATGATATGGTGTCCCACTTGCAAAATTATGACAGCGCGTTAGTAACATTACGAATATTTTCATGGAACAGAATGAACAGCGGAATGAAGTGACAGTTCATTATATACATGTACGTGTCTGTGTCCTCAGTAAATTGTATTCTAACAAAAAAAGGGTAAAATCATTTTTAACCGTTCTCATTGACTTTTTGAGTTGTTCGTCCTTCATTGGAAAATTAAAGAAGAACCAAAGCATCAGTTGCTGTTCAAACGTAAGTATATGAATAAGAAGAATAAGCAACATAATGGATGAAGAATTCTCAAGATTTAAAAATGAAAGTAATGGTTAAACTCGTAATATTCTCGGGAAAATCTCTATATTTCTTAATTAAATGTTATAACTATACTTTTTAAGGATGTTTGTGTTCATGAGTTGGGCCATGCTTTTGGGTTGCAACATGAACAATCTAATCCTTTGCGTGATAACTATATGGGCGTACATTACAACAATATCCTGAAGGGTAAATTTGAACAAACAAAGCTGCATATAATTTTTTTTACAATGATATAACTTGGATAAAATTTAAATTTAATATTCATTTGGAAATAAACATGTTTTTAGTCACAACTGTGTTAATTTTTAGCTCTACTGGTCAGAGACCAGAAGAGCTTATGCGATAGTAAGGTGTCCGTCGTCCGTCCGTCTGTCTGTCTGTCTGTCCGTCCGTCTGTAAACAATTTTTCAAAATGCTACTCCTTGTACAGTTTTGGTCCGATTTCAATATAACTTGGCACACAAGTAGACTACACTAAGATACATAATTCTGTGTATCGGTTTTTGATTTCGATGAACGGTGTTGCCATGGTTACTAAAAATAGAAATTTCTGTGAAAAACATTCAAAATGCTACTCCTCCTACAGTTTTGATCTAATTTCAATATAACTTGGCACACAAGTAGACTACAATAAGATACATAATTCTGTGTATCGGTTTTTGATTTCGATGAACGGTGTTGCCATGGTTACTAAAAATAGAAATTTCTGTGAAAAACATTCAAAATGCTACTCCTCCTACAGTTTTGATCTAATTTCAATATAACTTGGCACACAAGTAGACTACACTAAGATACATAATTCTGTGTATCGGTTTTTGATTTCGATGAACGGTGTTGCCATGGTTACTAAAAATAGAAATTTCTGTGAAAAACATTCAAAATGCTACTCCTCCTACAGTTTTGATCTAATTTCAATATAACTTGGCACACAAGTAGACTACACTAAGATACATAATTCTATATATCGGTTTTTGATTTTGATGAACGGTGTTGCCATGGTTACTAAAAATAGAAATTTCTGTGAAAAACATTCAAAATGCTACACCTCCTACAGTTTTGATCTAATTTCAATATAACTTGGCACACAAGTAGACTATACTAAGATGCATAATGCTGTATATCGGTTTTTGATTTCGATGAACGGTGTTGCCATGGTTACTAAGAATAGAAATTTCTGTGAAAAACATTCAAAATGCTACTCCTCCTACAGTTTTGATCTAATTTCAATATAACTTGGCACACAAGTAGACTATACTAAGATGCATAATGCTAAATATCGGTTTTTGATTTCGATGAACGGTGTTGCCATGGTTACTAAAAAAAGAAATTTCTGTGAAAAACATTCAAAATGCTACTCCTCCTACAGTTTTGATCTAATTTCAATATAACTTGGCACACAAGTAGACTATACTAAGATGCATAATGCTGTATATCGGTTTTTGATTTCGATGAACGGTGTTGCCATGGTTACTAAAAATAGAAATTTCTGTGAAATACTTTCAAAACGCTACTCCTCCTACAGTTTTGACCTGATTTCAATATAACTTGGCACACAAGTAGACTATACTAAGATGCATAATGCTGTATATCGGTTTTTGATTTCGATGAACGGTGTTGCCATGGTTACTAAAAATAGAAATTTCTGTGAAATACTTTCAAAACGCTACTCCTCCTACAGTTTTGATCTGATTTCAATATAACTTGGCACACAAGTAGACTATACTAAGATGCATAATTCTATGTATCTGTTTTTGATTTAGATTAACGGTGTTGCCATGGTTACTAAAAATAGAAATTTCTATGAAATACTTTCAAAATGCTACTCCTCCTACAGTTTTAATCTGATTTCAATATAACTTGGCACACAAGTAGACTATAATAAATTACATAATTCTGTATATCGGTTTTTGATTTCAATGAAAGGTGTTACCATGGTTACTAAAAATAGAAATTTCTGTGAAATACTTTCAAAATGCTTCTCCTCTTACAGTTTTGGTCTGATTTCAGTATAACTTGGCAAACAAGTAGACTACACTAAGATACATAATTCTTTATATTGATTTTCTGATTTTGATGAACATTGTTGCCATGGTTACTAAAAATAGAAATTTCCTTGAAATACCTTCAAAATGCTACCCCTACAGTTTTGGTCTGATTTTAGTATAACTTTGCACACAAGTAAACTACACTGAGATACATAATTCTCTGTTTCGGATTTCGATGAACAGTGTTGCCATGGTTACTAAAAATAGAAATTTTCTTGAAATACTTTCAAAACGCTACTCCTCCTACACTTTTTGTCTGATTTCAGTATAATGTGGCATACAAGTAGAGTACAGAGATACATAATTGGTGTTTTTGTTTTTTGATTTTGTTGAATGATGTTGCCATGGTTACTTAAATCAAAATTTCTGTAAAATTGTTTTAAAAGGTTACTCCTCCTACAGTTTTAGTCTGATATAATAATAAACCTTGCCACAAAAGATACTAAACCAAGGATCATTATTCTTTTTATTGCTGTTGTAAAGTTTCAAGTCCAAGTGCTACTTTTATCTTCCTTTATAAATACAACCAGTAGAGCTACAGTCTAGTCAGAGACTTCTGGTTTTTAAAAAAAATATGCTCTGAGTAGAGTAATAAATAACGTTTTACTTTCAGACTACTTATTTCTTTAATTTTTTTTTAATTATTGAAGATTTGATGAAAATATTCAAGCCGGTACACCTTCAACACCCTGCACATGTATTCCTTGTGTTTTTGTGAATTTTCCGTATATTGTAGATTATCAAAATCAATATTATGAACAGGGTATCAATGGCGTCAGATTGTTTGGATATTATGATTTATCATCTGCAATGCACTACCCATTATCTGTAAGTCTGTTGTACCATTACTAATATACTTCTATATAATCGTAATGAACAGCGAACCGTAAACGTGCTCCATGGAAACATGAAAAAATCGAGGAAATTTAGTTTACATGATAAAATCGAGAAAATCTTAATAAAAATTTTCAATAACAAAACACGCATATACATGTACATATAAATGTCTAACTTATCCTCATAATTATGTAATGAGTACGTGCTTTCAAATGAATTTTCGGATCCATTAATTAGTTTTAAAAGACTTAAAGAAAAAATATCATAATACAAGTACCACATCTTCAAATGTAACGATCTGTAGTCAAGGGTAAAGTTTCACTATTCAAAGTAAAGTTTCACTATTTAAAGTAAAGTTTCACTATTTTAAGTAAAGTTTCACTATTTAAGGGAATAAGACACAGGAATAACAGCATATAATACATGCATTTTATAGGGCTTCTCAAATGGTGGCAGAACAATGACAATATTTGATCCAGAATTGGAATACCTAGTAAAGAAAACAGACCCTTACCAATATTATTTGTTCAGTGAGGTGTCGCAAATTATGGATTGTCAAGGTATTTAATTTTGAAGTTCAAACAATTTGTATATACACTGTAAAGGAAAGTAATATCTTACGTGTAACCCACATGGGTCCAAATTTCAATAATTTTGAATGTTTGTCTGTTTTACTATGTTTTTTTGAATATTTAGAAAAGCTTTTATTAATTTTATTGACAGGTGAGAATTATTGTAGTTGACTTGACGCATACAAGTCAGTAAAGTGTGATCAATAACCGAAAACTTATTTATAAATAGAAATATATAATTGCATATGTAGATTGAAAAATCAGCAACAAAAAGATGTTTGTAAGTTATTAGCTCACCAGAGCCAAGGTCGAGTTTTTCTAATCAAAATTAGTCTGTCATAGTTGTTGTTATTGCTGTCGTAAACTTTTTACAATTTCATCTTTTTCTCCAGAACCACTAGGCCAATTTCAACCAAACTTTGCACAAACTATTCCTGGGTAACGGGGATTCAAATTTCTTCAAATGAAGATCCACAATCTCTTCTAAGAGGAATTTTTTTTGTTTGTTGTTTAACGTCCCTCTCGAGAATTTTTCACTCATATGGAGGCGCCACCACTTGCCGGTGGATAGCTGCAAATTTTGACCTATGCTCGGCACTGAGGGCCATTGAGCAGGGAGGGGTCTTTTTCTTGCCAGCACCAACTGCGACACGGTGTCGTCCGAAGGACCGGTCTCCACGTCCCACAGTGGGATTCGAACACGCGACGTAAGGATCAACTCCTTACTCCGCGAATCTACTGCGCCACGTGGGCGACTCTAAGGGGAGTAATTAGAAAAAAGTAAAAACTTGTGTGGGTTCATTTAAAGTTTTTCTTCTCAAGAACCCCTGGGACAAAAAAGACGAATCATGTAAAGCCTCTAACATAGTATAGATTCATGTTTGTTAAAATCATGACTCCCGGGGGTAGGGTGGGGCCACCATGGGTGAACAAAATTTTACATGGGTATACACTGTATATTGGAAATTTTTTTTAAATAATCTTCTAATCAAGAACAGCAAAGCCACGATTAGTCTTATTTTTATGGAAGCATCATCATGTAGTGTAGATTCAAATCTGTTTAAATCATTACCCCCAGTAACTTATAAATAAAAAAAAAACATTTAAAAGTCTTTTCAGAACAGCGAAGCCATATTTGGAGGTATTTTCAGGTAGGATAGATTCAATTTTGTACAAATCATAACCCCTTTGGGTAGGGTGGTAGTACAATGGGCGATCAAAGTTTTACATAGGAGTATATAGAAAAAAAACATGTGTCCTTTGTGTACTTATTAATCAAGAACAGAGCAGCGAACAGCTAAGAAATTATCCAATACTTCTTGATGAGAAGAAAAAAACTCATGTAGAGGCCTTCATCCTCCTTCATCCTAACGTTTTTAGATATCGACGACTTGTTAGGTCACCTGAGTCACTCAGGTAACCTATTGCTATCCGTTTTTGTCTGTCGTCGGACGGTAACATTTGAACATTTTCAGCTTTTCTCTGAGACCGCTGAACCAATTTCAACCAATTTTGGCATATAGATCTATGGGTAAAGGGAACAAAGATTGTGAATTTCATGATTCCTGCCACCCTAGGGCCTGATGAGGGATGGGGCTAAAAACCATCAAAATTAATGCAATCTTTAAAAATCTTCTTCTTTACTCCTGGACATCAAGCAGTCAAACTGTTGGCATGATTGTAATAAGCATTGAGCCCTCTGCCAAAATTGTGAAATTCATGGCCCCAGGGTCAGGGGTTCTGGTGCTAGGGCGGGGCTATATAGATCATATAGTGAAAGTGCATTATTTCTTTGAAAATCTCCTTCTCTGCTCCTGGGTATTAAACAAACTAACTAAGAACATAGTTATAATGAGCAAAAGTGCCTCTTCCAAATTTGAATTTCAAGGTACCAGCTTAGGGGGTTCTTATGTTAGGGCGGGGCTCTATAATTATATAGTGAAAATACATTAATTCTTTGAAAATCTCCTTCTCTGCTCCTGGGTATTTAACAAACTAACTAATACATAGTAATGATGAGCAAGAGTGCCTCTTCCAAAATTATTAATTTCATGGCCCCTGGGTCAGGGGTTCTGGTGTTAGGGTGGGGCTCTATTACATTAAATGATGTAGTGAAAATGTATTTATTCTGCCTGCTTCTTAGTATTGAGCAGATAAACAAAGTGCATAGTTATGAGGAATAAGAGTGCTTCTTACAAAATTTTTAAAATTTGGTGGTCCTAGGGTGAGGGTTTTTTTGTGTTTCTCATTGCAGGGGGGTCTATTGATAATATAGTGAAAATGTGTTAATTTATTGAAAAGCTTCAACTGAATGCAGAGTTATGATGATGATGAGGGTACCTCTTCCAAATTTGTGAAATTCATGGCCCTGGGTCATGGGTTTTGGTGTTAGGCTAGGGCTGTGCTGAATCTGTAGTGAAAATGCATTATTTCTATGAAAATCTTCTCTTCTCCTTGGCATATCGAAGGCAAACAGAGTTAAAGTTTTAATAAGCAAGGGTATTTTTACCAGATTTTTAAACATCTGGACCATTTGGTCAAGTGATCTGGTCCTAGCCAGGACTCTATTTATTTGTATTCTACTGAGAGAAGTTATTCCCCTTTGCAATTCACTTTTGTTAAATAATGTATCTGAAAAATTAATAGAATAAGAGAATTATGCAAAAAATTGTATTGTAATAATACAAAAAGTGTTTCATAGTTTAAATGATCAGATAGACTTGTAAGTAATAGATAAATAAAAAAGAGACAAAAATAACTTATTAGAATGATGTTCTTCAAAAACAAAGAGAGATCAACGTGAGAGGTTACAATTTGGAATTAAAAATAGTACAGAAGCACTAACTGTTTGTTAATAGTCTGCATGGTGATAGTGATAAATGAGGGACAGATTAGAACTCAATTTATGAGCTGTTACCGAATACTAGACTAATTATTTAATTAATCCTGATCATCCTATTTCTCTTGCTTTTGGGCAACAAAGCTTCATCTATCAGTTTATTTTATATCTATGGATCCTCTAAATTGTTGTATTATACTCAGGTGACCGTTAAAAGCCTTGGGCCTCTTGTTATCAATTCAATTCAGAATAGTCAGTTTCATGCATATGTCCAATAAGTTTTTTCCAGTGAACTCGATATAAAATACACTACAGAGTCTGTCGCATTTGTTGCAAATTTGGATGTTTAACTGACTATCAACGATAATATCCAACTAATAACTATGTGACAAACGGGGTGACCTCAGCTTTTCCTTCTTTATGTTGCAATATTCCAATTTCACCTACATATGATGTTTTATGTGTGCCAACTGATTCGATAAGCAAGATCATGCTTGAAAAACGATTAATTTTTCAACAGAGCGTGCTATTGAAAAATACATTGATATAACAAGGATTTTGAAGACCCTTTTAGATTTTTTTTTCAAAATTCAACGATCGTTATAATGACCTTAAGTGTAAGAGCAACATATCATTAGGCCGTATTTTGCTATATTTGATTCCAAATTCATTGTTAAGTTATTGTATTCGTACTTAATTTGACTGTGGAGTACTCCGTCTGCCTGAACAAAACCTAGGACTCACGGCGGTGTAGCCGGTCTACAGGATGTGCTTACTTCTTTTAGGCCTTTGGCTTTACTTCAGTGTTCCCAAGAGTCCATGATTTTCACCTGTTCACGATCGACTCGTTTTTGTTTAATGGATCTATAAGATTGGCACATCGTTTTCTTCACCTTTTACACATAATCAAAAACAATCACGCTTTTGTTTCAGTTCAATATTTCTATTTATAGGCCTGAGGTGTAGCAGTTTTTCTCTGTCCTGTGCAAACTCCGGTTATCCTGCTGTTGTTAAGGACAAGTGCACTTGTCGCTGTCCAGAGGGTCTTGACCCATCTACCGGATGTCGAACACGTTATGATGGAGGTGAATTTTTTTAAACTTAAAAAATGAACGTTTTCTATTATTTTCAAAACTCTTTAAAGAAAAATCTATTAATTTGTTCGCCTGTATTTACTCTGTTTGCTTACATTCTTACCTCAATAATAAACTCTAAAGTTTAAGTTCATCTTTGATGTTTTTAGAGGTCCGTGTTTAATTTACTCCCAATCTGTATTGTTTCAGTGGCGTTTTGAGCTTCATACCTGTTCGTTATCTTTATATTTCACTGCATTAAATAAAATCTCCATTTTGATCATAGAAGTTTATAACTCGTGACCCTAAATCAATGTCATTTCAAAAATGTCGAATGTATTTTATATAACTTCATGAATGTTCATATCTTCAGATCGAATGATTTCAACCAAATGGCCGTCCGACTCTTTCACCATCTTAAGTACGAAGATAACTGGCTGTCCACATGGATTTTATGAAGGCAGTTTAACACAACACCATAAAGAAATCCAAATGGAACAGACAAGTGCTATATTAAGTGCAGACATCATTTCAAAACCGACCTCTACTTTTTACAAGTTTTGTACTAAGAAGAAAACAGAGAAAAATGGAATTTCACCAAGTTGGCCTGCAGGAAAATATTGTATCTACCGCCATGGAGGGATTTGTCCAATTGGTAAATACATATGAAAAAAGAATAACCGCTATTCCAAATCTTGCGATTTTTTAAATGATTACAACAGAATATTTGATGTAAATAAACAATTTTCTTTAACAACTCACTTTTGTTGAAGTGCTTATCAAGATGGAATTACATACAATCGTTTTTATGCCTTTGCTGGATAAGTGGTCCCTATTATAGTTTTCGAACACTTCTTTCTTCAGGATTCAGTATGGGATATATACAGTCTGACGACACCACATATCCCTCGGATCTTTTCGGTATTCTTCCTGATGGCCAATTCCTCAATGATACCAGGTTCTATTTCTGTTGCCGAAGTGACGGATCTACTTCCAATCCGGTGATCCTACCCTCAAAGGAGCCTTTTATCTTGTTTCCTGAAACCTCTACTTGCCAGCAAGTCGCAGGTCCTCTGAACCTTAAATATTAAAAAGGAAATCTTGAGAAAAATAGGGAAATTGGGAAAATAATATCAAACACTTTCCAATTATTGTTTTATGTCTTTTTAACACGACTGCAGTGTTGATTATAAAAATTTCCGCCTTTGTGTAATTTTTAGGAATGGACTCAAACAAGCAGTATTTGAGAATCAAAAATGAAAAAGATCTTTTGCATACATCTGGAAATATACCTTATCAGAGCATCTCGTATTCAACCACTTATAAACTCTCTTTTTGCTACTATACACCGACAGATTTGAGTAAGTACTACCGAAAGACATCTGTTACTTAATAACTGATCATTATTATAGTTACACATGTATGAAAGTACGCATAAATATTTCGTTTCAATTACGCCTTATCTTTAAACATGCAAATTAAAAGATGATCCTTTACAAATTATTTATTCTTATCTATTTTATGATATTAAACCATTTGATAGTCAAGGATAACTTCACAGCAGCTGTAAAGATAAACTTCGTGTTCATTGCAATACCGTTTCTTTTTTTTATGCCAAAAGATAAATCTCTATAAAATAATAATTATTTTTCCGTGGTTTGTGAATAACATATTCCAAGATACTTTTATCAAACGTCTATGCTTAATAAAAAAATCTTGAGAGCAAAAATTTTGTTTTATGTATTTTGATATCCATGCATCGATCTTTCTTAACAATGTCTTTTCCTTTCAGATGAAACTAATTCTTACTCAAGATGGCCAAAAGAGCCATTTGCAATGATTCAACCCGCTTCTGGTTGCCCTAAAGGCTTTGAATCTGGTCAGTTTTCAGAATATTCTTACCACACTTCGGTCCCCTCGAATACTTTCTCAGCACTGAAGTCTGAGGGACAAACTTTACGTTACCAATTCTGTACAAAGACCGAGACTACACCAATCGGAGACAATGTCCAGTGGGGTCCTGGGTCATACTGTTTTCTCAGAGTCGGAGGGAAATGTCCTGATGGTACACTGGTCTTTAGCGTAAAATCATTTTGAAAATACATAATATATAGGAAGAAATTCTTTCAGCTAATATATTAGAAATACACTAAAAAAATAGTAAAACTATCACTATAAAAGAAGTTTCTTAAAAACACATTGTTGTTAAGAAAAGAGAGGTTTGAATAGTCTATGAGTAAATTAGTAAAACTCAAATTTTCTGCCTTTGAACTAGAATTCTCTGAAGGTTCCATTGCTTTGGTTGATAGTCAACCACCAGACAATTTTACTGGTTCCTTTCCTGACGGTTCCTTTGATGATCACGTGACCTTGCATTTTTGTTGTCGATCTGATGGATTTACCAGAAACCCTCTTCAAGTACCAAACACTGAACCATTTATTCTGTTTAAAGAATCCTCTTCTTGTCAGAAGGTTGAAGGTATTGAAATAGAAATGTAATTTGTAACAGATATTGCAAGTTGCTTTAAATCAATATTGCATTAAGGTTTCCGTTTTCTGACATCAGATGGCTGAAAAACCAGCCAAATACTACCGATTTGGCGTTAAACAAATGATTCATCATGTCAATTTGTGGTACAAACTTTGTATTTTGATAACTTTACCTCATTTTGATTGGATATAATCATTTTTTCGTAAGTTGTCACTTAAAGAGGCCCAGTTTAGTTGGAAATTACGTAAACGGACCGGCAAAGATTTTTGAATTTTAGGTATATATTTGTATGTACCATGCTTAGAAAAATTAGATTGAAATTTTGTTACCTTGCCTTGATTGTAGTTGAGTGGGGGCAATTTCAAAATATGGACCTTTTTTTTTTAAATTTTACACACAACTACATGTATATGCTAAAACTGCCTTATAAACAATGGAATCGACAAATTAAAAAAAAATTAATTGTGAAAGTTTTTGCTTTTTACACATATTATGCAATATCCATTCCTCATTTTAAAAAATGAAAAGAAATTGGGGTACTCTTTATTGTAGTGAAAAGATCAAAACACAAAAGTAGGACTAAAATTATATCTAAGATACTTTATAAGTCGCAGTAGGTTTACATAATATCAACAAATGATTGTTATATATGTTTCTCAAAATTATAAACCTCTTACATTATGAAAGAATTTTCTGTCCCTTTATTTATTTAATAAACAAAAAACGTTGTTTTACGTGAAAAAGAAGGAGGGGGGGGGGGGCTTAAAAAGGCAACAAAATTACAAAATTTATTAAATAAATATGTAGGAAACTATAAAAACACATTTTTCGGTTGCATTTAAATGACTTGTAGAATTTATTTTAGTCAATCTACTGCAGGAATATTTAAGCTATCAACCAGACTGGTAAATAATCATTTTTCAAGGAGTAATACTAAACGTGTTTACTTTTGGTTGCAGTAGTTTTTCAAACTCAAAAATTAAAATAAAATAAGATAAAACTTATAAGATTAAACTTATATATCAAAAATAAATTATGTAACAAAATTGCTTATTAATTAAAACATTTATTTATTAAAACACAAGAATTGATAGAAATGACAGAATTAGAGAGCCTTCAACATGCACAGTCAAAACCTACACGGTATGCAAGAATAGCGGAATATTTTTACACAATTGGCGTCATTTTGTCTGTGACGTCATTGTATTCAATTGTAACGACAATCAAGGGTACGTGACGCGTCTGAAACAACCCTGCGTAAAAACGTATGCGCAAACCAAGTAGGTTGGGCCTCGTTAGGTCTAAGAAATATTCTTTATTCTTGATTACCATTGCTTCTTGTTTCATTAATAACCTTTTCTACAATGTCATTCACATTTCTTCATTGTTAAAGCTTTAAAAAGCAAAGTATCTAGAACGCATTAAGGCATGCTATAACATTATTGGCTGATTAATTGTATGTCGTTGTACGGCCCATTCGAGAATTTTTTTTTACTCACTTCGAGTCGTCACTATATGCCAGTACAGGGTTTAGACCTATTATTAGTACTCAGAACTATTGAGTAGGGAGGATTATTTAATTATCCCCCAAAGCCTACCGTGAAACTGGGCCACGGGTTTCAAGGTCTCATTCAAAAGACCCATGACTTTCATATCTATGACCGGGTCATTCGAAATAATATTCACTCATCTTAACGTCTTGGGTGTGCCGCTGGGCTACCGACAAGAATCGAACCGGTCCTCCCGAGAACGAAACAATCACCCACAACTAGGCTACCGTAATCGGAAACAACATGAAATATGCCCTGCTTAGTAATCAAAGCTTGGGTCTTTTTTCACCTACTCTGTATTTTGTTGGCAGATATGAGCTTTGAAGAGGAGACATACACTGCAGGAACACAGTTTAAAGCTCCAGCAAAATCTGGACACATTCCAAAAATACACATAAATTATTACAAGAAGACGAATTTCTTCATTTGTTACTACTATCCAACACAATATGGTTAGTTTTGAGTCAGAGTATTTTACTTGATAAAAGAGTCATAAGCTCTGAAAATTATAAATTATGTGTATGGGTTTTCAATCTCAAAGTTGGTTTAATTATTTTATTTAAGAAATAAGTTTTCATGTTTTTGAACTTTTATTGGGATAGAAATAAAGATTGGTCATGATCAAATCCCATAAGCCCGAATTATGTTAGATTTGTTCACATACCAATTCTTTTATTTAGATCCTGATAAATGCTTACGAATGATACCTTATTTCTAACATTGGTATTTATGACTGATCTATAACAGATACCTGCGTACTATAGTTTTAGACATGTGAAATGATTAAGTTTTTCAAACATCAATAGTAAATTGAATGTATTGAATGATCGTTTGTGACTAAACGATGATAAAATTCTTTGATGAACGTATATGTATTTATATACAGGTTTTAATACGTCTTGTTCAAATGGTATCTTATAAGGGAAGCATTTGCAAATGTAAATATTTTCATATAGCGGAGAAAAATGTTAAACAGATTTTCACTTTTGCTATCTGTGTACGATAGATAATCGATAAAAATACAACGAAATTATCGTTTATTGATAGCTCAGATTTTTTTACTTTGAAAATGAATCATGTAAAATAATCGTTATCATATGAAACGTATGAATTCTATGAAGCTAGTAATGTTTTAATAATCACGTATTGATAAATTTTCTGTGCATTTTTCATGGAATAATATTGTCTTTTGGAGTGAAGAATTAATGCATGAAAAAAAGAGAGTATATCCTTCAAATTAAAAAAAAATGATTCCAATATGTCGGGGCTTCAAACGTGAAGTCCTGACATACTAAGGGATATCTTACTAAGAGAAAAATACTGGTATCTTAATTTTCTTTGTGCTAAGATAGTTGTTTTATGACCAAAAATGCCTGCTGATAAGTTTTTTTATAACTTTATTTCAAAACACCCAGCTATGGTTAATGGGAGAAACTATATTTAGTACTGTGAAAATTGATTAGTGAAAATGAAACTTTCTTATAGACTGCGGAAAGAAGATACACTTGAGCAAAGATGGACAGACAACTACAAATATAACGAGTCCAGAACACCCGAATGCCTACCCCAAAGGAAGAAACTGTTTCTGGAATATCATCGTCAGTATCAGTAGTCATATGTTATTATTACAGTGAATCTTGTCTACTCCGGATTTTTTGTATTCCAAAATCTTGCGTAATACAATGTATATATATATATACTTTAAGGTACTTTCAGATAATTCAATTGTTTAAAATGTTGTCAGATCCGAAATGTTGTCTAATCCCTCCAATTTCTCTGGAACCGGTGGTGTCCGGATTGGGCAAGATTTACTGTATTATTATTATTATTATTGCAGAAATGCTACGCTTAAGGCCATACACATCTTACATGTTCATGTAATTTAAAGTGTACCCTTCCAACTGATATTTTAAATCATCATATTCGATGTTCTTATACAAAAAAAATCATCACACATTACCATGCGTTTTGAACAGATACCAAATGATATAAGTCTTTGTATTATTTTTAAATTACATATAAATATTTTTAGCACCTATCTCCTCACAATTTGATTTAAAAAAGGAGGGTAGGATACCAGGCATCTCTCTTAAATTGCACGGGGAATAAGAACATCGAATTCAAACCTACGTTGCATACGTCCTTAATACATATTACAACATTGATCAATAAACATGTTACATTGTAAGTGAAAATGTGAAGACAACGAACAAAAACCATGCCCAAAAGTACAATAAAGAAATGCAATTTGAGTTCTGAACAAACACAAACCTCTAAAAACATCATGAGTGGGACCAGGCGCAATATGCATAAAGGAGTAGGTATTTGAAGGTCACACCTAGTACAACCTTTTTTTTAATTATTTGGTAATCTGAGTAATCTGAAGAAGAAACAATATGAAAAAAATTGCTTAACAATTTGGATTAAAACTTAAGCAAACATTTGACTTAACAAGAGGTTCCATTTGCAAACGAAGTCATTGTATAGACCAAAGAATGTGAGAAAATTGACTTTAAAATTAATTACTGATGCGTTTGTAACAACTCATTTTTTCAGTAATTATTGATATTTTGGTAACATCGACTTATTTATTAGTAGCATTCCACAGTTTAGAAATTAATTTTTATAATATACTCTTATGTATTGAATCAACTGGGAAACGTTAACGCCCTATAGAGTTAGTACTGGAATAATAAAAGAAATTGACTATTGTCAAATTGAAATCATCATATTTTGCAAAAAGTGTAGATGTTAATTCACCTCCAATGTCTCTCTCTAGTTCAACATCAAAAATATTTTGCGTTGAATGTGATAAGTAAATCAATTTATAAATGAAAATGAATACTATGAATTTTCAAATTCCTTATTGTATTCTTTCTTCTTTTCAATTTACAGGCACCAGATGATTTCAAGTTAAAGCTTGATTTTAATGATTTTGACATAGCAGCTAAAACAGATGGAACTTGCGTCGATAGACTTGAGGTCAGACATGCACTCCCGGGTCAGTTTGGACTGAGGTAAGATTGTACATGTACCTGTGGAAGGTGTTTTGAAAATTATTTAACATAGAAATTTCTTTTTAGAAAAACATTTTTTAACCTGAACCACAGACAAATAGTTTTTTTTTCTTTTATCCAGTCTTTACTGAAAAAATTGAACCAATTTATAGATAATGCATGTACATGTTTAAAGTATTCTCAACTAAAATGATTGGTCTTTGCTAAAAAAATAAATAAATAAATAAATAAAACAAATATTGATATAATTCATGTTTGATAATTTGGAGATCTGGACAGACAATGTGACCAAAGTGAGTCAAAAACCAATAGTTTGAACAGCTACATGTAAATTGTAAAATTACAAACAAGAAATGATATTTAACAGCTACTGCGGAGATAGATTCCCTATGACGGTTCTCTCAGAGGAAAATCAGCTAGGCTTGACCTTTCAAACTAGATTAAAGCAAACTGGACGGGGGTTCTCAGCAACAATTTCACTGCTGGAACGTATGCATAAAGTTCATCCACTTTATTCAGAAAATTAATCAGGGTCAACAAATTTGAATAATTCTTCTCATTATGACATTGACTTAATTAAGAATTCTCATTTTTAGCAAATGATCCCAATTTCTGTTACACCAAGAACGGAGAGAATTACAGGGGAACGGTTGATATCACTCGACGTTTCGATAAATGTTTACCCTGGTCGGAAGTCAAACACTGTCTTAGCAATACTTATAATCCGATGTAAGTTAAACTTTCTTTTTTTCTTTTCTTCATGTACTCGGGTAGATACATTCGTATTTAAGTAGAGCTTAGAATATTTTTCCTTAAGTTTGTATTCAGACGTTCTAAAATCAAGTTAATGAATATAGTGTAAAAGTTATTCATATTTTACGATAATCTTCCAGGGATCTAGATGACGATCTGCTTGGTAACTATTGTCGTAATCCTGGTCACGGCACCAGACCTTGGTGTATTACTAACAAGTTTATGTGTACTCGAGATTACTGCGATGTGTGTGGAATCGGTACAGTATTTCAATATTTGAATTGTTTTATAATCATTAAATAAAATTGTATTGTTTACCAGTACCAAAAATGTAGACAAATAAGTTACATCACAGATGGGTATTTACCATATTTTTTATTTTATTAAAATTTAGAAAAATGCTATGATATGTTTGACGATTGTGCAGAGAGAACAGTGGATATATCTAACTGTGAACACGACCCGGAACTCAAACGAGGCTGCAGAATGTCGTGCAATATGTGTAATCAACAAGCACAAATTGGAGGTAATTGATCTTATAAGAGCAACGATTTCTTAAAATGAATTCATTTTAGGTGTATACAGAAAATGCAAATTGAAAAAACTATATTTTTGATATTGAAAATAACATTACTTAATTAGAATGAAAAGTGTTTAATATATATCAAAATCAGTGCAAAATATTTGTTAAACTTTATTTCTATTTTGAATTTATGAATTATTATGTAAAGAAACTTATTATGTGAATAATACAACTGGTCAAAAATTTTGACTTTTGACAAATTTAAAATGGTAACACTTTTAGTTGGATCAGTGAGGTGTTCGAAGCCAACCATCCCATCCGACTCAGTTAGTGAGGTATTGAACGAAACATATTTTGTTGATGAAATGGTAGTACTTACATGCAGAACGAATGACTTTGAAAAACAAACAATTGTTTGTCTAGCTGATGGATCTTGGTCAAATGCTGGGTTTGTTTGTGGACGTAAGTTAGCACAAGCAGTATTTTTTTTATTCCAAAACCGAGGCAAAACATTGTGCTTTTATCATATTATCCCCTTGCAACGAACTTGGAGGGGATATATTAACGCAATCGTGTGTGTTCGTTTGTGTGTGAGTGAGTTAATGCTGTTCGAAACGGAAGCGGCATAATTTGCATCTAATGCTGTTTTGATTTATAGATACATGTATGCTCTTTGCGAGGGGATGCTCCGCTTTGTGGTGCCCTTGTATTAGTACTTTGAATCAATATGTTATGAATAAATAAAAATAGTCAGGAAAAAGTGTTAAATACTTCAGCCTCACTAGATAATTGATAATTAATGTAAAATATGCAAAATAAATACAGGTTGTAAAACAGGATGGACACCATTCCAGGGACAATGCTTTAAGGCTTTTGAAGAGAACGTCGACCGTAGCACTGCAGTTAAGCGTTGCGCGGATGAAAATAATGCAACACTAGTGTCCAGTAAAAATATCAAAGAGAATACTTTTCTGATGAGTTTAGTGTAAGTTCTTTTGCTTAAAGAAATTATTTTCTGTCGAAAGATTAATGGATGTACTAACCACGTTAAAATTCAACAATTGTGTTTTAATAACAGACAAAATGGCGTCAGATTTTGGATTGGTCTTAAAAATGGAGCTTGGTCAGATGGAGAAAAAGTGCAATGGACGAACTATATAAGAGGTAAATGTTTCCAGATACACTTTAATTTTAGTTCTTATAATCTTCTGTAACATTAAAATTTATATACGCTGACTATTATAACACTGAATGTGGCGTAGATTCTTGGAGAAGTTGTGCGTTCATATCTGATAGAGATGGAAAATGGCAAGGAGTATCTTGTGGGTCAGCAATCTATTTACGCTTTGTTTGCTCCTAT
This sequence comes from Saccostrea echinata, assembly GCF_033153115.1. Lineage (NCBI taxonomy): Eukaryota > Metazoa > Mollusca > Bivalvia > Ostreida > Ostreidae > Saccostrea > Saccostrea echinata. The sequence goes on from NW_026889751.1 coordinate 24,267,420, forward strand.
TCACCACAAGGTAATGTTTTTAAATACATTTGAATGGTTGTTATTCCGATCAAATCATATGGTAATAAATTATAAGTGTCAACAACTCATAACATATTCAACAAAGGAATGGAAAACTTTTATTTATAGATTTGAGCCAGAAGAAAGATTTGAATGAATTAAGAAAATATCATTCTTTAGATCATAAGTAAATTTCAGTTAAAGAAAGTAACTTTTCATAAGGAATCAGAATTTTCATTTTAAATTTGAAAAGGGCGGACTTTGTGTAAAGATGCTTCACCAAATTGCAACAAATACCTCACGATGGATCCCAGAGCATGTGAAAATGATGATTTCGTTTGGCATACCTGTCCGAGCACTTGTGGATACTGTGATTATGTACAAGGTAAGGAAATATAACGCCAGCTGCTTTAACAGTGATACGTTTAGTTTTCTTTATGAACTTGTCGGTCTCCGGGCTCATCAACGTTAAATGCAGATACACTCTATGTATTTTTTGTTTCTTCTGAAACAAAGGTAAATGCATTGTACCGAGTGTGACGACAGAAAGCAACACTGAAGTCGTCACAACTGTTAGTTCTCTTGGCATAGGAGACGTGTTAGAATACAGATGCAAATTTGGTTTTTCTCATACCGGCGGAAGTCTCTATAGAGCATGTCAAAGAAGTGGAACATTTACCGGTTCACAGCCGTTATGTAAAGGTAAACTGGTCTCATTTACCGGTTCAACGCCTTTATGTAAAGGTAAACTGGCCTCATTTACCGGTTCATCGCCTTTATGTAAAGGTAAACTGGCCTCATTTACCGGATCATCGCCTTTATGTAAAGGTAAACTGGTCTCATTTACCGGTTCACCGCCTTTATGTAAAGGTAAACTGGCATCATTTTATAAAAGTCACGCATCCAGACTTGTCAGTTTGACTTCTTGAAAAGCCTTTCAGAAAAATTCTTATACGAAAGTTAATTTTACAATTACAGCTTCCAACACAGTCCCTGAGTCTAGCAACGACGCCCCATTGCTACAATTCCGCCAGCAACTTTACACTAGATATTCCTACACTGGCCTAAATGAAAATATGAGTATCAAAAAAAGTGGAAAGATTGTCAAATGGCAGTTTTTCAGCGAGATTAACGGCATCGCAGCTCTGCAAGTATTGAGACCAACTGAAGCCAGTAACACGTTTGTACATTCTATTTAAAACTTATCAATTTTGACATTAGAAAAATCAATTTTGACATTAGAGAGAATATTGAGATCGCTAATTCTAAATATCCTAACAATTCATTCCACACATCTGAGATGAAACTGATCTCAATAGTCAGTTAAGTTACTTCTTGCCTACAATTTTTGCTGATTTTAAGTGACCAATAAATCGCTTAATTTTGATATCAATCAAAATTCCGTTTAGGGATAATGAATCATGTTTCCTTATTATATAAAATGTATATATGGTATGTTGTATTTTTATTGCAAACTAGATGCAGATCCTGGAATTTAAAATGTGGTGGGGGTGGAAGGGATGAGGGGACCCCTAGTAAATTATTTTTTGGTTAACTATAGTTCATTACATAATAAACTCGGATATTTTATACATTGAATTACTTTGATACTCTGAACCTTGGGGTGGAAGGGATGAGGGGACCCCTAGTAAATTATTTTTTGGTTAACTATAGTTCATTACATAATAAACTCGGCTATTTTGATACATTGAATTACTTTGATACTCTGAACCTTGGGGGTGGAAGGGATGAGGGGACCCCTAGTAAATTATTTTTTGGTTAACTATACAGTGGAATCATCATTGTTCGTGGGGAATCAATGTTCGTGGATTTCGAGGGTCACCCTTACATACGAATTTACATCCCCACGAACAATTTTTTGTCAGCGTACTGATTAATTAAATCTACCAAATAAACGAGCTGTCCACGAAATTACATCCCCACGAACCAATAAAATTTTGCTTGCCCACAAACATTGACCCCCACGAATTTAAATGAATCAACAGTAGTTCATTACATAATAAACTCGGCTATTTTGATACATTGAATTACTTTGATACTCTGAATCTTTAGGTTGTATAGGAGCTCTGAGATACTATGAAACCTTATTATTCTAGACTTTCTATTGAGGCTTAGAGATTGAGATTTAGAGATTCTATTGAGATTTAGAGATTGAGATTTAGAGAATTAATTCCTTCAAACTCTATTGATAATGATAAATTCTGAAATAGTTTTTGAATATGCTAGCAATTTTTCCATTTCAATATAAAAAAATCCATGATCTGTGCAATTTTTCCATGCTTTCAAGTTTCATTTTTTTTTTTTTTTTTTTTTTTGCTTATTATATTTTTAAGGTATACGCTCATTGGACAGAACGAAATATTGGAAACATATGTCGGCAGAATTCGTACATATGAAGTTCCAGTCGAGGACCAAATTGAGGTTAAGCCCGGGGACTTGATAGGTATTTTCCCTCTCAGTGCAAAGATTCCTTATGAAAGTTGCAGCGGAAAAAAAGTAGGGGATAAATATGGCTCAACCCAGATGTCGGTGATCAAAAAGTATTCCACTTCCGGTTGGACTATTTCGTCTAATTACACTTTTAAAGTTATTAAATATCACTGCAGAATCATCCCCATCACTGCCTTTATTCAGTAGATACATGTAATTTCTTTATTCAGTTGATAAACACAGGCAAAGTGTTGTTGTCTCTCTGTCTTTCTTTCCTCCTATGTGATGGGACTTTCTTAAAAAAAAAATATTAAAGGGAAAATCCCTACTTTATTTTTTGGTTGAATAAATGATATTTTGTAAAAGATCTTTTGAATTGAAAAAGATTATAATATATAAATGATAATTCATTGTTTTGCCCATAATGGAAAATAAATTTGTATTTAATGAATTAAGGAATGAATTTAATAGCTACCCATTTTATACAGTATAAAGTAGGTTGAGGCAGTTTACGCTTTATAAACCGCGAAGCGGTTTATAAAAAAGCGTAAACTGTTCCAACCAAGTTTATACCATATAAATTTGGTAGTTATTAAATTCATTCCTTATAATTTAATTTTCATTCATTTGGTGTAAGAAAAAAGATGTTTGCTCTTACAAAATGACTTCAGCTTGTACAGAATTTAAATATAACGTCAGGCGGATCGATACGTTTTTGATGCAAGTCATTGTGACGTTGGCAACCCAATTTATACGATATATAGTAATTTTTTATCCAATCAAATACCGCGTTATAACCAGAATTAAATTATTGTGGCCTAAAAGTTATACTTTATTGGAGACATGTATTTATGTGACAGGCGAAGACAACGAATCATAATTAGTCTTAAGCTTTAAAAAAGTATAATATTACATAAAACAAAATAAGTTTTCTTTTAATTCAAAGCTAGCAGGAGCATATTTGTTCAATCCCACTTCATTAAATTTCATCATCCAAAATCTTCGAAAGCCTACCAAATAGTGAAACTTACTGAAAACTTTACTAGGTTAATATTATGTGTTTAATAAAATTAGCTTTCAGTTTTTTTCCTTACAATTTTTTATTTTTATGTCAACTATATCTGTTCAAGTTTCTGCTTCTTTCCATGTGTTATGCCGGAATTTTTGGGTAGTTACATTTCGTAATTACTTTGGCCAGGACTAAAAATTAGACAAGTTCCAAGTTCTATTTTGTATTAAAGTATTTACAATGTTACGCCTGGTCATATTCATATACCCACATGCACACATTATACGAAAATTTAACAAATTGATCAAGATCATTAAGATATTTTTCAATAGCCCCTTTAAACAAAAAACCCCTTACATTTAGCTTTCATTGTAAGAGCAAACATGATTTTGTTCCTTTTTACAAAAATCTTTTGAGTTTTTTTAGTGTATAATTTGTCGAAACTTTTCGAGACCTGTAACCCTTGTAAGTAATTTAGACCGATTTTAATGCAAAAATATAACAGATACAAATAAAATACATTTTTAGTTGAACTTGTATACATTATTTAAAAGTATTCAATATTATATTTACAATTAAAGATAAGGGGGAAATTAAAATGAAATAGTCTGCAATTTAAATATCTAAGGTGACAGTTTATCTTAAGATTTTCTGATGATATATTTTTACGCCAGATTGTAACTGTGACATCAGATTTAAAACTTTCTTAGTCCACAACATAACAATCTATATTTGTTGCCCATAGTGTTGCTAACAATAATAACTAATTATTGCTAATTGTTGCTAATTAATAATTTGCATACAAGAGTTGAAAACTTCGTTTTTTAACTCGTATCAGCTGATTAAATGTTTATAAAATGTATTGATATCGTTTTGAGGGATGATATTTGAAGTTAGTTAAATTTGAAAAAATATTTGACCAAAAGTAATAAAGTATCAGCAATATTATTCTAAAAAAATACTCTTATGGTTGCAATGGTAACACTAAGGATATTTACAAATTAACAGTTAATACATCCCATTGGAAAAATGTTCTTGATAAACGGGTATTATAGTAAATTTTATTCTTTAAAAAAAGAGAAACAAAATTGTTGTCCATATACACATCGAACATCTGTTATTGGAGAACATAGAATAAATAAAGAAGTAAAAGGATATTTTAAAACAAAGGGATAGTAATATTTTGAGATGCCAATTAAGACGTTTTTACAAAGGGTGCAACTGTAGGTAACTGGTCATCAATCCATTTTTTTTTTTCAAACCGGAACTTTCTACAAAAAGCATTATTTGGCCACTTGATGAAAGATCAGTTTTGTATCTGTTAACTGCTTTTTTTTTTTTATCTATCTCTTGTCTTTCTTGATGAATATTTCCCTCTTATTGAAATAATTCAAAAATTAAACTGGCATTAATTATAAATGCATTTTTACATTTATTCGATTATACGATAAAATTCTGAATAAGTATTTTTACCACTTTAGTTGGAAGTTACTAAATAGCAGAAATTCTTCTCCGTTTAAAAATATCAAATGCAATTTATAACTATATTTCAACTAAGTTTGTTCGGTTTCTTTAACCATTTTACGCAGTTAACGTTAATATAGTTTTCGTTTTGATGCACAAATATTCCACGTAATGTTTAATGTAACAATATTGCAATGCATATAACGCACCGATGGAATTCACTGCTGATATTTGATTTTCTTCACTTGTCGTTTCCATCTTGTGCAACAAACAGATTGTCATTTGTATCCGTAGACAGTCCCCGTGGTCTACTTAGTCCACATTCTATAAAACGAAGGAACTTTCCACCCTGGTCTATGATGTGGACACAGACATTAATGAAATCAGCTGTAAGGATGTGACTCTGACTGTCTGTGGTGATTCCTTGAGGTTTGAAGGGATGTTTCATCGCAACAGAAGTATTTCCAATGTACTTAAATCTCAGTTTCCCTACCTGATTGACCACCACTACTGCTCCAGCATCACTGTCAGACACACAAATATCCAGGTTCTTGTTTTCGCAAATGTGTTTTATCTCACGATCACAAGATGAAAAGAGAGAATTGCCTTCTTCATCAAACTGAATGGTTTGTTTTACTGTGGAGCCAGTCTGAGAGTAACGGACAACTTTTGATTGTGTGTAATCCTCATTATCCATGACAACCAGGAGGTCACCCGAGGAGCTGCTGCAGACACCGAAAGGTTTCCAATTCTCAAGTTTGATGACTTCTCTATATTTCCATTCTTTACAATGTTCACAGTTCCATAATCATAATCAGTATAGACTAGATCTCCAGCTTCTGTTACGGCTATGTGCATGATCATATACCTGACTTGGTCCTGATTCACTTAAGAAGTGATCCTTGTTTGATGCTGAAGAGTTTCATGATGTCTTCTCCAGCTGTCCAGATTTCTTTTTCACTCAGACAGGCCACATTATAAAGGTAATATATATACCCAGTGTCTAGGGTGGTAATAGTCTTTGGTTCAACAAGTAGCTGTTTGACTGGAGGTGAGGGTCCAGCTTCTAGTGACTTTGTGTCTTCATGCTGCAGTGTTTCTTTTCGTTAGATGGAGAAATTGGTGATAGAGCTCTAAACAGCTTAGTTAGTTCTTTTCCATGGATTCCTCCTTGTGTAAATGTGGGTAAAAAGAACACGATTTTCTGTGGTAGATGTCTATATCTGTCTACAATGAATGTGTCTCTAAATATTTTCGAAATATCATTAGAATCGACAGCAATGTCATTTGAATTGATTTCGTCTTTGATTTCAAGTTTTTTCTTGTTTACTTCATCCAGTTGTTTTTGTAAAGATTTAACTGTGTGTTTTTCATTTCATCAATTTCAGCTTTAAGCTTTTTGACAAGCTCGCAAATTTTTGTATGCCAATCTTCTCCATGTTTGATAATTTTTGCTGAGAGATTCCCATATTCCTTTTCTACCTCAGTCATTCTTTCTTGTATATCGGAGGCAATTTCCTGGTAAGTTGGATAAACTGTCTCAATCAGTCCATCTTGTTCTTTAATAAGCTTTTCTTTTCTTTCATTCAGAACTTTCCACATTTCTGACAATTTATGACCTAGATGTTTATTAGATGCAAGACACTTGGTGCAGACAGGAATGTCACACAAACTGCAGTACGTTTGACAGTGTTCTTTATCATGAGATATGCATCCAGGGTAGAGAGAACTGGATTTTCTATCTTTAAAACCGACTATTATCAAAGATGAAAGTTAACAGGGAGTGCCAGTATACCCAGTAAATAAAGTAAGTAATTACAACAAGAAAATATCAAATTGAATTTGTTTTTATTTGGCTGAATGGGCCATGGCCGCTTAAAATGAGGGAGCCGAGGCATCAATATATAGCCTTATATGGCATCCCTTAAAACGCAAATGGTGAACCCTGGGAACAGATGTTCACAGCATAATAATAGAGTGTCAGACAAAATAATCGGATATATATCAAGCAAGTCCATTGAGCCTACTGGTAAGCCTGAAAGCCGCATCCACTATGATACATGTATGTCTCCAGATTTGGTGGACGCGTGTAGGAACGGCCATGACGATGGATGGAAGTTGGAAAACAGGGATATACGTCAGCCCGATTAAAATTCAATCGTGATCTGAAATTATAATGAATCTAACAGCAGAAACATGTAGCAAACTCACATTTTTTTTATTACGTAAATATACAAATTAATTATAAATGCTCGTACAAAAAAGGGTGGGAGGGAGGGTGAAAACGTCTGCTTCAACTGATGATGAATCTGTGCACTTATGACGTAAGCAAAATGTGTTGAGGTGAAGACTAATTGACGCAGGACCAAAATAAACAATCCCAAAACACAGTATTTATATAAAAATTAATAGTTTTTCCCTTTGATAAATGGATTTAACCTTTAATGGTGAAATCCTATTATCAAAGATGAAAGTTAACAGGGAGTGCCAGTATACCCAGTAAATAAAGTAAGTAATTACAACAAGAAAATATCAAATTGAATTTGTTTTTATTTGGCTGAATGGGCCATGGCCACTTAAAATGAGGGAGCCGAGGCATCAATATATAGCCTTATATGGCATCCCTTAAAATGCAAATGGTGAACCCTGGGAACAGATGTTCACAGCATAATAATAGAGTTTCAGACAAAATAATCGGATATATATCAAGCAAGTCCATTGAGCCTACTGGTAAGCCTGAAAGCCGCCACGAGACTATGCGGTGGCATAGTCTGCGCCACCAGTAGCTTCGATAGAAACCCCCCCATCCCCAAACAAAACAAATAATGCATTCCCAATTAACAGCAGGTAATAACAAGAAAAAATTGCAGTTTGCCAAGACAATTTTTTTAATGGCGAAAGCATCGCCTGCATTGCAAATTTCAACAAAACTGGGTATGTAAATGCAAATGAGTAGCACTCATAAATTCAATGCAGCCACCAATTTGTGGCAAACTATGACCCACTAACTAGTCATAGCGCAGCCAAGGCCCAAACTCCCATAGTTTTGGTGACAATTTTTCAGAAGGATTTGTTAAAAATGTCTGCAAGCCTTGTTGAAGGCGATACAAAAACAAACGGTTGCCAAGCTCGGACAAGTGCACTCCATCTGGAGCAAACAATTCTGGACCTAATTAATGTCGTAGCAATGAAACTATTCAGGCGTTTTCTAACCTTGTCCAAGGCTTTTTGGTTAATACCGCCACGCCAATGCTGGGGGGGGGGGGGGATTTGAGACCACACTAAAATGGTATCTGGCAACAGCTTAGCCAAGCTGACCAAGGTTGTGTTAATATTTAATCTTAATTTGATTGACTTGTCACCCCTAGCATCAGGAATATTGTTGCCTCCACAATGCAATACTAAAATCTGAGGAGGGTCTTCTAATTTTAATAAGAATTTAACCTTTGGCATAACTTCAGCCCATCTCATACCCCCCTTACCCTGCCAAAATATGGATGCATGATGCCTTTCTAGTTCAAGGTTGGCTCTAAAATCTGATTGCCTTGCCTGGCAAAAGGCCCTTTTAACAATGGAAGAACCAACAATCCAAATTCTAATATCTACAATACAAAATCGTGTTGAAAAACAAGAAAAAAGGAACAATACAAAAATTTCTGTACACAATATTTCACTCCTACACCTGAGCATACACAAAAGAAAAACTGTAGTCTTAGTCAGTAAAGGTAAAGCTACCTTAACTTGCTGAACTGCACATTTTGTACCATATGACATTTAAAAGCTCATTTTCTAAAATAACGGTACATACATTGAGATTTCCAACGACCCTTGACAGCTATATCTTGCTGACTCGTACCACTAGCCCAAGCATGGGAAGCAGCACCAATACGGAAGGAATGGGTCTTGTAAGTTTTAGTATCTAAGCCTAGCATTTCTATAGCCTTTTTAAATACAGACTCTGCCTGATACCTGGTCACTGGACAGCCCGACAGATGAATGAAAAAAGCCCCATAAGCATGTGGTCTTAAAAGTAAATATTTGCGCAGAAACCGAATTGGGCAGATTGGACTAGAAGGAATTAATGTGATTGTGGCCCCATTCCCTTCTTGATCAGTTTTGGAGTGACTTAAGGACATTACAATAGTATTGTTGGTTGTTAATCTGACATCACTTGCTTGGATAGCATGACCGGGTTGGTCTTTAGAATCCTGAACGATCTCCCCAATTCTAAAGTAACCAAAAAATGCCGAGCAAAACAGTGCACTAAATAACACCGACTCATAGTCAGATCTACATACTTGGGGGAGGATAGACAAAATGCTTTGAAGTATGTTGATAGTGATAGGTTTGCGAATGTCCTTCCTAGCGCTAACGCGACCCCACCCAAGTAGAACCTTCTGTAACATAAACGATTTTGTTGTATCTAGTAAACCTTGGATTCTGCAAAAATAAGATATTGCAGCCATATATGTTTTAACTGTGCTTGGAGAGAACTGCTTAAATGAAAGATAAGCTACAAAATGAATTAGGTCTTTAGAATTTGGTGGCCAACATTGATTACACTTGTACACTTCGCAGAAATAACTGAACTGCTGCAATGCTGCCTGATATAGCTTTTTCGTGTTTACGGACAGGGAAAAGTTTAACAATTCTTGGGCTCGATGTTGTAGATGAGTCTGAGAAATGATTCTGGGACTGTCGTAGGTAGTTGGTCGGCTTCTGGAAAGACCTGTCTGAATCTGTGCCACTGAAGACGAGAAAGAGAATCAGCCTTAACATTTTTCACTCCCCTAATATGCTGCCCTTTAAATTGAATATTGTGCATGAGGCCCTTCAAGACCAAAACCCTTAAGAGATGCATAACTCTGGGTGATTTGGATGTTTTAGTATTTAAAATAGTGACAAGTGCAATATTGTCAGTATGTAAAATAACTCGCTTTTCCCCCAACTGATCTCCCCAAATAGACAATGCCATTGCTATGGGTACCAGTTCCAAAAAGGTAATGTCCTTTAATACGCTAGTCCCTTGCCAAGATTCTGGCCATGTTAAAAAAGCCCAATGAGTTCCAAAAATATCCCCACACCCTAGTTTATCCGAACCAGCGCTATCTGTATACAACTCTAATTGAAAGTCACTGGCCCAGTCTACTTGTCTATATGATGTTGTACCATTGAAAGTTTCTAGGAACATTAACCAAATTTGTATGTCTTGCTTCATTTCCTGAGTAACGCGTCTCTTGTGATAAGGCTTGCTAAGCCCAACAGTGGCATCATACAAGCGCCTGATGAATGCTCGACCCGCTGGAATTGCCCTAATGCAGAAATTTAGAAAGCCAGTGAGGGACTGGATTTCCCTAAGTGTAACTTTTTTACGAGATAGGAAATAACTGAGCTGATCATAAAGCTGACCCAGCTTCTCTGAGGGGATACTAACAGTCTCTGTGACTGTATCAATTTCTAAGCCTAAAAATACCAATTTTGTTGTAGGATCTAAGGTTTTTTCGTGGGCTTATGGGACCCCCAGATCATTGCATAGATTGGTAAATGTTGAGACTAAATAATGACACTGCTTTGTCCCAGATGCACCTGCTAGTAAAAAATCATCCAAATAGTGGACTACATTATCAGATTGACTCTTTTGTTTTAAACACCATTCCGGAAAGGAAGCAAACTTTTCAAATTTAGCACAACTCACAGAACAGCCAAATGGCATACACTTGTCGATATAAATACTGCTGTTGATTTTGTACCCTAGCAACTCAAAATCAGAGGGATGAACTGGTAGCAAACGGAAAGCATTCTTAATGTCTAAACGAGCCATAAAAGTTCCTGGACCTAACTTTTCCAACATTCTCAAAGCTTCATCAAATGATGTGTATTTAACTGAACAATACTGAGGATCAATGAAGTCATTCACACTATCACCAAATGGGTGGGACAAATGATGAATAAGACGAAATGTACCATCTTTTTTAGGTACCATACCTATGGGGGACAGTCTTAGGTTGAGAAATGGAGGGCAGAAAAATGGGCCAGCAACCCGACCTAAACTTATTTCTTTATTGACTAATTGTATGGCTTCTGTAATAAGTGAACTCAAAGACTTAAGATTTTTACAGTTGTATGGCTGTCTAGGACCTTGGTAATTTAATTTAAAACCAAATTGAAATCCTTGCAATAGTTCATGTGCATTTTCTGTGTCAGGATAATTAGTCAAACAATCTGATAAAACTGAAGTCTTGATTGGACTGTAAGCAATACTACTGATGTCTAACTGGTGTTGAGGAGGGGGTTCTGAAACTGCTAGTAGCTGGCTTGACTGTTGATTGAGCACGCCAGGTTGACTGAGAGTTCCCAGATCTAAAATTTAATGAATTTCTAGTAGTGGTTCTACACATTGTAAAGGGATGGGGTTGTGAACATAAAATGCACCAGTGCCTATATTGGCAGTTTTGCCTTGAACAATAACCCTTGTAGTTGAAATCATAACACTTTAAGGGTTGGGATGGCTGAATAGCAGGCTGTCGGTGAAGGGCATTGTTATACATGTAAAGGAGCCAAAGCTCCTGATCAACTGACGCAAATGACATTGAAGGGTTGCACTCTTTCTTCAATCTGAATTGAATGTCATAGTCCCGCCAACCCAGGCCATTAACCCGGCTTGCCCCGAGACGTATTGTGTGGATATATTTAAACAGAGCAGCGTTTTCCATTGGGCGAGCCAGCACATAAATGGCTGCATAGACAAGAAATGCATCTGTCCACATTTGGACGTCAGTAATGGGTTTTAATTTAGATTTTGATGATAAAGCCAAATTGCCATTTTGCAGTGAGAAATATCTAGTATCATCATGGGGGTCAGTTTCGAGCTTATTGTTGATTAATGAAGCTAAATTAACATATTCGCCATTGGCAATTTTGAGTTTAATATTGTTGGATACATTATGCCCCAAATCATTATCATAACTAGAAACTCTTATGTTCGCATTGGATGAAGGAATACCTTCTGTCCCCTGAGGTTGGGCTGGGTCTTCTCGCTCAGACAAAATTGTGGAAATGCGTTGAGCCAGATCCTGAAGTTGGTAGGGTGGCATAACGTTGGTAGGCATTATCGTGGGTGCAGTAGCCTGTACATCAGAAGGGCAATTGATAGGCTGGACTGTTCCGTCCGTGATGCTCGCCGACGGAGGAACTTCGGAAATTGTCTCCAGACGAGGCTCTCGTCTCCCTGCTCGTTTCCGTGGCTGAGCCTGGGTCTGACTTGCCGTCTTCCGCTTAGGCATTTCGAATCTCGAAATATAACCAAAGAGAAAATCTGTTAACCATGGGTTGTCATCAAACTTTAATGTAATATGACTACTGAACTTTGAATGCACGTGTACATGAGTGCCTGTTAAAATCAACAAATATCTACGAAATTTGTTAGCATCGATGATTAAATTTGGATAAATATGCCATAAAAGAGCATTTAAAATTTTATTACAACAATTTCTTGACAAAAAGTAAAGGTATTAGCTAAAAACAATCGAAAATTCACACCACTGTAAAATTCCGTCCTTACCTTTGAAAACGTCTGCTTCAACTGATGATGAATCTGTGCACTTATGACGTAAGCAAAATGTGTTGAGGTGAAGATTAATTGACCTAGGACCAAAATAAACAATCCCAAAACACAGTATTTATATAAAAATTAATAGTTTTTCCCTTTGATAAATGGATTTAACCTTTAATGGTGAAATCCTATTATATGGGGTATTAAGAGATTGGTAGAAGAGTGCTCACCGACGCATGCCTTACAAAGGCTGGCTAGGTATGTATCACAGTGCATCTGTACCACAGCAGTCTTACACATATCACATCGCATCACGTCTGGACCACTGGTACGTGGATCCATAATTGAACTTAGGCCTCTGAAATAGAGTAAATTTGACATTTGTTAAACTAGGCAAAAATGAAACTGTGGCCATAAATTATGTTACATTAATTTGGAAAAAGTGCCTGTTACCCAGACTGTCAAATGTTCAATTTTGAAACTTAATTAAAAGATATAATGGAGTCGGAATGAACAAGGTAATTCTCTTATACATATACATCATTTTAAATAAATAGCATCGAAGACATTAATGTTTTAAATATAGAGCGTTTTAGCAAGTACCCGACATGCCTTGTTTATGTGGAGGTAATCCCTTTTTGTGCAGTACCATCATGGCACGACCCAAAAATTTTAAAATTTAAGAAGATAAATACACCACAAAAATTGTATGTGTACGCCAGTCTAGCTTGCTTTTACAATGCATGCAGATAACCCCTTGTTTATTGCATGCAAAGGTATGAATTCAGAGTGTGGCATTACAAGACTACAGAATATCATTTCTGGTTTCAACCCACACACTTTACATTGTATTTTTAGCCCCGAGCTTTTTAAGGAATAAATTTAATAGCTACCCATTTTATCCGGTATAAACTGGGTTTGGGCAGTTTACGCTTTATAAACCACGAAGCGGTTTATAAAAAAGCGTAAACTGTTGCAGCCCAGTTAATAATGTATAAATTGGGTAGCTATTAAATTCATTCCCTATAATTTAATTTTCATTCATTTGGTGTTAGTAAAAAAATATGACTGTCCTTAAAAATGACTTCAATTTGTACAAAATTTGAATGTAAGATCAGGCGGATCGATACGTTTTTGATGCAAGTCATTGTGACGTAGGCAACCCATTTTATACATGTACGATATAAAGTAATTTTTTATCCAATCAAAAAGCGTTACAGCCAGAATTAAATTATCATTGGATAAAAGATAATCATTATATAACATCATCTAGTTAAATACCACTTCATGCGCAGCATTCTATTATTGAATATTGAAAACAAATATTAAAATCAGAAGCTTTTTAAAACCGAAAGTAGGAAAAAATCATGGTTGGTGATCAATGTACCTGATCAATATCTGAGTAAAGTCAAGATATCTTAGTGTACCAAAACGTAAAGCATGTCGATACACAAGGGATCAATGTAGTTGACCCTAATAATGAAATTTCAAATGAATGCCCAACTTTATCGTTTTGATATGGTCAAAGTTTTAAGTCAGTCGACAGATCATTTATGTCCTTTACAATTAAAGCATGTATGCACCCTTCACCACCCCAAAATACGAGATAATTTTATTACCTGACGATTGTTATAATTCACATACATGTACTTCCATTGAAATAAAAATTTTTATATTTCGTTCTGCAAAAGATATTAAAAATCGAAGACATTGATCTGCTTACCTACATGTAGATCAATTAACTCATTTTACGTTGAAAGTTTTAAGAAAGGGTATTTCAGTCCCAAGTTAATTGAGACCGTACTTTACCGATATGAGATCCATATAAAGATGAAACTTTTTTATTTACGATTTTATCCTTCGTTACAAAATTCAGCTATTTATAAAATGGTATTCAAATGACGTTGTTGTTAAAATATTTAAAACAAGTCAAACCATGTTTACAGTACCGACCAGACACAACCTAACAGAAAGCGAACCCAGATCGCACCCCGGGTTCGCTCTCCGGGTTCGCTTGGGGTCCGCTAGTGCTGACCCTGAGCGAACCCGGAGCGCACCTGTAGCGGACCCGCAGCGAACCCAGAGCGGACCCAGAGCGAACGCTGAAAGCGAACCCAAATTCAGTAGCCGTCCCAGAAAGCGAACGCGCGTTCGGTGTTGCGTAACAGAGCTGTCAATCAGGATTAGCGATTAACTCATCGGCGCATCGACCAATCAACATGCCGAACAGGTCTGTCAATCAGGATAAGTGATAAAATGCGTTGACCATCAGCGCATCGACCAGTCAACATGCCAGTTTTTAATCTAAATATTGTACAAGCAAAGCGTGTGAATGTACAGTGTAAAATTATTATTAATATGATTTTTAAACATGATTTTATATAAATATATTTTAATTCTGTAGACAACATGCAATATCTATTTTCATTATATTTTATTTTTAAAATCTATTAATACATTATATATTTTTATTATCCAGGTAGCATGTAACATGTATAGTTACATATTTATTTTCCTCATATTTTTAAAATCCATTAACATATGAATATAAATTGCGTAAATTTATCAGACAATAAGTACTTTAATTCATAATAGAAAAAAGAAGATAATAATGGTTATAACAATATTGTTACTTAAAAAAAAATGGTCTTCGATAAATTATAGAATTTTTTTTATCTCAAGATACCGTATAAGAACAAATACGTGCTTTAATTTAATTATTTTTTATTTATTATTTCAATTTACATGCACATTTTAATTTATCTAGATCAACGTCGAAATTATCGATCTTAATAATTAATCATGAAAAAAAAAATAAATGTACATTGTACAGTATAAATGTGCATTATACAATACGTAAATTGGAGGAAAAAAATCTCATTTTTTAACTACTATGATATTTTTTTAATTAATCTTTTACCAAAATTTAATAAATAACTTGATTTAAATACATGTGTACATGTATAGGGAAAGATTCTGTCAATCTTATTTATCCTACATGTAGACCTTACATTAAGACCGCGGAACATTAACTGGCAAAATTGGAAATATGCAGCTTACGTCATTTCCATCTGTCGCAGTCAAACACTTGATGATAGACAATGAAATGGGCGGGTACAATTTGACACGGACGTCTGCGAAAACATTGGATTGAAATTGCAGTTCGAAATTCATTTTCAATCCACCTGAATTATTTTTCGCAAAGTTATAATGTATGATCCAAACGACAAATAAAATCAGTTCGTTCCCAAATACGTATAGTTTGAAATTAATGTATAACAATTTTCTATCCCATATTTGAGGACACACAGAAGTTATAGTAACTATATTCTTTTGGGGGACGGCTATTTGATTCTAGAGGGGGGGGGGGGCTGGCAAATTTTGTCGAATCAGATTATTTATGGTTATGCATCACATAAAAGAATATATTTAATTTCTTCTTCACTGAAAAAAATTTGAAATTCAATTTTAAACCACCTGAGCTGTGTGAAAACCTTAAGTGTGAATGTATGATCCAAAAGACAAATAAATTCAATTCCCAAATACATGTTATTTGAAATTCATATTAATATGAGTTTTAAGCCTAATTTTAAGTACACGCCAAAGTCATAGAAAACAGAGATTATTTTTTCAGGGGACGGCCATTTGATTCTAGAAGGGGGCAGAGGGCTGTCAAAAATTGTCGAGTCAGATCATGCTTTCATATGAAGATTATATTAATTTCTAGGATGACAAGAGCTTTTATTTTTTAGTTTTTTAGATTTGAAAACTGTTTGACAAACAAAAAAGGGAGGGGTTGTCCAAACTAAAAGAAAACTTTCTTATTCATTTCCAACATCGTTCAACCCCCTCCAACCCCCAACCCCCCCCCCCCCAACCCCCAGCACACACAAACTCATATCAAACAGGAATCAAATATTTGTCCCTTTATATTTCTTTAAAAATATGGGATAGAAAATTCTGATTTATATATATTTCAAATTATTTGTCTTCTGGGTCAGTCAGTAACACTGTGCGTTCTAGCATAGCTGAGGTGGATTGAAAATGAATTTCGAATTGCAATTTCAATCCAATGTTTTCTCGGACGTCCGTGTCAAATTGTACCCACCCATTTCATTGTCTATCATGAAATGTTTTGACTGTAACAGATGGAAATGACGTAAGCTGCATATTTCCAATTTTGCCAGTTAATGTTCCGCGGTCTTATATGTTTTTGTAATGAATTTTTGTAACTACTTGCAAGTCAGTCAAAAAAAAATGCTTATCACTTTCCTTCGCGTCGATATATATATACAGGTTTACATGTTCACGAACCTCTTACATGTACTACATGTAATTTTCGAAATACTTTATACGGGTATAAAAAAAAATACTAGACGGATACGTTTTGTACTTGTGCATGAAAAGTACACGTACATGTAATTCCAACATTAGTAAATTGAACTTGCAAAGATACCTTAAAACGAAAACGTACATATACTTTTTCATTACATAGGAACCTGTATTTGAACTTTGTAATTGTCATAATTATTTAATTTTAACACTTTAATAATCATAAGTTCAAAGTGAAGCCAAGGTCATCACGTATCGGTAATCATCCACCTGTTCGGAGGTATTGCGGGTGTTAAGAGCAATTGCGGTGGGTTTTTTAATTGACACTTGCTAGCTGGATGTATACTGTCTCCATGGTCAAGGTATACCTGAGTATATACTCACCCTACATTCGATGCCCCTTAAGTTACATGTACCTCGTCTGGGCAGGTTATCAATGAAAAATTCAATTATTATTATTTTTTTATTAACGTCATAGTTCTTTGGTACGTTGCATGAAGAGTACATGTTCATGTAATTTGCTGCCATCTGAATGCTGAAAATCAGTAACATAGCTTTACGAGAGGGAGAGAGAGAGAGAAGGAACACTGTATATTATTTGAAATTAAAATCGCTACAACCAGCCCATAAAAACAATTCGAGTACGGAAAAGGGTGGGGGCTCATCGAAATAAAACAATAAAAAAAACAAAAAAAACATCGGGCGTTATTATCTTAATTTCATCTACTTAATCATGCGAGTTTACAGTTATTGAATTCTTGTTTTGTTTGTTTTCTTTCTTGTTTTTATTTATTTTAAAACATTTGTTTGTTAACATGCCGCTCTAGTATGTACATGTATGTAGTGGGGGGGGGGGGGGATCATGAACCAGTAAGGAACACAAACTATTCAAATGATCATTTATTTGAAAACAACTTGAAAAAAATATATTCTTATCAGTAGACCAGTTATTAGTTTTTGTTTGCTTTGTTTGTTTTGGTTTTTTGATTGTTGTTGTTTTTTTTTTTATACAAGTCTTCCGTTAAACTCGCCTTATAAAACAATGATTTATAGCATGGTAGTAAATTATAAATGATCTGTAAAACGAAACTCAAGTTTCACTGTATGAGAATTTTTAGTGATTATCACAACCTACATGTATATGTAATGGACGACAATCTAGCTTAAGGAGGCTGGGGGTCAACAAATTAACCACAAATTAACCACCAGATTTAACTTAATTTTTTAGATATGATATCTTAAGCTGTCAACTATCATTTGGCAAAGAAAAATTTCAAAAATTTTAGTTTTAAAATTTGTTCATTTTCTATATCTTCATATGGAGCTCTTCTTCTAAAGGAGATCAATATAGTCTAAAAATGGCCACAACCCCCCAGCCTCTTTAAATGTAAACTGCTAAATATGAAACTTAGCATTTTACGTGTACAGTATGCCTCAGCTATTTCATAGATAAGATCATAATTCAGTTGTTTGTCTTTCAAACATTTAAATTACGATTTAGCGATTGCAATTCCAGTTGCAAGTTCCAACTTATTTTAAAACGCATGAATAATGTAAATAAATGAACTTGAACTTTTTTTTTATTAAGATACTCCTATCAATTTCACTCCATCCGATACATCGAAAATAAATTTAAGACCTTTTCTTCTTTTTCTTTCGAGATATACTTAGCTTGTAAGTTAAGAAAAATAAAAGTGATAATTCTACGTCGAATGTACGGTGAAATTCTTGAAAATTTATCAACGTTCTCCATATTGTCACTTACATGTACATGTTTCGATCGCCATAAAAACAGTAATGATCAATTTCACTACTGTATTTGGAATATACAAGGGGCGGGGCTTACTGGCGGCAAGATTAAAGCGGGGTCCGCTTCACGCATGAGTCGTAAAGCGAACCCGGAAAGCGAACGCCGGGTTCGCTCTAGCGGACCCAGAGCTGACCCCGAGCGAACGCAGAGCGAACCCGATGCGCACCCAGAGCGGTCCCAAATTTTCTGAAAGCGGACCCGCAGCGGGCCCCGAGCGAACCCAGGAAGCGAACCTGGGGTGAGCTTTGGGTTCGCTCTGGTGTTAGGTTGTGTCCGGTCGGTACTGTATATATCAATTCTTTAGATATACAAATGGTAATATTCATCATGCTTTGTGACTGTCACATGGAAATACTGTATTACCTGACTTTTGGAAGTAATGGCAATTGTCTTATGGATCCTGATGATTAAGTCTACACAATGTTTGGTCCTATGTATCAAGATCACATGACCCGCATACCGTCATATTTTTAACCACCTGGTCTATGTGAAGAAGGTTTTTTTTTTATTTCAGATCTTCTTCCTGCTATCATGTCTTTTTTTTTTTTTACTAACGCACACATTTATTGTCAGCAAAGTTAATGAAATTCAAACAGCAGGTCAAAGATGGTGTTTCTTAAGGTATTCAATTTATAATGAAGGGATTTTAAACAAATTTGAATCATCTTAAACTATATAAAAATGCATTGCTTGATAACGATGAAAGTGAAATGAAAACCAAATTCACATGACAGACAACACGTAAGAAGCCAGTCATTTTGCACCATAAAAGTTTTTGAAGAGTTATCTGCCTTTGATGATTAGACGAAATTTTTTTTTTTCAAAAGTGTCTAGGGTGAATGAGTCATTTTATTTCATATTGTAATAAATAGAGAGTCTATGCATATAGTCACCAAAAGATTTGTATGAAATTCAGATTACTTTTTATAATATCTTAATAACACATGCGCTGCCCACAGAGTTCAATGTTAACTTTAAGGTACAATTAATTGTACAATAATCAAAACTGGGTAAATTCCTTTGATGGTGTAATTTTGTTTGATAACACCTTCAAAATTCTACCATGATTTAAAAATCGGACCATTCATTTATTAAGTACAAAAAATGGTCGTTATACATTGAATACTTTAAACGGAAAACGCAACGGAAAGCGGAACAAAACGGAAATTATGTAATCAGGTTAATCACTTGAAAAATTATAAATCATACCAGAAACCATATACGTAATATATAATCGTTTATATTTAATCAAGGATTATTTATACGTTTTGATTGAGTCATGTTTATTCTTTGATAAAGATCCCTCAACATAGGCATGGCATAAGGTACACAAAACGGCAATTAAGTCTTATTGAAATCTGAACAAAACTGTAGGAGGAGTAATGTTTCGAAAAAAAATCAATAAATTTCCTTTATATATATCTATGCTTATTTGTTGCAGTTGATGTCAGGTACAAGAAAATTACCCTGGGGACAGGTATTTGAGCTTTTCTTACAGACATTCTGCTTAACTTTCCTCAGTGCAAATTTAACATAAAAGCTACCACTGATGGCCTTTCATTTGGGTGTATATACCTTTAATATACTGGACCTCTTGAGTAAAAAAGAAAACCTGTATAAAACATGTTTGGAGACCTAGCTTCTCCTTGCAATAATAAGAACAGCTTTTTGATTCCATATCTTATTATTAATCTTCCTTCTGGGCTTTAAAAAGTGCACCCATGTTTTGTCATCCATCATCCAAGTCTATAATACCTTCTTTTGTTAAAATGTTAACTTTTTAATAGATCATTGACACATTTAACGCCTTTTTTCTCAAAGCAAGGAAATAAAGCACCCATCTGATAGATATATTTTAGATTCGTTTCTTTGTCAAAGAACTCCCTATACTATTAGCAGACCTTTTTTGTATTCATATGAAGCAGAATTTGTCCAAAATCTTGTACATGATAAGAAGAAAACACTTGTTGTGGCCTTCAACTCGACATTTACATTGTAGATATATCGACGACGAATTGTCAATTAACAATTGTTACTTCCATTCTTATGTCGATACGATATATCCCAGTGAGCTTGAGATAAAATATACTACAGAGTCTGACACATCTGTTTCATATTTGGATATTTTACTTGAAAAAGACGTTAATGGTAATCTAACAACCAAGCTTTATGACAAACGTGATGACTTTAACTTTTCAATCGTCAATTTCCCTTACTAATGCAGCAATATACCTTCATCGAGGTCTCATCCTTCTGGTATATCTCGCCTTCTCCTGCTGATATTGTTTAACCAACATATAGCTTCCTCCAGCAATGCGTCCATGTCAGTATCATCATCATCCACTGTATTTGCGTCCTTTGGATTAGTCCCAACAGGTGGTTTAGACAAAGGACTCTCTTTACCAAGTATCTTAGATGACCACTTATTTTTAAAATTTAGATAACATTTCTTTAACTTTTTCTTACGAATAACACAAAAACAAACGACACATAATAAAAGCAAAATTGGAGATAAATAGAACCCAGGCATTTGAAACCATTTTTCCGCAGGCATAGGCTCAACATTATCTAAAAATAATTCTTTGATTAGATTTAGAAAAGGTAATTCTTTGATATGTATTTAACTTTTCTTGGAGAGAAACATTTTTTTTAAAATCAATTCTTACAAAGTGAAGTTTGTTTTAAACAAAATCATCAAAAGATAGATGAAAATAAATCAAAGGTACTTTCCTGATTATAAAAAGGTGGTAGTATGAAAGACCCATGAATTACACCCAAAATTCTACGACACAAACCTTAAGTCTTCAAGCGTTTTGATTTGTTATTGGTGTATATGATCCCACATTCAATAAAGTAAAACATTACGTTGGATGAAATTTTAACCATTCCCCATAATTGCTATGGTATGTAATTCCAAGAAGTTGTTTATACAAAAATAGTTATGACACTTACAAGATGATCAACTTGCAGTAAGGTTGTGCAAGACTATAAAATGAAAACAAATGAAATTTTCAATTATTGTTTAAAATTTGGTAGTTGTTTTTGAGTATTTACAAGTAGCTGTCAAAGATCCGTAAGTGGCATTAATGAAGAAGAGAGATATCCAAAGGCAACTATTCATGTTTTTACATACACTTTTCTCAAACCAAATTTACATGTTTCATCAATCTTAAAGGGTCGAGGAAACTTTCAAACTCTTAGCACAGTTTGTTTAATATTCAGAAATTTTACCTGATTTATACTTGAAGTAATTTCCCCACGATCCTGATAATATTGATCTGCGACAGTACTATTTTTTCTCGTAATGCGCAATGACACAACTCCTTATGTTCCTGTGATCTTCTAGGTTTTACTTTAGGGTTATAACTATGATCTATACTTTGCGAACACTCTTTATTTTGTACTAATACCCGTTTTCTAGGCATTACAGGTGGTTTCATACAACCATTACAGAAGCCTCTTTTTAACTTGTAGTTATTACATTTAATATTTATACCGTCAACTTCCATTTCTTGTTCTACCTTAATTAACTGCTCTGGTGAATCACTCATAGTAGGATCTATATCTAACCCATATTCTTCATTATCAGAATTAGAGTATTGATAATTGTTATTAATAGTAGAGTCAGAATCATATTCCAGTGACCAGAAAGTTCAATGCACTTGTTCGTGAACAAATTTCATATTTCTTTATCATATACGTTCTATAAACTGTGAAATAAAAAGTAGATTGCATGATAAATAGTAGATTGTATAATAAATGGTAGATTACAAAATAAATACTATCTAGGTGTTTACAATATCATTATGTAAGATCGTGTCCGATGATTATTCTATTTTTTTTTAAATGATGAACTTGATTTACTTTTTTTTTTGGTAATAAGTGCTGAAATATGCTGAGAGTATTTCCGACGTTCACTATTACAATTGATATGACATTCGAAAAACATCGTCTGCAATATTTGTATCAACAGAATTCGATATTTTTTTTATTTACTTTGTTCATTTTCCCACTTATGTATAACAGAAAATGAGTCTAATTTCTTATACGTTATATGCTTATGTATAATAGTATTTTTTCTGCATGTAAGTGAAAAAAAACCCTGAAATTTACACAAACCGAGAGTTAATCAACCTTGTACATTTAACTATACAGATAGAAAGCGACGATTTTGCTTAAATGGCTCCATTTTAAATTTTTCTCCACATATTTCGTAAAAGATTAGTTGGATACAGGTCCGTATGTTCAGTCTAAGAAGATGCAGGTAATTTGTACGGGCGCCCTGTGCTCCATTTTGATAATGGTGCTGTGGACTTCACCTGGACATGATGGACACGTGGTCGACACAAAACACGATATTTTGGGAAAACTGCGCGCGTTAACCAAAGATCTTCGGCCACAACAAACGGTAAACGATTCTACAATGATATAACCTTTAAAGTTTGAATTTACACAATTATGACGTCCGAGAAGAAAATAGCTAAATTTTTACATATATACTTAATCCAAAAAAACATATGAAATGTTTCTTTTTCTCTCAGTAACTTTTTTTGTTTTGGTTTGAAATAATGACCAAGCATAACAGATTTAGCGTATACTAGTATCCTTTGACTAGTGATGCAAATATGAAATCTTTTGAACAAAGAAGGATTTACGTACTAACCAGTTGTAGCTTATTAAACAAGTAAGTAAATACGTGTGTATACACTCGGATGGTGTACACGTACGTGGTACATGTACGTTTTGGCACTGTTGATATATATATGTATACATAAATGCTACATTGTACAAGAGGTGTTGTTTTAAGTCCCAAAACATGTCTCCAAAAACGACGTAGCATCGTTTTTAAAAGGGGGCAGCTAGAGAAAAAAATTCAACTAATACATGAAAAAAACTTCACAAGCAAAAAAAAAAAAAAAGATTAATTTGTGTGTCAAAACTTAATAGAGGGCAACAATAGTTTCCCATACCAGTAAAAAATTAATTGAAAAGACTTACCAGATGTCAGAAATATACATCTCTGTTTAATCAAGAAAAATCTTATCACTCAGTTAAGGGGGACCGACCCTCTGATATGAGAGATAACTTTCCAAGTAAAAAATACGAAAACTACTCATAGTTTCCATTATCAGAGTTTCATTATTGAGATCTTGGAGAAGTCAATTCCATCAAACCTGACGTGTGATGGAAACATTACCTTCTATTTCCTTTGCTTATTAGTCCCCTACCGGTGAAACCGGAGGGGACTATAGGTTTCCTCTGAGTCTGTCCGTCCGTCTAGCTGTCCGTCTGTCTGTCTGTCTGTCCCACTTGGTTTTCCGCACTTTTTTCTTAAACGCTTGCAGATATTGAGCTGATTTTTGGTATGTGAGTGTATCTTGATGAGTTACAGATCAAGTTTACATTTCATTCCGCTTTATTGATTTTTGACAGAATTACGGCCTTTTCAATTTTTAAGGGTTTTCCGCAATTTTCTTCTAAACGCTTGTAGATATTGAGCTGATTTTTGGTATGTGGCTTTACCTTGATTAGTTATAGATCAAGTTTGCATTTCGTCCCGTTTCATTAATTTTTGACGGAATTATGGCATTTTCAATTCTTAACGGCAACCAGATTACACTTGCCGGTAGGGGACTAGTATTGCTAATGCAATACTCTCAGAATGCTTGTTTACTTTTCAAATTGTTTTTATATTAAAAAAAAACATTTAAATTCAGAATTAAAAGCCATATAAATTGAATAAGTTCTATCTTTTAAGGACCATTTTAAAAGCGGTTTAATGTTTCAAGTACCAAATGTAGAATTTTTATTAGTATTAATTTTTTTTCCCAATGAAAATAATATTTATAAGAAAAATTAACAGATGAATTCTTTTCTTACAACTAATACAACACAGGAATTCTTGCTTAGGAAGCAGCGCTTTCTAATGTTTTCTAATATGAATTTAATAGGTATGATACTAAATATTTTCATATACACCTCATATCTTTAATTTTATGTTGTGATATTAAATCATTATCTTTCTATCCTCTGTGTGAAAATTTCTTATCATGATCCGACATAAAAAGCATTTCTGAAAAAAAAAAAAAAACAGCGCTTCATACCTCATACTATTTTCCATTTAAAGCTGATGCTATACACTGTAGCTCTTGATGAAAATCAATATAGGGAAGTTTTTAAAAAAAATGTGAAATTTAGAGCTGAGGGTCATTAGTCCTTAATATTGGAATTAGTATTACATGTAAACAGGAATAGTTATAATAATACTAGGATAAGAGGAAAAAGTAATAAACGAATGACTTATGGAACACGCTTAGAGAATATTTACACTTTAACTCAGAAACGATAGCCAACATTTCAAATGCAGATTTATAAAAATAAAGATTACCCGCCATTTGATATTTTTAAAGAAAATAGTATTTGCTGATTCATCATCTTATCTGAAAAAAAACTGAAAAAAAAACTGAAAAAGGAAAAACTCTTTCAGTTTCGAAAATCCTATTCAATGGGGAGGTGGGGGGGGGTAGGTTCAAACTTCTTTGATAAACAATTTTTTTTAATACATTGTCATAGCACACTGATTTCAATATACTGCGAAAAAATGGAGGGGGGGGGGGGCAAACAGCATTCAATGCATATGAACATTTTCAATAGTAAACAATAATGTTTTGGGAGAAGGAGGCAGACCCCTGGCCATCCCCACTCCACCCCCTCCCCACCCCACCCCCGAAACTACGTTCCGGAGAATTTATCTTTTAAATTATTTCCATTAATTCATAAATTCTTTGATTACAAACATCTTTAAGCAAAGCATTTATCTCAACATCCTCATCAATTCAAATTTTGTGATACCTTTTCTTCAGAACACTTTAAAGGTACTTAAATACTTTGATTTAAATCACATCATCAATTAATATATATGAAGATTTATCGACGATATCACTTCAATAAAATTTATACAGCATTATTGAATCAATAGATATATTCAAAAGTTGAATTGGGACAGGTTCGCAAGTAGAAATTGACTTGTCTGTGATATCATTAATGTTACATGTAACAAAGGTTTTTTTTTTTTGTTTTTTTTGTTTTTTTTTTTTTTTTTTTTTTTAAAAGATGGTCGATCACATATTTGTTGATATCATTAAAGTGTATGTTGTTATCAATTTTTTAATGTTGGATAACTCGTAATGACAGTTTAGAGTTAAACTATGAACACTTTTCCAAGAACAAGTGGAAAATGAGGTGGTATTGTAATTCTTGTTTTAGTATGTTGGGTATGAAAGTATCCGTTGTTGATCATTTCTGCAACCTTGTGGTGTAGTTACGTTTTGAAAATCGAATACATTATTTACATTTGTTTTGTCTATAATAAAGATCAAAGATGAAAGTAATTCGATGATAGAAAAACTTGATGATGTTGTACCTAAAGGACAGATCGTAAAGACATGGGATAATCCTAAGGACGATCTTGGAGTGAGTATGATATACAAGACATTTTGGATTAAGCAGTATAGCACAGTGTGTAAATGAAAAATGCCATTCTATGCATTGTATAATAAAGGTTCGGCTATAATCTCTATTCATTGAGTAAAACTATAATCTGATCAAAACCTCTACTAATTCTTGTGATCATATATATCCTAATTATATTATAATCTCTATTATTTTGGTAATTTTTTTAGTTGTAAACTCTTCTCGTTGTATATTAAAGGATGACGACGAAGGAGATGCAGATAATGCTCACGAATACCACGTGTTTGGTAAAAAGGGCGATTCCAACGAAGCACACGACCATCGACGGAGGAAACATGTAAGCAAACATAAAAATAATATATTTCAAATAGAAAGTAACTTTTCCAATTTTTTTTCCTTTAATGGTTGGTCTTTCTAATTAAATATTTTTTTATTCAGAGGGTGAATATACATAGGGATAATGAAGAAGAAATTATACAGGAACTGGAGGACGAATGTCTAGAGTACCAACGCCAAAAGAAGTTGGCCATAAAACATGGACGCAGTCCTGGGGATGTTCCTCCTCCTAGTGTTAATTGTGAGGTATTCCTTTTAAGTTCTAACAGAAATAAACGCTTCGAAATCCTACTTTAGAGTAAATACATCATTTTCCAAGAAAAGAGTGCTAATTAATAAATGGCGCATTTTTGTTCAGGATTTTAGTAAAAATTTAATGACATTTGAACAGATAAAAAAAACTAAAAGGCAATCTATCTTCTTTAAAATATATAAAGATGATGGAAAAAACAGTCCGAAAGAGAGGGAGAGATAAGCGATTAGCGAAAATCAACCCTGGAGTTTGGGATAAAGGAATTGTGCCATATTTGTTTGATAATGAAACATTGTCAGGTAAGTGTTTCACCCCCATTCACTGTATAATCTTTTTATCTTAAATTGATATCAGTCAGAAACAGTGTTTTCTACGCAGGTATGTTAAGGCAGCACACAAATCAGAATTTGGCGAATTTACACTTTTTTGTATAATGTAACATTAATAAATCGGAGACGTCATGGATAAAACATTTACTATCATTCTACAGACTTCGGCGAGTTTTAGACTAAAGGAAGCACTCCACCACGACGTCATCATGAAAAAGATTCCTTAATAAGAAAAGTGAAAAGTTCTACCCCGGTGATAATTAATATCTATTTGTAATAATAGTTATGTAAAATCAACTCTGGGTCATGAAAAGTGCCACTAGAATCCTACACTCCGATCACAGAAATCATTATTATACACTTTCTGATGAAACCTTGCCACAGTTGTTATATTTTGATCGAAAAAAATTCATCAATGCCCGTTGACCATACGATTCTAGCAGCACTTTTAAAGAACTATCGATAGAAACAAAAATTATGTTTCAAAGTATGTGGGGTAGTGTTGAACTTTTGCATCTTTGTTGTTACGAACGACAGGAAAGGCTGATCTGGATGTTAAAAAACAATGTCTGCCTTCATTATACCTAGAAATTGTAAAAAAAAAAAAAATAAATAAATAAATAAATAAATCAGCGTACCTTATTCAAAAGCTTTAATTCCGCATGAATAACACATGATATTCATGTTAAATGCTTTTAAACTCCGATTTCCTATGTATGTTTACTTGAATTTTCGTTACGTTTCATTTTCACATTGCAAATATTGATCAATAGACGTCATGGGTTTGGTATTTACATGTAACCCCCGTGACAAATACATAGCGATTTATACCACCCAGAAACGACAAGATTTTGTTCATTTTAAGCTTTTATATGCTTTCATTCATTCATGCTTTCAGGACTCAAATCAATCTTTAAATTTAGATTTTAAGAAATTGTTATCTCCAAAGTTCACGTCTAATAGCTTACTGTCACGTCATATTGAATATCCTGAAGGCTTTTAAAAAAAAAAATCTTCAGTTTTTGCGTAAGATTTTACATATAACTTAAAAATCTCTAAAGAAAAATCTTTTAAGCGCTTTTTACGAACGCACTCGTACATGTAGCAGATTGAACTTAAGTTTTTACTTACGAAAGACTTCTTCCATAGCAACGATCTCAATATGCTGTTTAATCCTTAAAAAAGTGGATGAGAATAAAAATGAAGCGAAGTTTTCAACACTTGTAAGTGAAACAAACACTAATCACGAAAAACATCGAGAGCAATCGATTGTGAAGCAAAATCTGACGTCGCAATCAATAGTCTGACCTAAAAGTAGGTCAGTAGTAAGATTGATTGATTGATTGTATGTTGTTTAACGTCCCTTTCGAGAATTTTTCACTCATACAGAGACATCACCATTTTCCGCTGAAGGGCTTCAAATTTTGACCTTTACTCAGCCCTCAGGGCCATTGAGCAGTGAGGGATCTTTATCGTGCTAACGCCTGCCGTGACACGGGGCCTCGGATTTTATGGTCTCATCCGAAGGACCCGCAACTTTCACTTCAAAGTGCCGAGCGCATGGCGAAGGAACAGTTGCCACCCATTTTTTATCGACTTAGGTCAGTCGTGGCAGAGATTCGAACTCACGACCTCCCGAAAATCTGAAGAGAAATTGCCATCGTAAATATTTTGCAGTATGGTTCATTTAATTTTTCGACAGTAATTGTGAAATAATATAAAATGCTATTATAGGATCCGTAAATAAGTTCTATTTTTCTAGGTATTATCTGTTATGTTTAAAAACAAACATCGGCTCTACGATACTTACGAGAGGGTTAGAACTCTCGAAAAGTTACGACAAATGTTACACGTAAGAATCTCGTAAATTTTTGTGTGAATATGATTTTTTTTTTTGGAAAGAGCTACTGGTTGTAGCCCGTGTACGTATTTTTTCCGTTTGCCCTATCATGACAAGGAGCACAAGGCGTGTATGTTCGGGCGAAGCTTACTCCTCCATGACACCTTACCCCACCTCTGATGTTTTAGAGGTCCGTGTTTGTTATTCTCCGAATTCATATACTATTGTAAGGCACTTTTGAGCTTGGTTACTGTTCGTTATCTCAATATTTCATTACAGATAGAAAAGAGCAGTTAGGTCGAATACGAGCTCAAAACCATTTTGAATACTGGACATGTATACGATTTATTCCTTATACAAATACAACACAGCGGGAGTACGGTTTGAACCACAACACTTATCTTCATCATGTTAGAAAAAGAGGGTAAGCCTTTAAAAGCAAATCTAGTTCTGTAAATTGGTGTGCTACTCCGATGCCATATCCAAAGAAATGAATGTATTGTCAACAGAGATGGTTTTTCTAAAAACAATTTCTGTTGATTAATTCTGCACAGTTGACAATGGTACCTCAGACTTTATAACAACCAAATACTTAATAATATATTTCCTTCTATAGGCGTCCACAAACCCTATCTTATTATGTTGAGCACAAGAGAGCAATCATTGTACCCTACCCTTGCAAATCTTTTTAAGTTGGAAATATTTATGCATGAGTATGATATGGTATGGTGATATAGTGTCCTTTTATCAAAAGTGTAACAGCGCGTTAGTAACAATGCGCTGGCGCAAAGCAAGGAAATAACGTAAGCTTAAGATAATGATCATCGTTTACATGAATGCACTATATATATATATATATATATATATATATATATATATATATATATATATATATATATATATATATATATATATATATATATATATATATATATATATATATTAAAAATGACCAAAGACACGAACAATAGAAATTGTCGAATTCGTTCAATTATGTAAATCGCCAGAGTACATGTACACCCGAGAGACCGGACGTATTTCATAGCGGTCCGGATTTCTTTCTTTACAACTGATTATAAACTTCAAATTAAACATGTAACATTGTAAATAAATAGTGTTTGGTAGTTTAGTAGTAGTGTAAGTTGTTGTTGTTTTTTTTTTCTATTTCCTTTGTTTTTATGACTTCTTAACTTTTTTCTTTGTCCTGAGGAAGGGACATGGCGTCCCAAAAATTTGACAATTTCTATTTTTCGTGTCGTTGGTCATTTTTAGTGCTTTATATAAACTTGTATCTATTTAGTAGATCCGACACTTAGGATATACGGTGTTGTTGATTTTTGTAGTGCTTTATATATATATATATATATATATATATATATATATATATATATATATATATATATATATATATATATATATATATATATATATATATATGTATATATATATATATATATATATATATATTAGGGGTGTCAATTTTGTCAATAATTCATATTCGAATATTCAATGAAAGTATTCGAATATATTCGAATATTCGATAAGATTAATAAAATCTGGTTTATTTTAAATGCACATCATCATACTCTCATGGCAGGTTTTGCATCGGTATTTGGAAGTAAAATTTGATGTAGTTTTTTGTAGGTATACAATAAGGAATTCAACATTTAATATTTATCAAATGAATGTTTAAAATAAATAACTGATTTAAGTTATACAACCGAAATATATAATTTTAATAAATGATATCTATACAAGCTCAAACTGATGAACCAGTCGTCTAACAAGGGGTAAAATTGTCGTTTTCTCTTCAGATTTAAATACACGTAATTAATAATAACTATCAGCTAAATAGGAGATATAATATAAGCTTAGATACAATGTTTTGAAAATATAAACAAACACTTCAATAGACAATTTTCCTAGGTCATTAACTTCCCGATAACGATTTTAATATTTAAAATTTTAATATTAAACACGAGATATCAAGTAATTGATGCATTATTCTGAAATTGAACCATTTACAACATTACAGGCTGATTCTATCAACGTTGTAATTCAATGATCAATAAAACTTATTTTCATAAGTAGAGCTCTTCACGTTTCATAGACATTCAAGAACGGTTTCATTTCGTTGTCCTCAAAAATATTATTCTAGATCCGATCACATTAAGCTATTGAAAGTACTTATTGTATTAAACATTAATAATTCTTGTTTATTTATTTTTTTATACCTTACTCAAAATAAAATAATTTAGAAGATCTATAAGATAAGAGAGTAGTGAAAGAAATCAGGGGATCACTAGTAAATAAAATGGGGATAATTCTAGTACTGTTCTAATTAAAGTTTACTATCTTTTTTGTGAAATCTGAAAAAACACCAAATATTCGAATCTTAAATTCATATTCGAATATTTTCTCATCGAGTGAATATTCGAATGTTAGAATATTCGTTGACATCCCTTATATATATATATATATATATATAGATATAGATATAGATATAGATATATATATATATATATATATATATATATATTGATTACAAATATTTCCTTGGAACAGAATAAACAGCGGAATGTATTGACAGTTCGGTATATGCGTGTCTGTGTCCTCGGTAAAATTGTATTATAACAAAAAAGTGTAGAATCATTTTTAACCGTTTTCATTGACTTTTTGAGTTGTTGGTCCTTCATTGGAAAATTAAGGAAGAACCAAAGCATCAATTGCTGTTCAAACGTAAGTATATAAGTCAGAAGAATATGCAACCTCATGGATGATGAATTCTCAAGATTTAAAAATGAAAGTAATGGTTAAACTCATAATGTGCTAGGGGTGTATTCTTTATATTCTTTATTCTAATAATATTTATATTTCTTAACTAAATGTTATAACTCTAATTTTTAAGGATGTTTGTATTCATGAGTTGGGCCATGCTTTTGGGTTGGAACATGAACAAGCTAACCCTTTGCATGATATCTATATGGGTGTACATTACAACAATATTCAGAAGGGTAAATTTTAACAAGCAAAGCTGTATATCTATTTTTTTTTTTTACAATGATGTAACTTAGATAAAATTTTAATTTAAAATTCATTTAGAAATAAACATGTATAAAGTCACAACTGTGTTAATCTTTTTTTAAAAATGCTCTAATGGAGTAAAGTAATAAATAACGTTTTACTTTCAGACAATTTATTTCTTTAATTTTTTTTTTTTTTTATCATTGAAGATTTAATTATAATATTCAAGCAGGAACTTTTAACACCCTTCACACGTATTCTTTGTGTTTTTGTAAATTTTCCATATATTTGTAGATTACCAAGATCAATATTATGAACAGAATATCAAGCGTATCAGATTGTTTGGATATTATGATTTATCATCTGCAATGCACTACCCATTATCTGTAAGTCTATTGTACCATTACTAATAGACATCTATATAATTGTAATGAATGTTTAATAGCGAACCGTAAACGTGCTCCGTTGAAGCATGAAAAAATCGAGGAAATTTAGTTTACATAATAAAATCGAGAAAATCTTAATCAAAATTTTTAATAACAAAACACCCATATACATGTAAATGTATGTAACAGATCCTTATAATTATGTCATGAGTACGTTCTATCAAATTAATTTTCGGATCCATTAATTAGTTTTAAAAGACTTAAAGAAAAAAAAAATCATAATACAAGTACCACAAATTTAAATGCAACGATCTGTAGTCAAGAGTAAAGTTTCACTATTTAAAGTAAAGTTACACTGTTTAAAGTAAAGTTTTACTGTTTAAAGTAAAGTTTCGCTGTTTAAAGTAAAGTTTCCCTTTTTAAAGTAAAGTTCCAATGTTTAAAGTAAAGTTTCACTGTTTAAAGTAAAGTTTCACTATTTTAAGTAAAGTTTCACTATTTTAAGTAAAGTTTTACTGTTTAAAGTAAAGTTTCACTCTTTAAAGTAAAGTTTCACTATTTTAAGAATAGTTTCACTATTTAAAGTAAAGTTTCACTATTTTAAGAAAAGTTTCACTATTT
Organism: Saccostrea echinata; assembly: GCF_033153115.1. Lineage (NCBI taxonomy): Eukaryota > Metazoa > Mollusca > Bivalvia > Ostreida > Ostreidae > Saccostrea > Saccostrea echinata. The sequence goes on from NW_026889751.1 coordinate 24,300,300, forward strand.
AAAGTAAAGTTTCACTATTTTAAGTAAAGTTTCACTATTTAAAGTAAAGTTTCACTATTTAAAGTAAAGTTTCACTATTTTAAGTAAAGGTTCACTATTTTAAGAAAAGTTTCACTATTTAAAGTAAAGTTTCACCATTTAAGGGAATAAAATACAGGAATAACAGCTATAATACGTGTCTTTTACAGGGCTTCTCAAATGGTGGCAGAACAATGACAATATTTGATCCAGAATTGGAATACCTAGTCAAGAAAACGGACCCTTACCAATATTATTTGTTCAGTGAGGTGTCGCAAATTATGGATTGTCAAGGTTTTTAATTTTGAAGTTCAAACAATTTGTATATACACTGTATACACTGTAAAGGAAAGCTATATCTTACGTTTAACCCACATATGTCCAAATTTCAATAATTTTAAATGTTTGTCTGTTTTACTATGTTTTTTTTTTAATATTTAGAAAAGCTTTTATTAATTTTATTTACAGGTGAGAATTATTGTAGTTGACTTGACGCATACAAGTCAGTAAAGTGAGATCAATAACGGAAAACTTATTTATAAATAGAAATATATAATTGCATATGTAGATTGAAAAATCAGCAACAAAAAGATGTTTTGAGTTATTGGAGCCAAAGGTGAGCTTTTCTGATCAAAATTTGTCTGTGGTAGTTGTTGTTAAACTTTTTTACATTTTCTCCAGAACCACTAGGCCAATTTCAACTTTGCACAGACTATTCATGGGTAACGGGGATTCAAATTTCTTCAAATGAAGAGCCACAATCACTTCTTAGGGGAGTAATTAAGAAAAAAGGAAAAAATGAGTGGGTTTATTTAAAAATCTTCTCAAGAACCCATGGGACAAAAAAGATTAAACATGTATAAAAGCCTCTAACATAGTTTAGATTCAAGTTTGTTTAAATCATGTCTCCCGGGGATAGGATTGGGCCATTATGGGTAAACAAAATTTTACATTGATATATATTGGAAAAGATCTTTTAATATCTTCTATTCAAGAACAGCAAAGCCATGATTAGTCTTATTTAAATGGAAGCATCCTCATGTAGTGTACATTCACATTTGTTTAAATCATGACCCCCAGTAGGTTGTATAGGGTTAAAATATTCAAACAAAGTTATATAGAAAAAGAAACTTTAAAAATCTTCTTAAGAACAGCTAAGCCATATTTGGAGGCATTTTCAGGTAGTATAGATTCAATTTTGTCCAAATCATAACCCCTTGGGCAAGTGTGGGAGTACAATGGGCGATCAAAGTTTTACATAGGAGTATATAGAAAAAAATCTGCTGATAAAAACAAGAATGGCCATACTTACTCAGGTGGGCGTTGTTGCCCATAGGTCTTTTGTGTACTTATTAATCAAGAACAGAGCAGCAAACTGCTAAGAAATTATCCAATACTTCTTCATGTGAAGAAGAAAACTCATGTAGAGGCGTTCATCCTAACATTTTTATATATGGACGACTTTTTATCAATTCGGAATAGTTACTTTCATGCATATATCTAAAAAAAAAAATTTCCAGTGAACTCGATATAAAATACACTACAGAGTCTGTCATATCTGTTGCATATTTGGATGTTTTACTGACTATCAACGATAATACCCAACTAATAACTACGTGACAAACGGAGTGAATTCAGCTTCTCCATTGGCAATTTCCCATCTTTATGTTGCAATATTCCAATATCACCTACGTATGATCTTTTATGTGTGCCAACTGATTCGGAATACGATTAATTTTTCAACCAAGTCAAGCTATTGACAAATACATTGATATGACAAGGATTTTGACGACCCTTTTAGATTTTTTTTCAAAATTCAACGATCGTTATAATGACTATAAGTGTAAGGGCAACATATCATTAGGCCGTATTTTGTAATGTGTCTATTTCTTTTAGGCTTTGACCCTTACTTCAGTGTTTCCAAGGGTCCATAGTTTTTATCTGTTCACGATCGATTCGCTTTTGTTTACTGGATCTATATTGGTACATCGTTTTCCTCACCTTTTACACATAATCAAAAACAATCACGCAAATTTGTTTCAGTTCAATATTTCTATTTATAGGCCTGAGGTGTAGCAGTTTTTCTCTGTCCTGTACAAACTCCGGTTATCCTGCTGTAATTAAGGACAAGTGCACTTGTCGCTGTCCAGAGGGTCTTGACCCATCTACCGGATGTCGAACACGTTATGATGGAGGTGATTTTTTTTAAACTTACAGAATGAACGTTTTCTGTTATTTTCAAAACTCTGAGAAGAAAAATCTATTAATATGTTCGCCTGTTTTTACTCTCTTTGCTTACATTCTGACCTCAATGATAAACTCTAAAGTTTAATTTCACCTTTGACGTTTTTAGAGGTCCGTGTTTAATTTACTCCCAATCTGTATTGTTTCAGTGGCGTTTTGAGCTTCATACCTGTTCGTTATCTTTATATTTCACTGCATTAAATAAAATCTCCATACTGATCATAGACGTTTATAACTCGTGACCCTAAATCAATGTCATTTCAAAAATGTCAAATGTATTTTATATATCTTCATGTATGTTCATATCTTCAGATCGAATGATTTCAACCAAATGGCCGTCCGACTCTTTCACCATCTTAAGTACGAAGATAACTGGCTGTCCACATGGATTTTATGAAGGCAGATTAACACAACACCATAAAAAAATCCAAATGGAACACACAAGTGCTATATTAAGTGCAGCCATCATTTCAAAACGGACCTCTACTTTTTACAAGTTTTGTACTAAGAAGAAAACAGAGAAAAATGGAATTTCACCAAGTTGGCCTGCAGGAAAATATTGTGTCTACCGCCATGGAGGGATTTGTCCCATTGGTAATTACATATTATGAAAAAAAAGAATAACCGCTATTCCAAATCTTGCGATTTTTAAAATGATTACAACAGAATATTCGATGTAAATTAATTATTTTCTTTAACAACTTACTTATGGTGAAGTGCTTATCAAGATGGAATTACATACAAACGTTTTTATGCTATTGCTGGAAAAGTGTTCCCTATTATAGTTTTCGAACACTTGTTTCTTCAGGATTCAGTATGGGATATATACATTACGACGACACCATGAATCCATCGGATATCTTCGGGATTCTTCCTGATGGCCAATTCCTCAATGATACCAGGTTCTATTTCTGTTGCCGCAGTGACGGATCTACTTCCAGTCCGGTGATCCTACCCTCAAAGGAGCCTTTTATCTTGTTTCCTGAAACCTCTACTTGCCAGCAAGTAGCAGGTCCTCTGAATCCTAAATATTAAAAAGGATAGCTTGAGAAAAAATAGGAAAATTGGGAAAATAATATCAAACACTTTCCAATTATTGTTTTTATGGTTTTTTAACACCACTGTGGTCTTGATTTTAAACATTTCAACCTTTGTGTAATTTTTAGGAATGGGCGCAAGCAAGCAGTATTTGAGAATCAAAAATGAAAAAGATCTTTTGCATACATCTGGGAATATACCTTATCTGAGCATCTCGTATTCAACCACTTATAAACTCTCTTTTTGCTACTATTCTCCGACAGATTTTCGTAAGTACTACCGAGAGACATTTGTGACTTCATAACTGATCATTATTACAGTTACACATGTATGGAAGTACGTGTTAATATTTCGTCTCGATATCTTCAAACATGCAAATTGAAAGATGATCTTTTACAAATTTTTTATTCTTATCTATTTTATGATCTTAAACCATGTCATAAGTCAATGATAACTTCTCTAGTGCTGTAAAGATAAACTTAATGTTTATTGCAATACCGTATCTTTTTTATGCCGAAAGATGAATCTATGTACATGTATAAAATAATAATTATTTTTCCGTGGTTTGTGAATAACTTATTCCAAGATACTTTTATCAAACGTCTATTCTTAATAAAAAAAAAACTTGAGAGCAAAAACTTTGTCTTATTCATTTTGTGTATCCATGCATCGATCTTTCTTAATACTGTCTTTTCCTTTCAGATGAAACTAATTCTTACTCAAGATGGCCAAAAGAGCCATTTGCAATGATTCAATCCGCTACTGGTTGCCCTAAAGGCTTTGAATCTGGTCAGTTTTCAGAATATTCTTACCACACCTCGGTCCCGTCTGATACTTTCTCAGCACTACAGTCTGAGGGACAAACTTTACGTTACCAATTCTGTACAAAGACCCAGACTACCCCAATCGGAGACCACGCCCAGTGGGGTCCAGGGTCGTACTGTTTTCTCCGAGTCGGAGGGAAATGTCCTGATGGTATACTGGTCTTTAGCGTAGAATCATTTGAAAAACATTATATATAGGAAGGAATTCTGTCAGCTAATATACTAGAAATACATTTAAAAAATAGTAAAAATATCAATATAAAAACATTTCGTTGTTTAGATAAGAGGGGTTGGAATAGTCTATGAGTAAATCAGTATAACTCAAATTTTCTGCCTTTGAACTAGAATTCTCTGAAGGCTCCATTGCTTTGGTTGATGGTCAACCACCAGACAAATTTACTGGTTCCCTTCCTGATGGTTCCTTTGATGATCACGTGACCTTGTACTTTTGTTGTCGATCTGATGGATTTACCAGAAACCCGCTTCAAGTACCAAACACTGAACCATTTATTCTGTTTAAAGAATCTTCTTCTTGTCAGAAGGTTGAAGGTAATGTAATGTTATGAAGGTTGAAATGTAATTGTAACAGATATTACAAGTTGTTTTAAATCAATATTGCATGAAAGTTTCCGTTTTCAGACATCAGATGGCTGAAAAACCAACCAAATAATACCGATTTGGCGTTAAACAAAATTTTATGATTCATCATGTCAGTTTGTGGTACATACTTTTTATTTTGATAACTTTACCTCATTTTGATATAATTATTTTTTCGTAAGGCCCAACGAGGCCCAGTCTACTTGGAAATAACGAAAATGGACCGGCAAAGATTTTTGAATTTTAGATATATATATTTGTATGTACCATGCTTAGAAAAATTAGATAGAAATTTTGTTACCTTGCCTTGATTTAGTTGAGTGGGGGCAATTTCAAAATATGGACCTTTTTTTTAAATTTTACACACAACTATATGCTAAAACTGCCTTATAAACAATGGAATCGACAAATTAAAAAAACAAAACAAAAGTAAATGGTGAAAGTTTTTTACTTTTCACACATATTATGCAATATCCATTCTTCATTTAAAAACTGAAAAGAAATTGGGGGTAGCCTTTATTGTAGGGAAAAGATCAAAACACAAAAGTAGGACTAAAATTATATCTAAGATACTTTATAAGTCGCAGTAGGTTTACATAATATCAACAAATGATTGTTGTTTTGTATATGTTTCTCAAATTTATAACCCTCTTACATTATGAAAAAATTTTTCTCTCCATTATTTTATTTAACAAAAAACGTTGTTTTACTTGAAAAAAGAAGGGGGGGGGGTTAAAAAGGCAATAAAATTACAAAATTTATTAGAATGTAGGAAACTTAAATATTTCTTTTGGTTGCATTTATATGACTTGTAGAATTTATTGTAGTCAATCTACTGCATACATATTTAAGTTATCAACCAAACTGGTAAATTAACATTTTCAAGGAGAAAAACTAAACGTGTTTACTTTTGGTTGCAGTAGTTTTTCAAGCTCAAAAATTTAAATAAAGAAAGATAAAACTTTTATCTCAAAAATAAATTATGTAACAAAATTGCTTATTAATTAAAACATTTATTTATTAAAACAAAAGATAGAAATTGATAGAATTGCCAGAATTAGAGAGCCTTCAACATGCACAGTCAAAACCCACCATGTATGCAAAAATAGTGAAATATTTTAACGCAATTGACGTCATTTTAACTGTGACGTCATTGTATTCAATTGTGACGGCAATCAAGGGTACTTGACGCGTCTGAAACAACCCTGCGTAAAAACGTATGTGCAGATCAAGTAGGTTGGGTCTCGTTAAATCTAGGAAATATCCTTTATTCTTGATTACCATTGCTTCTTGTTTCATTAATAACCTTTTTTACAATGTCATTCACATTTCTTCATTGTTAAAACTTTAAAAAGCAAAGTATATAGTATGCATTAAGACATGCTATAACATTATTGACTGATTAATTGTATGTTGTTTTATGTCCCATTCGAGAATTCTTTTACTCACTTAGAGTCGTCACCATATGCCAGTACAGGGCTTCAAATTTAGACCTATCATTATTACTCAGGACTACTGAGTAGGGAGGATTATTCAATTATCCCCCAGAGCCTACCGTGACACTGGCCCACGGGTTTTAAGGTCTCATTCAAAAGGCCCATGACTTTCATATCTATGACCGGGTCCTTCGAAATAATATTCACTTATCTTAACGTCTTACATGTAGGTGTGTCGCTGGGCTACCGGCAAAAATCGAACCGCCCCTCCCGAGAACGAAACAATCACCCTACAACTAGGCTACCGTGATCGGAAACAACATGAAAATTGCCCTGCATAGTAGTCAAAGCTTGGGTCTTTTTTCACCTACTCTGTTTCTTATTGGCAGATATGAGCTTTGAAGAGGAGACATACACTGCAGGAACAAAGTTTAAAGCTCCAGCGAAATCTGGACACACTCCAAAAATACACGTAAATTATTACAAGAAGACGTATTTCTTCATTTGTTACTACTATCCAACAAAATATGGTTAGTTTTGAGTCAGAGTATTTTACTTAATAAAAGAGTCATAAGCTCTGAAAATTATAATTATGTGTATGGGTTTCAATCTCAAAGTTGGTTTAATTATTTTATTTAAGAAATAAGGTTTCGTGTTTTTGAACTTTTATTGGGAAAGAAATAAAGATTGGTCATGATCAAATCCCATAAGCCCGAATTATGTTAGATTTGTTCACATACCAACTCTTATTTTTTTAGATCCTGATAAATGCTTACGAATGATACCTTATTTCTAACATTGGTATTTATGACTGATCTATAACAGATACCTGCGTACTATAGTTTTAGACATGTGAAATGATTAAGTTTTTCAAACATCAATAGTAAATTGAATGTATTGAATGATCGTTTATGACTAAACGATGATAAAATTCTTTGATGAACGTATATGTATTTATATACAGCTTTTAATACGTCTTGTTCAAATGGTATCTTATAAGGGAAGCATTTGCAAATGTAAATATTTTCATATAGCGTAGAAAAATGTTAAACAGATTTTCACTTTTGCTATCTGTGTACGATAGATAATCGATAAAAATACAACGAAATTATCGTTTATTGAAAGCTCAGATTTTTTTACTTTGAAAATGAATCATGTAAAATAATCGTTATCATATGAAACGTATGAATTCTATGAAGCTAGTAATGTTTTAATAATCATGTATTGATAAATTTTCTGTGCATTTTTCATGGAATAATATTGTCTTTTGGAGTGAAGAATTAATGCATGAAAAAAGAGAGTATATCCTTCAAATTAAAAAAAATGATTCCAATATGTCAGGGCTTCAAACTTGAAGTCCTGACATACTAAGGGATATCTTACTAAGAGAAAAATACTGGTATCTTAATTTTCTTTGTGCTAAGATAGTTGTTTTATGACCAAAAAATGCCTGCTTATAAGTTTTTTAATAACTTTATTTCAAAACATCCGGCTATGGTTAATGGGAGAAACTATATTTAGTCCTGTGAAAATTGATTAATGAAAATGAAACTTTCTTATAGACTGCGGAAAGAAGATACACTTGAGCAAAGATGGACAGACAACTACAAATATAACGAGTCCAGAACACCCGAATGCCTACCCCAAAGGAAGAAACTGTTTCTGGAATATCATCGTCAGTATCAGTAGTCATATGTTATTATTACAGTGAAACTTGTCAACTTCGGATATTTTGTATCCGAAATCTTGCTTAATACAATGTATATATGTACCTTAAGGTACTTTCAGATAATTCAATTGTTTAAAATGTTGTCTAATCCCTTCAATTTCTCTGGAACCGGTGGTGTCCGGATTGGGCAAGATTTACTGTATTATTATTATTATTATTATTATTATTACAGAAATGCTACGCTTAAGGCCATACACATCTTACATGTTCATGTAATTTAAAGTGTACCCTTCCAACTGATATTTTAAATCATCATATTCGATGTTCTTATACAAAAAAAAATCATCATACATTACCAGGAGTTTTGAACAGATACCAAATGATATAAGTCTTTGTATTTTTTTTTTTTAAATTACATATAAATATTTTAAGCTCGTATCTCCTCACAATTTGATTTAAAAAAGGAGGGTAGGTTACCAGGTATCTCTCTTAAATTGCACGGGGAATAAGAACATCGAATTCAAACCTACGTTGCATACGTCCTTAATACATATTACAACATTGATCAACAAACATGTTACATTGTAAGTGAAAATGTGAAGACAACGAACAAAAACCATGCCCAAAAGTACAATAAAGAAATGCAATTTGAGTTCTGAACAAACACAAACCTCTAAAAACATCATGAGTGGGACCAGGCGCAATATGCATAAAGGAGTAGGTATTTGAAGGTCACATCCAGCACAACCTTTATTAATTATTTGGTAAACTGAGTAATCTGAAGAAAAAACAATATGAAAAAATTTGCTTAACAATTTGTATTAAAACTTAAGCAAACATTTGACGTAACAAAAGGTTGCATTTGCAAACACGGTCATTGTATAGACCAAAGAATGTGAGAAAATTGACTAAAATTAATTACTGATGCGTTTGTAACAACCCATTTTTCAGTAATTATTGATATGCTAGTAACATTGACTTATTTATTAGTAGCATTCCACAGTTTAGAAATTGATTTTTTATAATATACTCTTTGTGTATTGAGTCAACTGGGAAACGTAAACACCCTATAAAGTTAGTACTGGAATGTTGCTACACAAAAAATAAGAGAAGTTGACTATTCTCAAATTGAAGTCATCATATTTTGCAAAAAGTGTACATGTTAATTAACCTCCAATGTCTCTCTCTACTTCAACATCCAAATTATTTTACGTTGAATGTGATAACTAAATTAATTTATAAATGAAAATGAAATCAATGAATTTTCAAATTCCTTATTGTATTCTTTCTTCTTTTCAATTTACAGGCACCAGATGATTTCAAGTTAAAGCTTGATTTTAATGATTTCGACATAGCAGCTAAAACAGATGGAACTTGCGTCGATAGACTAGAAGTCAGACATTCACTCCCGGGTCAGTTTGGACTGAGGTAAGATTGTGCATGTACCTGTGGAAGGTGTTTTTACAATAATTTAACATAGAAATTTCTAAAAGATACATTTTTTAACCTGAACCACAGACAAATAGTTTTTTTTTCTTTTATCTTTACTGAAAAAATTGAACCAATTTATAGATAATGCATGTACATGTTCAAAGTATTCTCAACTAAAAAGATTGATCTTTGCTTTAGAAAAAACACATTGATATATTTCATGTGGTGATTATTTGGAGATCTGGACAAACAATGTGACCAAAGTTAGTCAAAAGCCAATAGTTTGAACAGCTACATGTAAATTGTAAAATTACAACCAAGAAATGATATTTAACAGCTACTGCGGAGATAGATTCTCTATGACGGTTATCTCTGAGGAAAATCAGCTAGGCTTGACCTTTCAGTCTGGATTAAAGCAAACTGGACGGGGGTTCTCAGCGACAATTTCACTGCTGGAACGTATGCATAAAGTTCATGTACTTTATTCAGAAACTCAGGGTCAACAAATTTGAATATTTCTTTTCATTGTGGCATTGACTTAATTTAGAATTCTCGTTATTAGCAAATGATCCCAATTTCTGTTACACCAACAATGGAGAAAATTACAGGGGAACGGTTGATATCACTCAACGTTTCGATAAATGTTTACCCTGGTCGGAAGTCAAACACTGTCTTAGTAATACTTATAATCCGATGTAAGTTAAACTTTCTGTATTCTTTTCTTCATGCACTCGGGTAGATACATTCGTATTTAAGAAGTGCTTAGAATATTTTCCTTTGTATTCATGATCAGACGTTCTCAAACCAAGTTAATGAATACAGTGTAAATGCTGTTCATATTTTATGATAATCTCCAGGGATCTAGATGACGATCTGCTTGGTAACTATTGTCGTAATCCTGGTCACGGCACCAGACCTTGGTGTATTACTAACAAGTTTATGTGTACTCGAGATTACTGTGATGTGTGTGGAATCGGTACAGTATTTCAATATTTGAATTGTTTTATAATCATTAAATAAAATTGTATTGTTTACCAGTACCAAAAATGTAGACAAATAAATTACATCACAGATGGTTATTTACCATATTTTTATTTTATTAAAATTAGAAAAATGCTATGATATATTCGACGATTGTGCAGAGAGAACAGTGGATATATCTAACTGTGAACATGACCCAGAACTCAAACGAGGCTGCAGAATGACGTGCAATATGTGTAATCGACAAGCACAAAATGGAGGTAAATTATCTTATAAGAACAACGGTTTCTTAAAATGAATTCGTTTTTAGGTGTCTACAGAAAATGCAAATTGAAAACTATATTTTTGATATTGAAAATTACATTACTTAATTAGAATGAAAAGTGTTTAACATATATCAATATCAGTGCAAAATATTTTTTAAACATTATTATTATTTTGAATTTATGAATTATTATGTAAAGAAACTTATTATGGGAATAATACAACTGGTCAAAAATTTGACTTTTGACAAATTTTAAATGGTAATACTTTAAGTTGGATCAGTGAGGTGTTCAAAGCCAACCATCCCATCCGACTCAGTTAGCGAGGTATTGAAAGAAACATATTTTGTTGATGAAATGGTAGTACTAACATGCAGAACGAATGACTTTGAAAAACAAACAATTGTTTGTCTAGCTGATGGATCTTGGTCAAATGCTGGATTTGTTTGTGGACGTAAGTAAGACCACGCCATTATTTTATTTTAATTTCAAACCGAGGTAAAACATTGTGCTTATTATCATATTATCCCCTCGCAACGGAGTTGGGGGGATATAGCAACGCAATCGTGTGTGTTCGTTTTTGGGTGAGTGAGTTAATGCTATGCAAAACGGAAGCGACATAATTTGCATCGGGATCGATATCGAATGCTGTTTTGATTGAAAGTTATGCTCTTTGCGAGGGGATGCTCCGCTTTGCGGTGCCCTTGAATTAGTATTTTGAATTAATATGTTATAAATAAATATAAATAGATAGGAAAAAGTTTAAATACTTGCAGCTTCACTAGATAATTGATAATTAACGTAAACTATGCAAAATAAATACAGGTTGTAAAACAGGATGGACACCATTCCAGAGACAATGCTTTAAGGCTTTTGAAGAAGAAGTAGACCGTAGCACTGCAGTTAAGCGTTGCGCGGATGAAAATAATGCAACACTGGTGTCCAGTAAAAATATCAAAGAGAATACTTTTCTGATGAGTTTAGTGTAAGTTCTTTTGCTTAAAGAAATTATTTTATGTTGAAAGATTAATGGATCTACTAACCACGTTAAAATTCAACAATTGTGTTATAATTACAGACAAAATGGTGTCAGTTTTTGGATTGGTCTTGAAAATGGAGCTTGGTCAGATGGAGGAAAAGTGCAATGGACGAACTATAGAAGTGGTAAATGTTTCCAGATACACTTTAATTTTAGTTCTTTGTTTCTTCTGTAACATTAAAATTTATATAAGCTGACTATTATAAAATTGATTGTGGCGTAGGTTCTGGGAGAAGTTGTGCCTACATATCAGATAGAGATGGAAAATGGCGAGGGATATCCTGTGGGTCAGCATTCTATATATCTTTTGTTTGCTCCTATTCACCACAAGGTAATGTTTTAAAATATATTTGAATGGTTGTTATTCCGATCAAATCTTATATTAATCAATTATAAGTGTCAACAACTCATAACATGTTCAACAAAATGGAATGGAACACATTTACATTTTATAAATTTGAGACAGAAGAAAGATTTGAATGCATAAAGAAAATATTATTCCTGAGTTCATAAAGAAATTTTAGTTGAAGAAAGTAACTTTTCATAGGGAATAAGAATTTTGATTTTAAATTTGAGAAGGGCGGACTTTGTGTAAAGATGCTTCACCAAATTGCAACAAATACCTCACAATGGATCCAAGAGCATGTGAAAATGATGATTTCGTTTGGCACACCTGTCCCAGCACTTGTGGATACTGTGATTATATACAAGGTAAGGAAATTTAACACCAGATACTTTAACAGTGATCAAGTTTTCTTTATGAACTTGTCGATCTCCGGGCTCATCAACGTTAAATACAGATACACTCTTTGTATTTTTATTTCTTCTGAAACAAAGGTAACTGCATTGTACCGAGTTTACCGACAGAAAGCAACACTGAAGTCGTCACAACTGTTGGTTCTCTTGGCATAGGAGACGTGTTAGAATACAGATGTAAATTTGAATTTTCTCATGCCGGCGGAAATCTCTATAGAGCATGTCAAAGAAGTGGGACATTTACCGGTTCACAGCCGTTATGTAAAGGTAAACTGGCCTCATTTACCGGTTCACTGCTTTTATGTAAAGTGTTTGGCATCATTTTATAAAAGTCACACATCCAGACTTGTTAGTTTGACTTCTTCAAAGGCCTGTCAGAAAATTTTTTATACGAAAGTTAATTTTACAATTACAGCTTCTAACACAGTCCCTGAGCCTAGCAACGACGCCCCATTGCTACAATTCCGCCAGCAACTTTACACTAGATATTCTTACACTGGCCTGAATGAAAATATGAGTATCAGAAAAAGTGGAAAGATTGTCAAATGGCAGTTTTTCAGCGAGATTAACGGCATCGCAGCTCTGCAAGTATTGAGACCAACTGAAACCAATAACACGTTTGTACATTCTTTTTAGAAGTTACTACACCGTATCTGCAGAGTTATAAGCAAAAAATTCAATTTTGACATTAGAGAGAGTATTGAGATCGCTTAATCTGAATATCCTAACAATTCACTCCACACATCTGAGATAAAACTTATCTCAATAGTCAGTTAAATTACTTCTTGCTTAAAATTTATGCTGATATTAAAAGACCATTCAATCGCTAAATTCTGATATCAATGAAAATTGCGGTAAGGGATAATGAATCATGTTTCCTTATTTATATACAATGTATATGGTATGTTATATTTTTATTTCAAACTAAATGCAGATCCTGGAATTTAAATGTGGTGGGGGTCGAGGGGATGAGGGGACCCCTAGTAAATTATATATTTTAGTCAACTATAGTTCATTACATAATAAACTCGGCTATTTTGATACATTGAATTACTTTGATACTGTGAATCTTTAGGTTGGATATATAGGAACTTTGATATACTATGACACTTTATTATTCTAGCTATATAGACTTTCTATTGAAATTTAGATTTTGAGATTTAGAGATATAGAATTAGAGATTGAGATTTAGAGAACTCTATTAATAATGGTAAATTTTGAAATAGCATTTGAATATACAAGCAATTTTTCCATTTTAATATAAAAAAAAAATCTATGATCTTTTCCCTTGCTTTCAAGTTTCATTTTTTTTTTTTTTTTTTTTTGCTTATTATATTTTTAAGGCATACACTCATTGGACAGAACGAAATATTGGAAACGTATGTCGGCAGAATTCGTACGTATGAAGTTCCAGTCGAGGACCAAATTGAGGTTAAATCCGGGGACTTGATTGGTATTTTCCCTCTCAGTGCAAAGATTCCTTATGAAAGGTGCAACGGAGAAGAAGTAGGGGATAAATATGGCTCAACCCAGATGTCGGTGATCAAAAAGTATTCCACTGCTGGTTGGACTATTTCGTCTAATTACACTTTTAAGGTTGTTAAAAATCACTGCAGAATCATTCCCATCGCTGCCTTCATTCAGTAGATACATGTTATTTCTTCATTCAGTGGATAAAAACAGGCGAAGTGTTGTTGTCTCTCGGCCTTTCTTTCCTCCTGTCATGTGACAGTTTTTTTTTAAATATTAAAGTGAAAATCCCTACCGTATTTATTGGTTAAATAAATGTAATTTTTAAAAAGGTCTTTTTAATTGTAAAAATTAATAATATGTAAGATAATTCATTATTTCGTCCATAATGGAAAATAAATTTGTATTTAATCAATGCGGCTTAAAAGTTGTGTTTTATTGGAGACATATACGAATGTGAAAGGAGAAGATTACGAATTGTAATCAGTCTTAAGCTTTAAAAAAGTATGATATTAGATAAAACAAAATAAGTTTTCTTTCCATTCCAAAGCTAGCAGGGAGCAGGTTTGCTTAGGACCACTTCATTAAAATTCATCATCCAAAATCTTCGAAAGCCTTACAAATAGTGAAACTTACTGAAAGTTTATCAGGTTAATATTATTATGTGTCTAATAAAATTAGCTTTGAATTCTCTTCCTTACAGAATTTTTATGTTAACTTTTTATCTGTTCATGTGTCTGCTCTTTCCTTTGTGTTAAACTGGATTTTTTCAGGTCATCGAAATAACATTTTGTAATTACTTTGGCTAGGGTTAAAAACTAGATTAAGTTCCAAGTTCTATTTTGTTTTAAAGTATTTACAATTACGCCTGGTCATATCCATTTAACCATACGCACACATTAAACGAAAAATTGACAAAATTTATCGAGGTCTTAAAGATATTTTTTTCAATAACCCCTTTAAACAAAATAATCTTGCATTTAGTTTTCATTGTAAGAGCAAAGTTATCATTTTGTTCCTTTTTCCCCAAAAATCTTGAGTTTTTTAAGGTTAAAATTTGTCAAAACTTTTCGAGACCTATAACCCTCGTAAGTAATTAAGACCGATTTTAATGCAAAAATACAAAATTTTGCATTAAAAGTAAATTAAAATACATGTACATTTGTAGTTGAATTTTGTATGCAGTATTTAAAAGTATTTAATATAACATGTATTTTCACAATTAAAAATAAGAAAAAAAAATTGAATGAAATAGTCTGTAATTTCAATATTTATGGTGACAGTTTCTCTTAAGATTTTCTGATGATCTGTATTTACGCCAACTTGTAAGTGTGACATCAGATTTCAAACTTTCTTACTCCACAACATACCAATTTAAATCTTTTGCCCATAATGTTTGATTTGCTAATAAGAGTTGCAAACATTTTTTTTTTACTCTTATCAGCTGATTAAATGACTATAAAATGTATTGATATCGTTTCTAGGGATGGAATTTGTAGTTAGTAAAATTACAAAAATATTTGATTTTAAGTAATAAGGTATCAGCAATATTATTCTAAAAAAAACGTTCTTGGTTGCAATGGTAACAGTAAGGATATTTACAAATTATGGTTAAAACACTCATCCCATTGGAAACATGTTCTTGATAAACGGCTATTAAAGTAAAGTTATTTTTTTAAAAAGAGAAACAAGCTTGTTGTTCATATATGCATCGTACATCTGTTATTGAAGAATGAAGAATAAATAAAGAAGTAAAAAGGATATTTCAAAAACAAAGGGATAGTAATATTTTCAGATGCCAATTAAGACGTAAAGATAAGTAAGAGCTATTTTCTACAAAGGGTACAACTGTAGGTAACTGGTCATCAATCCAGTTTTTTTTTTTTCAAACCAGCACTTTCTACAAAAATCATTATTTGGCCACTTGATGAAAGATCAATTTTGTACCTCTTTTCATACAATTTATTCTTATTATGATGACATTAAACTAAAACATTTTTTTTTCAATCGGCACATCAGTCTTAGCATATTTTCTTACTTTATAAAAGCAAGAAAAACTTTTTTTTTCTAAAAATATTGAAACATGTGACGTGGATGAATAATAAAAATAACTAGAAACATGTTCTTCCGTCTCTTCTCCGTCATGAGAGAAGTTGATTCCTCACTCATAACACTATCTGTATTACGTTGTGCATTCCTTTGAACTCCTTCATACATGAAATACTATAAAACGTAAATTGTAAAATATATCGCGTAATTCGAACGGAACATAATACCAGATATCATTTCAAAGATACAGTATTATATTTCAGCTGAAAAAAGGTAAAAAAAAAAAAAAAAAAAAAAAGGTACCAAAAAATCCAGACATTCTGGGGACTGAGTCCAGGTCGCCCGCGTGAAAATTAAACACGCTAACCATTACGCTAGTGGGACCATTTCTTATAAGAGTCTCTATTATCCCTAGAAAAATCATTTAAAAATATTAAGAGACAAAAAAGTTGAAAAATTCGACTTTTTTAATTCGCTTCCGGTAGCGACCGGAACTATTAACAACGCACAAAAAGGCAATTCTACAAATCTATCATCTCTAATAAGTCTCTAGTTCATATCTTTCGCCGTTCTTTAGATCTGCCGCGGGAAAAAAAAATTCCTTTAAAAATCAGGAAATTGCCCGTAACATGAAACCGGAAGTGAATTTTCCAAAATTCTTCCAAGTGTAACAATGGCTTTTTAAAACGCATTATCCCTGAAAGTTTGACGAAAAACCGCTGAATAGTTCTCGAGATATGGTGTGCATAATATTTGTCTAAAAAATATTAATAATAATTATAATATTTATTTTCAATTTTCAAACAAATTATATATTATGCATTCTGAAAAGAGTCTCTATTAACTCTACTAATATCATCGAAATATATTGAAAAACAAAAAAATTGAAAAATTCGACTTTGTAAATTCGCTTCCAGTAGCGACCGGAAGTAGTGACGACGCACGAAAAGGCGATTCTGGTAATCTGGAAGACATGTTCTATAATCTCTAATAAGTCTCCAGTCCATACTTCTATTCGTTCTTTAGGTTTGCCGCGGACAACATTCCATTTAAAAATCAGGAATTTGCCCATAATTTGGAACCGGAAGCGAATTTTCCAAATTTTACTGTGATGAACAAAGTTCATACAATAACTCATTTTTTTGTGAAAGTTTCATTGAAAACTACTGTATAGTTTTTGAGAAATCGCGTGCACAAAATTTTGGTCAAAAAAAAAAGAATAATAAGAAACAGTAGAATCACTATAAGGTCTTCCGTGAAGACGTAAGACCTTAATAAGGTGTTTTTCCTTTGGTTGTTACTTGGGGAATTAATGTTGCAGAAAAATGCATAACCCGTGTAAGTGAGTTATGTTATTTTTTCTGCAATGGCTGCAACGTTAATTCCAACACCAACAACCAAAGAAAGAAATTTTTCTCACAAAAATTATTCTCCAAAGAAAAAATATGTTCTCGTCGTGAGGTTCGAACAGCTAGCAATAAAAATCCTGAGCATCATTTTCCTTTGAAAATTAACACACTAACCACTATGCTATACAACTCCTGATGAAAAGTGACATTTAAATTATGTTTGTGATATGACTCAATTGACTTAATGGACTTCAAGTTTTTTTCTCGGAAAGATGCGAATGTTGTGTCATAAAAGTATTTTTTTAATGTATAGTAGGTCATTGATTTATGTTTATATTAACCAAAAATGTATATTTTTACGCAAAGTTTTAAGATAAACTTTCAGAAAATGGAGCAAAGACCCAATCATATCGCAAAAATTGTGTTATAGTATGAGAAAATGATCCTTTTTGCCCTCTTTAGTGTGTGTATGATATTTCATAGACAAATTATTTTAATCTTTGTGAGATTTTTGCAAATTGTGGAGATTTTACATAAAGTATACTTTAGTGTTAGATGAAATATCAAAGAAATTTTCGTCATAATTTTAATTGGATTTTTGACCTTCATGTTTGTCGCACTCTAGGCATTTTCCTCTCCTTGTTCGCCCATCTTCTTTGGTGTAGCATTTCTCATTAAGATTTTTTTTTGCAATCAAAGTTTGTAGGAAATGTCATTTTCAAACAAAGTAAAGAGCTTCTCGGTGAAAAGCATCTTCTTATCAATAACCATTTTAATTGGAAAGTAAATCAATTAAAGAACATGAATAAAATTATGTACATGTTATTGATCTCAACTCACTTGGTATAAATGGGTAAGATGAACATAGAATTTTTTGTGCATTTGTTGATATTTCATTATCAATAGTTTAAATTTCAGAGTCAATGATTGCCTGTAGAAAGTATTGAAAAAATAAGTAAATATATGTATTTCTTAGCTGACTGTTTGTCCCCGAGGGTCTATACAGCCCAGTAGCTAGGTACTTTGGCACTAGCTGGAAAATACGGATATATATTTAATGGTGTGGTAAAATTTATAATTTATTTCAAAATTAAGGATTATCTCCCTCATGCATAACTCTGATTCTTTTCACGTATTTGGATCCAGTCTTTGGCTACCCCTTTTTCAGCTCTTTAAAGATTTTTGAATTAAATATTTTGGATTTCCAAAGTTTCGGCACGAGCATCACTGAAAACACATAATTTGTCGAAATGCGCATCTGATGCATCAAAATTGGTACAATGTACCATATAAGATTTACATTATGACCTCAGGGTCGAGGCCTCTGCTGTTGGACTGTTAGTCCCCGAGGGTCTCTACAGCCCAGTAGCTAAGTACTTCGCGTACGGATATATATTTAACTCCTGTGGTAAAATTTAGAAATACATTTCAAAATTAAGGATTTTCTCCCTCATGCATAGCTGTGATCCTTCGACTTCTTTGGTTCTAGGATTTGGTCACCCCTTTTTTCCAGCTCTTCTAAGATATTTATTTAAATATTTCGGATTTCCATCGTTTTGGCATGAGCATCACAGAAGAGACATAATTTGTCGAAATGCGCATCTGGTGCATCAAAATTGATACCGTATAAGATTTACCGGTACCTGATAACAGTAAATACATGTACTTTATAAGCAGAATAGGAATTTCAAGGACAGTATTTCCAAAAACTCGATCAAGAATAGCATGCAATTCTTTATTACACATATTTACCGTAGTGCTTATTGTTAACTGTTTATTTTCTTATCTGTCTCTTGTCTTTTTTGAGGAATACTTCCCTGTTATTAAAATACTTTAAAAAATAAACTGGCATTAATTATAAATGCATTTTCACATTTATTTGATTACACAATTAAAATTCAGCTGAGTTTCTGAAACAATATTTTTACCTCTTTAGTTGGGATTTATTAAATAGCAGAAATTCTTTTCCATTTAAAAAAAATCAAATGCAATTTATAGCTCTATTTCAACTAAAGTTTGTTCAGTTTCTTTAACCAGGGGGCATTTTACGCAGTAAACATTTATATAGTTTTGCTTTATAATGTACAAAAGTCCACTTAATGTTTAATGTAACAACATTGCAATGCATATAGCGCGCCGATGGAATTCACTGTTGATATTTGATTTTCTTCACTTGTCTGTTTCTATCTTGTGCAACAAACAGATTGTCATTTTTATCAGTACACAGTCCCCGTTGTCTACTTAGTCCACATTTTATAAAACGAAGGAACTTTCCACCCTGGTCTATGATGTGGATACAGTCATTAATGAAGTCAGCTGTAAGGATGTGACTCTGACTGTCTGTGGTGATTCCTTGAGGTTTGAAGGGATTTTTCTTCGCAACAGAAGTATTTCCAATGTACTTAAATCTCAGTTGCCCTACCTGATTGACCACCACTACTACCCCAGCATCACTGTCAGACACACAAATATCCAGGTTCTTGTTCTCACAAATGTGTTTAATTTCACGATCATTAGATGAAAAGAGAGAATTTCCTTCTTCATCAAACTGAATGGTTTGTTTTACTGTGGAGCCAGAGTAACGGATAACTTTTGATTGTGTATAATCCTCACTGTCCATGACAACCAGGAGATCACCAGATGAGCTGCTGCAGACACCGTAAGGTTTCCACTTCTCAAGTCTGATGACTTCCTCTATATTTTCATTCTTCACAATGTTCACAGTTCCGTAATCATAATCAGTATAGACTAGATCTCCAGCTTCTGTCACGGCTATGTGCATGATCATATACCCTGACTTGGTCCTAATCGACTTAAGAAGTGATCCCTGTTTGATGCTGAAGAGTTTCATGATGTCTTCTCCAGCTGTCCAGATTTCTTTTTCACTCAGACAGGCAACATTATAAAGGTAATATTTATACCCAGTGTCTATAGTGTTGACAGTCTCTGGTTCATCAAGCAGCTGTTTGACTGGAGGAGAGGATCCAGCTTCTAGTGACCTTTTTTGTGTCTGCATGCTGTAGTGTTTCTTTTCGTAAGATGGAGAAATTGGTGATAGAGCCCCAAACAGCTTAGTAAGTTCTTTTTCTTGAATTTCTCCTGGTGTAAACGTGGGTAAGAAGAACACGATTTTCTGTGGTAGATGTCTATAATTGTCTACAATGAATGTGTCTCTAAATATTTTGGAAATGTCATTAGAATCGACAGCCTTGTCAATCAATTTGATTCCGTTTTTGATTTCAAGTTTTTTCTTGTTTACTTCATCCAGTTGTTTTTGTAAAGATTTTAACTGTGTGTTTTTCAATTCATTAATTTCAGATTTACGTTTTTTGACAAGCTTGTCAATTTTTGTATGCCAAACCTCTCCATGTTCAGTTACTGCTGCAGAGAGATCCCCATAGTCTTTTTCTATTTCAGTCATCCTCTTTTGTATGTCACTGGCAATTTCCTTGTAAGTTGGATAAATTGTCTCAATCAGTTCATCTTGTTCTTTAATAAGCTTTTCTTTTCTTTCGTCTAGAACTTTCCACATTTCTGACAATTTATGACCTAGATGTTTATTAGATGCAAGACACTTGGTGCAGACAGGAATGTCACACAAACTGCAGTACGTTTGACAGTGTTCTTTATCATGAGATATGCATCCAGGGTAGAGAGAACAGGATTTCCTATCTTTGAAGCCAACAATTTTATGAGGTATCAAGATATTGGTAGAGGAGTGCTCACCGACGCAGGCTTTACAAAGACTGGCGAGACATGTATCACAGTGCATAAGTACCACAGCAGTTTTGCATAGATCACATCGCATCGCGTCCTGGCCACTGGTACGTGGATCCATGATTGAACTTACGTCTCTGAAATAGAGTAAATTTGATTTTTGTTAAAGTAGTCAAAAAGTTAAACTGTGAACATTAACTATGTATAAAATTGAAATGTGTAATAGGAAAAAGTCCCTATCACCTAGACTGTCTAATGTCCAATTTTGTCACTTTAAGAATATCAGTAAGCTACTGAAAATTTTGGTGCCTAAAATACATCTCTATAAGATTGAGGGATATGTTTATTTAAGTCAGAAGGAACCAGGCATTTCCCATGTATACCTTTTTAAATACCAGGATCAAAAAGACAGTAAAACTTCATATCTAGAATATTTTAGCACGTGTCGCGACATGCTTTTCTCAGCATGAAAAACTGGGAACGCCATGCACTTGTTTTCGACTAAAAACTAAAGGATTTAAAGTTTGAAGAAGCACAATACATTACTCAAAAATACACCTCAGGAAATTTGTGTTTACTGTATCCTAGCCTTTTTATACAATGCATGCAGATAAAGCCTTTGTTTATTGCATTTAAAATCGTGAATTCTAGGTGTGAAATAAACAGGACAATAGGAAATCACTTCTCGTTTCAATGCACAAGACTAGGGTGCAGTTTGCACTGAATTATGGATGAAAGACAACCATTATGTAAAACGAAATCTAATTTTATTTATTTACAAGGCGGTGTACAGTGTCTAAGAAAACTTGAGCTAAAAAACTATTTCCTTCAGTGGTGGATCCAGAAGTTCTCTTGGGAGAATTTAAGGCCAGAAGGGCCGAAGGGAAAAAGTATAGGATGGGCAGTCCCCCTCCCACTAGAGGATTCGGGGGCCTTTTTACTTGCTTTGACAGGCTTTTACTTGACGTACATAAAAGCTTTACCAAAATGCATTTACAATGTTATAATCTTTTAGGGAGAGGGGGAATTAAGTTTTCAGAGCTCGTGCCCAATCCCATTTTATATAATTATTTATTTCAATGAAATATGTTAAAACTAAGCCAATCGTTCACTAGGTTTTATTTAACACCATTTAATGCAGATCTTTTATTTTTTACAAGTTTATTACATCGTTACTTCTTCTACATAAGGAACAATGTTCAAAAGGTTCAATGTGTTTCTTTTTGTACTTTAGACATTGGTAATCTGATTGTTAAAAAATATTGTATTACACTGTGAGGAACATTTCAATTCAAAAATGTTATACCTGTAGTTTATTCATGTAGTTCAATAAAGTTTTTTAAAAAGTTACCAGAAAATATGCATTTTAGAATATTTTTTAACAGTGTATTGAAACACCAAAACAATGTTGTAATTGTTTGCAGTTTTGGTTGTCTGTTATAGGCTTTGTATCACCACCAGCTGCTCGCAACCTCTATACTGTTACCTGTGTATTGCGTGCAATTGAAATCAGCCCCAAATTTGAGATACGGTACTCAATTGATATGATTTCTGTATACATACTAGATGATTTTTATTTCTTTTGTTTCAGAACTCAGCTTTATTTTAATGGTATTCAAAAGACGTTTGTAAAACATTTAAATTAGGTATTTTATGCTTGTATATATTAAATTCTTTAGATAACAGATGGTAAAAGTCATCATAATATATAACTATAATTTGAATATATTACCTGATCTTTGGAAGTAATGGCAGTTATTCTTTGGATTCCATTGATTGTATCAAGATCATATGACCAACATACCGTTCGTCTTTCACCGTGAACACCGACTAGCAAAGAATCGATATCGTTTGTAACCGTCAGAGGGCGTTACCTTGTGTTCAGTTTGACTACCCCTTTGAAAACAAAGCTTTTGTCGATGGATCGTGTTTTTATTTTAATAAACTAACCATTTACTGGAGTTACTGAAAGAGAAATAACAATCGACGATATAGGTGATACTACTTTCATTTTTGCTTTGGACAATAAGTTTTGAAAAACAATGTACAACACACACATAACTTGTGGACAATACTACAAATAATTCTGCTATAGCTTGTAGACTTATAAATAATTAAGTTGATTTTCTACAGATTTACTATGTATTTGTTATAACTGTGGAGATGTTCTTTTCAGACAATCAAAAACTTTACCAGAAATTCTGTTAAGCCTAGTTTTGGGGCATTAAAAACGCTATCACGAGTTCTATCGACTCTCTGCTCATTAGAGTTCAAGTAGACAACAGAGCGTCTGGTTGAACGAGACTAATATACTGCAATATTTAAAACGATAGTGCCCTGTCTAAGTGTAGAAAGGTTGTTAATTTTCTTTTTTTTATGCCCCTGTAATAATTGAAGATTGACAAAAGTCCTTTTTTGGGGTAACAAAATTTTTGATCTCTTGACCTTGGAATTTGACATGTACTTGAGAAACTTTAACCTTCGTCAGAAGCTGCCATAAGGGGACATCAGTGTTTCCCAAACACATCTTGTTCTTTTTTTGCTGTCCAGTTATTTTTTCCTTCGCTACACTTTTACTCGACAACAGAGATTCCAAACTTTTAACAGGAAGCCAAAGATCGTAATCTTGAAAATGATTTCGGCTAACTGTACGTCAAAATTTCTATCTGTAAAATAGTTATCCAGGACTTTGATGAAGCATTATATAACGTTCATTGACACTATGATAAGAGAGATAATTCGCACTGGATTACCTTAAAAAATTTGCAAAGTAAAGGACCTTTTTTGTTCAAATTTTGTCCCGCTATCAGTCAAGTTGATATGCAAGCCACGACTGGAAGTTTAGTGTCGAGTTTTCTCAAATCAAAGCACCCAAGCCTATGGTGTGGTAACAACTGGGATCAAATTAATGTACTTTGGAACAAGATGTTCAATGGACCTTTAAATAAACTAAGTATATAATGCATTTTTTGTCCAAGGTCAAGGTCAAAAGGTCAAATATGATGGTACCCTAAGAAAGGTCTTGTCACAAAAAATACACATGTAAAATATGAAAGCTATAGCTCCAACCAATCAAAAGTTATGGGCAATGTTAAAGTTTTTGCGGAGAAACAGACAAACAGACAGACGGACGGACAGGGCAAAAACTATATACCCCCGAATCTTCGATACGGGGGCATAATAAAATGGCATTAATTATAAATGCATTTTCACATTTATTTGATTAATTGATTATACAATTAAAATTCAGCTGAGTTTCTAAAACATTATTTTTACCTCTTTAGTTGGGATTTATTAAATAGCAGAAATTCTTTTCCATTTAAAAAAAAATTAAATGCAATATATAGCTCTATTTCAACTCAAGTTTGTTCGGTTTCTTTAACCGGGGGGGGGGGGGGGGGGGGGGCATTTAACGCAGTTAACATTTATATCGTTTTGCTTTATAATGTACAAAAAATCCACTTAATGTTTAATGTAACAACATTGCAATGCATATAGCGCACCGATGGAATTCACTGTTGATATTTGATTTTTTTCACTTGTCTGTTTCCATCTTGTGCAACAAACAGATTGTCATTTGAATCAGTACACAGTCCTCGTGGTCTACTTAGTCCACATTCTATAAAACGAAGGAACTTTCCACCCTGGTCTATGATGTGGACACAGTCATTGATGAAATCAGTTGTAAGGATGTGACTCTGACTGTCTGTGGTGATTCCTTGAGGTTTGAAGGGTTTTTTCATCGCAACAGAAGTATTTTCAATGTACTTAAATCTCAGTATTCCTACCTGATTGACCACCACTACTACCCCAGCATCACTATCAGACACACAGATATCCAGGTTCTTGTTCTCGCAAATGTGTTTTATCTCACGATCACAAGATGAAAAGAGAGAATTTCCTTCTTCATCAAACTGAATGGTTTGTTTTACTGTGGAGCCAGAGTAACGGATAACTTTTGATTGTGTATAATCCTCACTATCCATGACAACCAGGAGGTCACCTGAGGAGCTGCTGCAGACACCGTAAGGTTTCCAATTCTCAAGTCCGATAACTTCCTCTATATTATCATCCTTCACAATGTTCACAGTTCCATAATCATAATCAGTATAGACTAGATCTCCAGCTTCTGTCACGGCTATGTGCATGATCATATACCCTGACTTGGTCCTGATTGACTTCAGAAGTGATCCCTGTTTGATGCTAAAGAGTTTCATGATGTCCTCTCCAGCTGTCCAGATTTCTTTTTCACTTACACAGGCCACACTATAAAGGTAATATTTATACCCAGTGTCTATGGTGGTGATAGTCTCTGGTTCAACAAGCAGCTGTTTGACTGGAGGAGAGGATCCAGCTTCTAGTGACTGTTTTTGTGTCTTCATGCTGTAGTGTTTCTTTTCATTAGATGGAGAAATTGGTGATAGAGCCCCAAACAGCTTAGTAAGTTCTTTTTCTTGAATTTCTCCTGGTGTAAATGTGGATAAGAAGAACACGATTTTCTGTGGTAGATGTCTATAATTGTCTACAATGAATGTGTCTCTAAATATTTTGGAAATGTCATTAGAATCGACAGCAATGTCAATTGAATTGATTTCGTCTTTGATTTCAAGTTTTTTCTTGTTTACTTCATCCAGTTGTTCTTGTAAAGATTTTAACTATGTGTTTTTCAATTCATTAATTTCAGATTTAAGTTTTTTGACAAGCTTGTCAATTTTTGTATGCCAAACTTCTCCATGTTCAGTTACTGCTGCAGAGAGATCCCCATAGTCTTTTTCTATTTCAGTCATCCTCTTTTGTATGTCACTGGCAATTTCCTGGTAAGTTGGATAAATTGTCTCAATCAGTTCATCTTGTTCTTTAATAAGCTTTTCTTTTCTTTCGTCTAGAACTTTCCACATTTCTGACAATTTATGACCTAGTTGTTAATTAGATGCAAGGCACTTGGTGCAGACAGGAATGTCACACAAACTGCAGTACGTTTGACAGTGTTCTTTATCATGAGATATACATCCAGGGAAGAGAGAACAGGATTTCCTATCTTTGAAGCCAACAATTGTATGAGGTATCAAGATATTGGTAGAGGAGTGCTCACCGACGCAGGCCTTACAAAGACTGGCGAGGCATGTATCACAGTGCATAAGTACCACAGCAATTTTACATAGATCACATCGCATTGCGTCCTGGCCACTGGTACGTGGGTCCATGATTGAACTTACGTCTCTGAAATAGAGTAAATTTTTTTTTGTTAAAGTAGTCAAAAAGTTAAACTGTGAACATTAACTATGTATGAAATTGAAATGTGTAACAGGAAAAGGTCCGTATCACCTAGACTGTCTAATGTCCAATTTTGTAATTTTAAGAATATCAGTAAGCTACTGAAAATTTTGGTGCCTAAAGTACATCTCTACAAGATAGAGGGATATGTTTATTTAAGTAAGAAGGAACCAGGTATTTCCCATGTATACCTTTTTAAATATCGGGATCAAAGAGCGATAAAACTTCATATCTAGAATATTTTAGCACGTGTCGCGACATGCTTTTTTTCAGTATGAAAAACTGGGAACGCCATGCACTTGTTTTCAACTAAAAACTAAAGGATTTAAAGTTTGAAGAAGCACAATACATTACTCAAAAATACACCTCAGGAAATTTGTGTTTACTGAATCCTAGCCTTTTTATACAATGCATGCAGATAAAGCCTTTGTTTATTGCATTTAAAATCGTGAATTCTAGGTGTGAAATAAACAGGACAATAGGAAATCACTTCTCGTTTCAATGCAACAAGACTAGGGTGCAGTTTGCACTGAATTATGGATGAAAGACAACCATTATGTAAAACGAAATCTAATTTTATTTATTTACAAGGCGGTGTACAGTGTCTAAGAAAACTTGAGCTAAAAAACTATTTCCTTCAGTGGTGGATCCAGAAGTTCTCTTGGGAGAATTTAAGGCCAGAAGGGCCGAAGGGAAAAAGTATAGGATGGGCAGTCCCCCTCCCACTAGAGGATTCGGGGGCCTTTTTACTTGCTTTGACAGGCTTTTACTTGACGTACATAAAAGCTTTACCAAAATGCATTTACAATGTTATAATCTTTTAGGGAGAGGGGGAATTAAGTTTTCAGAGCTCGTGCCCAATCCCATTTTATATAATTATTTATTTCAATGAAATATGTTAAAACTAAGCCAATCGTTCACTAGGTTTTATTTAACACCATTTAATGCAGATCTTTTATTTTTTACAAGTTTATTACATCGTTACTTCTTCTACATAAGGAACAATGTTCAAAAGGTTCAATGTGTTTCTTTTTGTACTTTAGACATTGGTAATCTGATTGTTAAAAAATATTGTATTACACTGTGAGGAACATTTCAATTCAAAAATGTTATACCTGTAGTTTATTCATGTAGTTCAATAAAGTTTTTTAAAAAGTTACCAGAAAATATGCATTTTAGAATATTTTTAAACAGTGTATTGAAACACCAAAACAATGTTGTAATTGTTTGCAGTTTTGGTTGTCTGTTATAGGCTTTGTATCACCACCAGCTGCTCGCAACCTCTATACTGTTACCTGTGTATTGCGTGCAATTGAAATCAGCCCCAAATTTGAGATACGGTACTCAATTGATATGATTTCTGTATACATACTAGATGATTTTTATTTCTTTTGTTTCAGAACTCAGCTTTATTTTAATGGTATTCAAAAGACGTTTGTAAAACATTTAAATTAGGTATTTTATGCTTGTATATATTAAATTCTTTAGATAACAGATGGTAAAAGTCATCATAATATATAACTATAATTTGAATATATTACCTGATCTTTGGAAGTAATGGCAGTTATTCAATGGATTCCGTTGATTGTATCAAGATCACATGACCAACATACCGTTTGTCTTTCACCGTGAACACCGACTAGCAAAGAATCGATATCGTTTGTAACCGTCAGAGGGCGTTACCTTGTGTTCAGTTTGACTACCCCTTTGAAAACAAAGCTTTTGCCGATGGATCGTGTTTTTATTTTAATAAACTAACCATTTGCTGGGGTTACTAAAAGAGAAATAACAATCGACGATATAGGTGATACTACTTTCATTTCTGCTTCGGACAATAAGTTTTGAAAAACAATGTACAACACACACATAACTTGTGGGCAATACTACAAATAATTCTGCTATAGCTTGTAGACTTATAAATAATTAAGTTAATTTTCTACAGATTTACCGTATAACGGGTATTTTCTGTGGTTGGAAATTTTTGCGATTTAACCCCTTAAAGATAGCAAATTAATTTCTGCGTTTTCAATTTCTGCGGTTGCATTATACCACAAAAAATTATTTACTGGGTATGATCACCAATCTCTAAGAATTATCAGATAGCTGCCATGTTTACGTTTTATAAATTCATTGAGGCATATTTATCAAAGTTGCATGAGAACTGGTATTAAGCTATTAAGCTTAATTAAACTACTATCTTTCAGTTAGTCTTTGTAAAATTATGTCGAGTCCCAATTTAAATGAATTATTGCAGTATCGGTCCACCCAAACAACAATAAAAAATCTTTATTCTACATTGTAACAAACGTTTTATGCGATCTATTAAAATATTTTAATATATAGATAATTAATGCATCCAAGCCATATTCTAAAAAATACACTTATATTTAATTGCCATCAAAATTAATCTGCTGTTTATATTTTAAGCTCAAACAAACAGTTGCATGATCAAGTAACCTAAAGTTGACCTTGTACAATCACAGGTGCCATGTGCATTGAGGTGTAACTAATCCTGTCAGTCGTCTGCATTGTGTGAAATTCACGAGACAATTAATCAAGCCACTTTGTGTATACAAGCAGTAATTATGGTCTCCAGATAAAACACAAGATTGAGAAAAGTGTTAAAGAAAGAAAGAAAAGCTACTACCGGTATGTGTTGTTTGCAGCTATCGGAGTTTGGACTATCAATTGCGAAATCTCTTTTAGTCATTTACATGTACATGTATATCCGTATAAAATAAAGAAGTAGGTACAAGAAAAGATGTTTTTGTATAAACTTATTAAATTGATATAATTTACAGCAACGTTTTAATTCAATATGTTTTGGAAAAATCCTGATATCTAAAATCTTCGAATTTCGATGACACCCGAATTTTCTCGCTAACGAGGACATACGCACCACTTATCATACTTGCATGTATAAAATATATATCTGAAGAAATATTGAAAAATATTTTGCGATTGTAATTTTTGCGGATTTGTCCTATCCGCAAAAATTTGACAACCGCAGAAAATACCCGTTATACGGTATTATGTAATTGTTACAACTGTGCAGATGTTCTTTTCAGACAATCAAAAACTTTACCAGAAATTCTGGTAAGCCTAGTTTTGGCATTAAAAACGCTATCACGAGTTCTATCGACTCTCTGCTCATCAGAGTTCAAGTAGACAACAGAGCGTCTGGTTGAGCGAGACTAACATACTGCAATATTTAAAACGATAGTGCCCTGTCTAAGTGTAGAAAGGTTGTTAATTTTCATTTTTTATGCCCCCATAATAATTGAAGATTGACAAAAGTCCTTTTTTTGGGTAACAACATCTTTGATCTCTTGACCTTGGAATTTGACATGTACTTGAGAAACTTTAACCTTCGCCATTAGCTGCCATAAGGGGACATCAATGCTTCCCAAACACATCTTGTTCTTTTTTTTTGCTGTCCTGTTATTTTTTCCTTCGGTACACTTTTACTCGACGACAAAGATTCCAAACTTTTAACAGGAAGCCAAAGATCGTTATCTTGAAAATGACTTAGGCTAATTGTACGTCAAAATTTTTATCTGTAAAATAGTTATTCAGGACTTTGATGAAGCATTATATAACGTTCATTGACACTATTATAAGAGAGATAAAACGCACTGGATTACCTTAAAGTAAAGGACCTTTTTGTTCAAATTTTGTCCTGCTATTAGTCAAGTTGATATGCAAAGCCACGACTGGAAGTTTAGCACCCAAGCCTATGGTGTGGTAACAACTGGGACCAAATTAATGTATTTTGGAACAAGATGCCAATGGACCTTTAAATAAACTAAGTATATAATGCGTTTACCGTGATAAAAACATATTTTCCCAACCTGGAACTGAACATTACAATTTTAAAAGGATTCTTAATATTCAGGAACAAAAATACAATGTACATGTACTAGATGAACAGTTTTGAAACATAAATATGACGTTCACATCTTTTAAGAATTAAATCGGCAATATCAGAGTGAACTCTTTTTTAAATAAAAATAAACTGTCACTATTAAATTAGTACTCAAACGAACTTTTCCCCACCAAATGTACAGGGCAAGTATTTTAAGGTATAATGTTATTGAAATAATATTTATTATTATTATACCTCATTATAATTATTCTATACAAAGCGTTATCTGATTGGTTCTAGATAATCACGTTAAAGTAGTAGACGTCACAATAGCCTGGTTCACGTCACAACCTTTGTAAATTGATTCAGTGACATTACGTTCAAATTTAAAGTGAATTTAAGCGCGGTGATTAATGTGAAAGTTTATGTTTATTTTTAAAGTTTTTGCTTGTTTCGGTAAAATAAACAATTTATTGAATGAATGTTCGGTAAACATGAAGATTTATTCAGCCAAGAAAGCCCTCAGGAAATATGATTTTTCTTGGCTGAATAAAGTATCAGTCACATTATCCAGCGATGGGGTGGGTATACGATGCGCAACCGATGTGTTTTTTTGAAAAAATGGCGTGGTTGCAGGCCGGAAACCCATTGAATCGGACGGTGACAGATTCAATCGGGCGAATCGGTGGGGGTCATCGGGAGAAAATAAGTTGTAGTTAAAAATCAGCGATGTCCCCATCGATGTCCCACATCACTCCTCATCGGCAACCAATCATTAACACATCTTTCAAGGATCGGCCGATGTATGGCCCAGCATCGTCCAGTGTCCGTTGAATCTGGGGTCATCGGGGGTAAGTGGTTGGCAACAGACATCGGCCGATCATCGGTCGATGTTCGACCAAACATTGACCCATAGTTGACCGATGTACGTACGATGTTCACAATGTATGAGCGTCACCGGTCGAGAATTGTAGGATGATCGGTGAAAACTATCCGATGTCCGGTCGATGTCCGGCTTGTAATCGATGCCACGCTGGTCAAAAATTATTCCCTCCGGAATCACTCGCCGAACGATCATCGGCGGGGGTATGCCTGTTGCTGTGTCAGTGCGTTAAGGACTACTTGGCCGATGAGGACCGATGTTGGGACATCGCTCACACCACCGATTACCACCGATCTACGGCCACAGACCGGGAAATCTGACTGAGGCTTAAATCTTCATATTTCCCTCACGATCATGCAATAAATGCATAGTTTTTCTTCTCAATATGAGTGAACAAT
This sequence comes from Saccostrea echinata, assembly GCF_033153115.1. Lineage (NCBI taxonomy): Eukaryota > Metazoa > Mollusca > Bivalvia > Ostreida > Ostreidae > Saccostrea > Saccostrea echinata. Next base: position 24,331,601 of record NW_026889751.1, read on the forward strand.
TATCGAAAGAGATGTTACATGTAAACAAACAAATGCAGGTGATAGTAAAAGAAAATAGACTTGATCGTTCATTTTGCGATAATATTCAAATTATATGTCGTTCGTCTATAGAAACAATCCCAATTTCTTATCTCCTTAAGAGAATGCACTAAAGAGAAATACACGTGTACATGTATATTGACAATAAACAACCTTCTGTATGTAAAAACACAATGTACACAAGTATTCTTAAGATTTGGTTATTTTTCCTTTGCATAGACGTCAGTAAGTTGAGCATTTATTTGGAATTTTTATTAAACGTTAACTTTTTATGCATTGTCCAGTGATTGATCGTCTTAATATAAAAGTTTCTTGTGATTTTTTTTTTTTTTTTTTTTTTTTTTTTTTTGTGCAGGTGGCCAATATTGTTCTTGTGAAGAGGATGAATACTGTGACACGTCAGGTTCTTACCCTCCAGGCGGACTTTGTAAATTGTATCCACATTGCAATGGTGAGCAAAATAATGATCTAACTTTTTAGTGTGGTGCTATACGTACTTATGATTTTTTCTTATAATGAAAAAGAAGAATAATATTCTGGTACACTTATGTTCAAAATTCTTTAGAATTATGATATTTTACATCTTAATTTACCCGAACCGAAATTTGATATGAATACACAAAACCCTCTTACGATTTAACAATATACATGTACTATCATTCAAATGACAGCGTGTCACTTGGTTAAATGGATCGTGCTAAAGTTCCAAATGTTGATCTCCATATTTTTTCCCCGATTGGATGAAAAAATACTATATGTACTTTGCATATGAACAGAGAAGCCATCAATGGACTTTGACTGACCACGTGTTTTTGCTCATTACAACTGTAACGTGGAATTTTGACCCGGTTGAAAACTGCTTTCGACGTTGAATATTGAGACCATCAACGTTGAATTCAGACCCTAGCCTGTTGAAAATCGAGCCGAATCTTTGAATTTTGATCATAAAACCTGGTCAAAATTCAACAACATGAAATATATATAAATTAATTGACAATTTTAATTATAATTTATTGATTGAAAAATTTTACATGTATAAAACACATGTATATATTTATTTTGAACAATGTCTATAGGAACCAGGGGGGGGGGGGGGCACGGGTCGACTGTTTCTCTGAATACATGCGATCATATACTATTCAATAGGAAACAAAGCTATAGAACGTCAGATTCGTACTGAGTGAATGCTATATCAACCTTGAAAATTGAGAACTAATTTAATTTTACACAACAGCTTTAACCCTTGTAAATTATTAAGACACTCGATACCGAATTCACCCCACGGTTAAAAAACATGATACCTATTTTTTTTTTTTTTTTTTTTTTTTTTTTTTTTTTGCATCGTTATTCAATAATTTCAACCCTTTCTCGTTTCATTATACAAAAATGTTTGATGCCTTACGACTGCTTAAATATATGAAATGAAATAAGAAATGACAATGACATATATGGTCTAAATAAAATACTATAGATCTAAAATTTGGTAATCTTTCTCTAAAAAATGTCTTTCCACTGTAGTTTAAGTTGAAGTACGGGTTCGATCAACCGACTGAATTTTCTTTAGAAAAAAACATGTATATGGATAATTTACAACCAAAATAAAAAAAAAAGTGGAAATAACAAACAGTGAATAACCTCAAAATTCTTAAAAACAATACAAATTTATGAACAAGACATAAAACACGTACCACTGTAATTAACTCCAGAGATTGAATCAAATGCCTAAGAGTCGTAAGCATATTCCCTGCCGGTCCATCACATCCGCCATGAGATCTATGTATTGATCAGGTAGATGGGGTGCATGTAAGTATTAAACAATGGGCTAACAATGGATATGAAAAAATGTAAGCAATAATATAACCTATTGAAAGATTGTATTTGCAAACTATGACATTATAACACCCATATGAAATTTTCGAAATACCGACTTTAAACGAGGTTGTTGAAATCCCTGTAACATTTACTTATTTGCCAGTATCCTTCCTCTCAGAGCATGCTGTTGCATATCGAATACGTTTGGATACATAAGCACCATAAACGGGTGATAGTGGAAAAATAGTAGATAAATAAGAAAAGTTAATATTTTAACACTTTATACAACCAGTCCCCGTAATAATTAAAAAAAAACAGGCTATTTGACATCATAGACAACTGCTTTTTTAATAAGAATGGAGCAAGCAAATTTTCCTATCTTCTCATTGTCATCTACAAACTTACTTTGCAAAAACATTGAGATTCAACACACAAGTACATGTACTCTGAAGCTAATGTTAAAAAGTTGCCTGAGTTCCTCATTGACAACCAGCAATCTAATGAAATTCCCATGGGTTTAATTGTGCCCCTTTATTAATTTAGCAGTCCTTTTTTGTATTCTCATGAAGCAGAATAAATTTAAAAACTTTTACATGAAACGAAGACGTCTCTTGTTCAGGCTTTCAGTTCGACATTAAGATATTTTATGACGTTTTATCAATGAACAATACTGATTTTACTCATATGTTGTTTACTACATGTAGAGAAGGACATATATGGCAAACTATCAACTAAATTTTATGATAAACGTAATAACTCTACCTTTCCTATAGTCAGCTTCTCTTATTTATTAAGCAATATACCATTATTACTTGCATATCGGGTTTGTGTCTTCCTGATGATTCGATGCACAAAAGCATGTTTTATGCACGAACATATAAGTTGGTATAAGGGTATCAATGATTTCATGTACAGTCAACATTTTACAAATTCTATGGTCGATACAATGACCCTGTTTACAAAAACAATCTGTCGTTAGGTAGGTTGACTGACGTCTTTCATACAAATTGATGGGCCATTTTTCATGTTACTGAATTGACTGCGTATTTCTCCATTGACACGAGACCGTCACGGTAGCTTATTTGGTAGAGCGCTGGCTTCGTGATCGGAAGGTCATGGGTTCGAACCCCGGCCGCGACTGACCTTAGTCAATAAAAATAGGTAGCAATTACTAGTAACTGTTTCTTCGATTCGCCAAGTGCTCGGCACTTTGAAATGAAAGTTGCGGGTCCTTCGGATGAGACATTAAAAACAGAAGCCCCGTGTCATGATAGGCGCTGGCACGATAAATATCCCTCACTGCTCAATGGCTCTGAGTGCCAAGTAAAGATCTAAATTTAAAGCTCTTCACAGGTACATGTTGACGTCTCTATATGAGAGAAAAATTCTCTAACGGACATAAAACAACATACAATCAATCAATTTATCCATTGACACGATCATGACAGAGGGCAGGCGGTGACCTCTCAACAGGGAAAGAATACTCCTCCATGGCATCTGATCCCACCTCTTATAATTAAAAGGTTTGCTCTGCTCACAATTTGTATTGTTTAATTAAACCCTTCAACATGATTACTGTTCGTTTTCTTTACTTTTCATGGAAAAGTTGAAGTTATCTCGTTGTCATACAGTTTAGTTGTTAGTTGGCCATTTTCGTCTATAGTCAATAAAACACCAAAATATAAATCAGATGGAGTCAGATGATAGCACAATTATGTCACATCGAAATTCCAACAGACTGTTCAAATACTTGGCCTCCAAAGACTACTACACATGTGGATCTTGTGAAAGAGGAACTACGGCATATTTTTATAATCAACCTCAGAGTATTTGTTTGTAGAATCTGACTGTTTTTTAACAAATTAATTGTATAATGACTACTATTCCTTTACAAGAGGCTTCTAGCACTCTAAGTAAAATGAAATCAGACAAATCACCAGGTTCTGATGGCTTTTTCAACAGAATTTTTTAAAGGTTTTGGAAATACATTTGACACTTTGTTGTCAGATCAATTAACTATGCATATGAGAATAACCTACTGTCTATCACACAGAGACATGGTATAATAAAACTTTTACCAAAGAGGGATAAGCCAAGACAGATTCTCAAAAACTGACCGCCAATAACACTCCTCAATACTGTATACAAAATTGCATCAGGTACTATTGCTAATAGAATAAAAATAAACCTTGACAAATTAATAAATAGCGATCAAACTGGCTTTATTTCTAATAGGTACATAGGAGAAAATACACGTTTGATTTATGATATTATGCAGTATACTGAAGAGGAAAATATACCAGGCTTGTTGCTGTTGATTGACTTTGAGAAACCTTTTGATACCATTTCATGGAAATTCATTCAGAACTCCCTGCAGTTTTTTTTTTTATTTTGGTCCCTCAATACAAAAATGGGTGAAATTGTTCTTATACTAATATAAGTTTCACGATCAAAGTTCACAAAGTTTCAATATTCAGAGAGGCTGTAGACAAGGGGATCCTCTATCACCCTATATCTTTTCTTGTCTGCAGAAAATTTTGTAATTTTGATGAGAAAAAAAAACAAAAAAAATCAAAGGAATCACTGTAAAGAACATGGAAAAGAAAATATCACAATTAGCAGATGATACCTCAATTCTGTTAGATGGTAGCAAAGAATCACTGACAGAATTGATGAAAACATTAAAGAAATTTTCAGAAATGTCTGGTTTACATATCAATTGTTCAAAATCCCATGCAGTTTGGATTGGTTCCAAGAAAATTAGTCAAGAAATATTAAGTCATGAGAATAATCTTAAGTGGTGATGTACAAGATTTACCTTAGTTGGAATTCATTATGATGTTGTTTTGAGTGAAATTGAAAGACTCAATTATGAACCCAAATCAAGACAAATAAAAGCCACTATTAGCCAATGGAATAAGAGATATTTGACACCTATTGGGAAGATAACTGTTCTTAAAACTCTTGTTCTACCTCTCTTAAATCATATACTAATGGCTATTCCCAACCCATCAGAAAATTTTTTGAAGGAACTTGAAATTTTTTTTTAATTTGTATGGTTTACATCACAGAGTGAGGAAAGATGTCTTAGTAAAAAATATGAAGAAGGCGGACTAAAAATAATAAATCTTAGAGCTTTCACTGCATCGCTTAAATTGCTTTGGATGAGACAGTTCATTCTGTCAGATAAAGGTTTACAAAATTTTTTACCTAGATTTGATGAAAATATTAACATGTGGCATTGAATATATTAAAACTTTCATGAAGAATTTGAAAAACAAGTTTTGGAAAGATGTCTTTGAGGCTTGGATTGAATTAAATAACAAACATTCTATTGACTGTAAGGTTTCAGGAGACATCAATTTTTTATAATCCTAAAATTGTCATTGGTGGGAAAGCTATTTATAATAAAAATATGTAAGACCTGAATATTAAATTTACAAATGATCTTATACCTGAAAATGGTTTCTTTTACCGTTATGAAGATTTTTGTGGTATATATCCAAATGTAAAGCTCAATTTCTTAGAATTTGTAGGTATAATACATACTGTAAAAGCATGGATGAAAGCAATGAACATTAATGATATCACTGCAAAATTAACAAACCCATTAATTTTGTCCATAGCACTCATATTCCTTCAAAGTGTAAAAAAGCAAAACAGTTTTATGAAATAATTAATGTTAATAATGTTGAACCCACTGGGAAAACAAGATAGAATGATATTTCTGATTTGGGGAAAATTAATGGAAGATGTTTTTTAAACTTCCATTTAAAATTACAAAAAAAAAAAATAGTAAACTTCAATGGTTTCAATATAGAATTTTAAATAAAATACTTTGTACAAACTCCTATCTGTGTAAAATTAGGTAAAAGGATGATAAATTTTGTTCCTTTTTGTAATGTGGAAGAAGAAACAATAATGCACGTTCTATGGGAATGTGATATGGTACAGACTTTTCTTAACAATTTTAAAGTATATTGTGAGCAAAAGATAGGGCTGCAACTTTCATTCACAAACCAAAGTTTTTTTTTATTTTGGGGTTTCTAGGAACAAAGAAAGATGTTCATAACTTGTTGGCCTTGTGGATAAAATACTATATTTATACAATGAGATGTTTAGGAAAAAATTAGATGTCACAGCTGCAACTTCAGATATTAAACTTTTTTATGAACTCAAAAATATTTATCATACAAAAATGGAGACAAAGAGGTATTTGACACCAACTGGAATCAATGGAATCAATTGTTTTTATAAATCTGTTATAAGATAAGAATCAGTCTTTTTCATGCAAGTGAAATATGTGATAAAATGCCAACTCCCTCTCTCTCTCTTAAAAACCACAGTCTGTAAAACTTTGTATTATGTCATAATATAACAGATTGTGAATTCAGGATGACGGACCTAATTCAAAATTTCGCGCCACTGCGCAGAAAACCGCGCATATGCCTTGAACCAAATTGACTTTATTATGTCTTGCAAAAGATAGTAAATATACATTTTTAATTCTTTTAAAGATATTCAAACTCAAAAATATTGTAAATATTTCGATTTATATTCATTTGTTGATTTTAGAAATAAATGATTTATTTGGCCAAGGTATTTTCATTGAAAATTTCCCCCAAAATGTCCCTTACACCTGAGTTTGACATGCCACCCTGAAAAATCTAAGCCGATGACCCATTTATTATTTGGCATAATTTGCTGGCAAATTGTCTTGTTAACATTGTCCTTTAATATGAATAAAAATTCTATTGCAGATTTTTTTTCGATGATCACTCTTATACTCTACACTGGCAATTCCCCATTACTTCCTATAGCAATTATCGATTTCCATCGCCAACTTTTGAAACGCTCCCCATTAAAAATCTACATCGATGACCATATGATTTTTCTATTGATTTTAACTCACCAAAAGTCACTTTACCTCATATTAAAATTTGAATAAAAAATCTATTGCAGAAATGAATTAGGTCCGTCGTCGTTAAATAAAGAATTTTTTTAAAAAAATTGTATAATGACCAGTCACGAGACAAAAAAATTCCCAAGTTCCTACTTCATGAAGAAGGCGTTTTATGATATTAAAAAACCTAATCTTTCATTTATCGTTAGGAATCGCTATATAAAGTGTTGTAAACTCACACGTTTTGGTGTTATTACTTTGAAAAAAAAAATTAGAGGGATTTTAAATGTTTTAAAAATGTTATAGTTCGTCAGAGATTTTAAAATCCATAAATTGTATGATTTACACAATTTCATGAATATGTTTAAGCATAGTGTGTCTAAAGATTCTCCTTCACAGCGTGCAGTTAATATTTTTATGAAAAGTAAAAATAGGGGATTGGTAGAGCATTTGATGGAAACTGCATGCATCTTTGCTTGTAAAGACTTTCCTGAAGTTTAAATATCCAGCATAGACGAATAAATCGAATTCTCTTTTGTTGAATGTGAATGTTACGACCATTTAAAGACTGAAGTGTGATTTTGAGGAATTCCAACATTAGAGAATAAACCTTTGAGCATAAGTTGGATAAGATGTCCTTGAACTATGCAGGTAAATAAAAGTTATGCAACTATGAAATAAGATATATACGGTGTACTGAACAACAATTGTACTTTCGGATGCTATTGGTTTCCTGATTTCAAATTATGAAACTGATAAATATATAAATAGTTACATGTACATATAAATCATGGATAATAACTTCCAACACATGGCAAAGCTCTGTAGTCGGGGGTCAATATTCAAAAGGGTCGATTTTCAACGCGTTTATGTCATAAGTACCGAAAAAAAAATAGGTTACCAAGATGTTGAAAAATGACCCCGGTTATAAATTCCACGACTTCTGGTCTCAATTTTCAACAGAGAAAAAAGACGGTTTGATCCTCCCTCGATGCTAAAATTGTCCATCTGACTACAGACAATAAAGCTTCAAAATAGTATATTTAACGACCTGTCAGGAAAAAGTGTATCTTGAAATGAGTAAATACATGTATGTTTTAACTTTTGAGGAAGATCGATTAAACTATGAATCTTATATTTTTTTGCTGGTTTCACCATCTGTTCTTATGTATCTCAAAAATGTAACATCTATATGTTTCCAGTGAAATGAAACTGTATTTAACATTTTTTTTTTATTTTGAAAATAAAAAAAAGAATATTGATTGTTACTGATGGAGAGGATGTCAAATACTCCACAAAAATACATCTTACGTTTCCTAAATCGGAATCCTTATACGGTTTGAATTTAATCATAAATAGGACAGAGTTCGACTGACTGGGGAAATTGGGGTGCGTGTATCGCTACATCTGGAAACTGTTTAAAGTGGAGATCACGTATTCACACAGACAGATGTGGTCGGACAACGACAAGAGAAAGGGAAAGTGCTCACTGCGAGAATCCGTCGTGTCCAGGTAGTGATTTAAGAAATAAATAAAAGCGATTCCAGTTCGGAATTTATAATCGTTAATATTGTTGAAATGATAACTTGCTTCTGTTCTTAACTTTCATTACAAAGATTTATAATGAAATGTTGCTTAAACGCTGAATGGTGTGTATATAACTCAATACAATTAACGGGGGAAAATCTATTAACTGTATGAGCAACATAATTTTCTTTATATCGTTCCTTATTTCCTTGTCATTGGAGATTTAACTCAATGTTGGATCTAGGTTACTTCTCAATTACACTCGATTCTGTGGTTTATAGTATATGTATTGAGTGTAGTTCTAAAGAACAACTTCCAAAGATAACAAATTAAAAATATATCAACAAATTGCTACATTCCACATTTTGCAAAAATAATATTATCCTTCTGGGGTAAATACATGTACATCTTTAATTTCACAGATTCTTTATTTTCCGATTTTATTTTTTAAAAGAATTTAAAAAAACAACAATTTTTTAACGTAACTCTTTCCGTATTTCATTACAATTGTTGGTACAAAAAGTAAATGGCTCCTGGAGTGTTTGGGGCCAGTTCAACCCGTGCGATAAAAGTTGTGGTGAAGGACTGCATCTAAGATTCAGAAAATGTAATAATCCACCTCCATCTAACGGCGGGATACCCTGCATTGGCGATTCCCTACAGTCAGCATCATGCAACGACAAACCTTGCCCAGGTATAGTGTAGTACACAAAAGATAGGCAAAATTCCTCCTCAAATTCAATTTTTGGAAACTTTGATATTTTGTTCTTATATATAAAAGGAGATGGGCGAACATAGCGTGCAGAAAGCCTATAGCTTCAGATATATAAAAATCATGTTCAATTTATGAATTCAGTATTTAGAATAAAGTTCTCAAATTTGAAATTTATGAAATTATGATAAACAAAACTTTTCTGAGGAAAATTTTCTCGGAAAAATTTATTCTTTTATTAAAAAAATAATGTGGTATATGTGGGGTTCGAACCCTAGCAATAAAAATCCTGAGTATCATTTTCTTTCGAGACTAGCACGCTAACCACTAGACTACGCATTAGTGGCATTTAAATCATGTTTGTGATATGACCCTTGACTTAATGGACTTCAAGTATTTCTCGAAAAGATGCGAATGATATATCATAAAAGTATATTTTTAAGGTATAGTGGGTCTTTGCTCCATATTTTAGGAAACCAAAAAATGTATATTTTTATGCAAACTTCGAGGATTAACTTTCGACAAAATGGAGCGAAGACCCACTCATATCGAAAAATAGTGTTATAGTATGAGAAAATGACTCTTTTTACCCTCTTCAGTGTGTGTATAATATTCCATAAGCAAATAATTTCAATCTTTGAGAGATTTTTGCAAATTGCAGAGATTTCACATAATGTATATTTTAATGTTAGATGAAATATCAAGGAAAATTTTGATATAATTGAGATTTAAATTTTCACCTTCATGTTTGTCACACTATAGGCTTTTCGCTCGTTATGTTCACCCACCTTCTTTCTCTTTTTACCTAACATGAAAGAAATTTAACCACAAAATTTTTGCCAAAATTGATTGAAACATGGCCTTCCAGACCCATGTAATTAGATCAATTGTGAAATCAGACAATCGACTTGAGAATGTGCATTATTCAAAAATAATAAAATCAATCTAATATAAACTTGTGTGATGCTATTAACCTTACAGAGGCAATATTTCTGTTATTACGGTAAATTCAGTAAAATTTAATATTGATACAGGTTTATTTGGGTAAAATATTATGTAAAATAAAACAAACAATGCATGTAGTCTGGGAATTGAACATTCACATACGGGGTTATACATGTACATGTATCTCTCAGTTGATTCGATACGCTGGAGCATGCTCTACGTATGAACAATTTCTAAAACGAGGTAAGTTATTGACAAACAAGTTGATGAAACAAGAATATCAGCAGTCTCGTTTAAAGTCATCATTTCGTACATGTAAGTTTTATGGTCGATAACCTTGTCAGCAAATATAATTTATCATTAAGTCAAATGCTGACTGACTTTTTTCAAACTAATTGTTAGGCCATTATTTACACACTGAATTGTTGACGGATTTCTCCGTTATATCCCGATCATGACAAGGAGCACACGGTGGATGTGACCGGTCGGCAGGGGATGCTCACTCCTCCATGGCACCTGATCCAACCTCTGATGTCTTAGAGGTCCGTGTTTGCTCTGCTCCTATTTTGTAATGTTTAATGGAATTTTGAGCTCGAATACTGTTCGTTATCTCCACATATTTCATGTAAAAATGCTACACTTCACGTCCTCTTAAGAGAAAATGTATAATACAATATTTACAAAAAAATCAACAGAATGATTGAAATGGAACTCAAATCTAAATGTGTCGAAATGAGGAAAATTAACCCAGGGTTTCAGATACTTTGGCGATTTAAACAAAGAATAAATGTTAAAAAAAAAAAAAATAAAAGAATCTTTGATTTTTGACCTATTATACTACTATGACCTTGACCTTTATTGAACATAAATAATGGAGACTCCCTTATAAAGATATCCAGATTTCAGGTCTTTACTATAAATGGTTCAAAAGTTACTTGACATGACGTACATTTAATAACAGAATGTCATATGGCATGCAGAGGCATAAACACAATCTAAAATGTATGTTATCGAATAGCCACATACATGTACATGTACATATTACATTTTACACTGTACGGTTTGTAAAAATCCTGTATTATCCCCTATAACTAGAAACTGTTCCACGTATGATTGACTTCATGTATAGGCCTATCTTGTCCGCACTTGTTTAGCATTTTCAAAAAATGTCCTGCCAGCTTTTTCATGGTCTTTGTTTTCACTAGAGCTTTTCTAGGAAATTTTAAAATGAATACAGTAAAACATGTCAAAAAAATTGTGATAACTAAACCGTTATTTGTCTTGTTCTCTAAGTTGACGGTGGTTGGTCAGGTTGGACTAATTACACCAAATGCAGCACAACTTGTGGAAATGGATTTCAAACAAGGACTAGAAATTGCACTCATCCCATTCCAGCATATGGCGGTGCAAACTGTTCTGGCAATAATATAGAAACAATGATCTGTGAATTAAGAAAATGTCCCGGTAAGATGGTGAATCGAGAATTTAGAATGAGATGGGGTTTCGTATTTATTTAACATTCTTACCTTACAAGTTAAAATTGTTTCAAATGAACCAATTTTTAATCAAGTCGATGGAAACTGGGGACCTTGGGGTCATTTCCGAAATTGTGATATGACTTGTGGTGGAGGCCTGAAAATACGATTGCGAGTATGTGATCATCCCCATCCTTCAAATGGAGGACGATACTGTACAGGCGAATCCATTCACGCAGCAATATGCAACTCTCAGCCTTGTCAAAGTAATAGTTTATCTTTTTTCTCTCAAAGAAATAAGTATTTTATTTCAAAGCATTACTTTTATATTTATGCACTGAAGCATTATTTGCCTTTACATTTAACGTGATACCATCATAATTTATCTATTTGAGGTAAAACATCTTTTGGTGCATTTTTTTTAAATATATATACTAAGTCTTATAAATCCTATTACCAACTCCTTACATAACCACATATTTGTACTTTATCAAATTGTTTTCATTCTTGTTGTTACATGTATAGTCCATGTATATCAAATTTTCTTCAGAAATGTAAAAAAAGATCTTTGAAAATACCCGTTCTTATTGAAATATTCATTTTTAATGTTTTTTATCTTTGTGTTTCCAACAGCACATTCCATTTGAATACAAAACTATAATGAATATTCCTGATACATTGTAATACATTGTGTGTAGGTGATGCATTAACGACTACGCCTGAAAGTACCGATGGGGCAAATATACATGTACTTGGTTAAAGATGAAAAATCATGACTCAATTTTGTGTCAAGATAAAAGCATGATTTTAACCAGGATATATCTGTGTTCTTTGTAGTACATTTCAGATTATTTTAATGAAGCCATTGAGGGAGAGGGGTTGTGAACTAGGGGGTCCGCATCGCCCTACAACGGTCAGCATAATAATAACAATAGCTTAATATTGTTATACCTCATTATAATTATTCTCTACAACACGATATCTGATTGGTTCAAGATTGTCATGTGACAGGGTCAGGACCACCAATTTCGCCTTTGCTAGTTTAATTGGTTTAATGGACATTGTAGAATCCTTGTCTATTGTAAGAACTAAAACATTATGTAAAATTATTTTAATAGAGATCCAGGCAAAAATCTGCTCAAAAGCTGATGATCGAACCTCTTTTAAAAAGTGTAGAAGTCGAAGATGTCTTATGCATATATATTATATATTGAAGGTAGCTTAATTAAGTAATTTAATTTTGTTTTAAATATTAATTAATATAAAGTTACATTCACTTGAAATATATATTTATTGATCGTAAAATGGGGGTGGGGTTGGGGGTTAAATTCCGCCTTTGAAACATCAAAATTGAAACATACATTGTAATGATAATATTCAAACACAATGAGGAAAAACTATTTGCTTTTATAACACTACACAAAAATTTATCCACATTCAGATACATGAAACTAATATCGGAATGCGATAGCAAACACATCTTAAATCAAGATGAACTAGTACTAATTGTAACGGGGACCGTTACAGATGTTCCCCAAATGCTCCCCCTACTCCCTTTGGGGCCCCATTCCCTATAAGCTTCATTTAATTAAGCAAAATCTTTGTATTATAAATTTTTGCAACTGATTTTCCAAAGTATTTTTGGAAAATAACAATGCACATATAGCCCAATGAGCATAAGTAAATCAGATTTAATTAAGTACAAGTGTATATGCATGATTTCGAAAATTACCATATACATATACATCATCGAAAAGAATGACATAATAAAAAGCTCCATCTGAGATTTCAAAGAATTTCACTGATAACGTAGAAAGTTACGGCAACATGAATATTAACCAATCAAAAATCAAAACACGTGCATGCATATCCTCTTATTCATTTCTGATGCCTAAATAATAATGTAGGAGCTTATGTTATGTACATATATTCTGAATGTCAACTTCTTTCGTTAAAAACTAAAAGGTTATAAATACTAACAATATTAGCCGATTAGATATCAGCGCACGTGCTTGCGCGTATTTTGCAGATTTCTCACATACATGACTGTATATATTCTTATAGTGCCTTATAATATATACCAATCTCTTAAATTTCAAAGAATTATATTGTCAATGAATGGTAAGAGACATGCAGCCTATTAAGTATTAGCCAATCAGATTTCAGCACTCGTGCATGCTTGTCCTTGCTTTCAAAAGGTTATTATCATTTAAAGTGTTTCAACCAATCAAATTGCAGCACACATGAAAGCGCGTGTTTTCAAGAATTTCCACATACAATATATTGTAGAACCTTATAATATATACCTACATGTATATATATCTTTAATTTCAAAGTATTTTGTCAAAAGACAAGGAAGATATTGAGATTTTTGTTTCAGTCAATCAGAGCAAAGCGCAGATGCATGCGCGTGAGTTTGTGCTAATTTCACCCTGTCATCTTGTCTACACTTCTAATATATCTTTATGTTTTGAGTTTCAAAGCATTTCATCAAAAAATCATTCGGCCCTAGTTACCCTTTTTCTTCAAAATTAGATCATACTGATCTTGTTTCTTGCTTACTTAGTCCAATTCATCAGAATGAACTTTGTGAAAAGAATTGATTGGTATTAATAGAATATATGTTTTAATGTCACTTGTTATGTGGCTATCTTTGAAACCTTTTTTTTTTTTTTGATCTGGCTCTCTATAATTGATTTAGTAACTGTCATGTCAAGAAGTTTTCTATTAAAAAAATTATTTAGTACGTCTTTCAATCACAATTGAATGAAAAAACATTTTTGAAAAAATGGTGATATAACATTTTGATTTTAAGACTGTAACATTATAAACAACAAGATGTGTAAATTCAGTCATTCTACGATAAATGGACCAATTCAGAGTAAAAAACATGAAAAAAATAATTGTTTCAAATAGCAAAATCAACATCATAATTCTCTAAAGGACCTATCAGTGAACTTGAAAACAAAGAATTGTCCACAAATCTGGTATCGTTAACTTCTTACAACAATTTCAAGATACCATTGATTTTAAAGGTAATGTTACGGAAGTTAATGCTTGATCAAGCCTTATTATTCTTTAAATAAAGCTGAATTTGACCAATTTTTCGTTTCTGGTGTTCAGTAAAGAACGCTAAAGTATGATTCATGAAGTCTCGCATGAATCCGAATTTAAATTAAAATTTCGGGAAAAATATCGCTACGGAAGTTAATCGTTACAGAGGTTAATTCCCAGCAATAAAAGTTAAAATTCTCTTCAATAGTTAAAATCAAAGTTTGTTTTAGGATATTAAACAAAAGTATGAAGCATTTCGCTCCCAAAATAATCAAACATTTTATACCTTTAATGCAAAAACGTTCCTGAATTACCGTTTCGGAAGATAAATTTTTAAGAGAGACAAATGTTTTTGTCTAATTCATTTTGTTATGTCGAAAATGTAATCGTGTAAAATAGCTGACTCGCAACTAGAATCGATGATATAAGGTTCCGTGGTCACTTTCAGATAAGTTTCAATTCTTTTTGAAATCTGCATTCTATGCGTGAAATTTAAAACAAAATCGCTACGGAAGTTAATCGATTTTAAGCGACATGCTTATGAATTCGCATGAAAGGAGATCTATGCATTTCTTTGCGAGAAAAGGTTTGATTTCTTTTTATATAGGATAAAAGACATTTTATAACATTCATTGCACTCTATTCGGAACGATTTTACGGCTGAAAATTTCATCTTGAAATTTGTATATAAATGAAGCGATATTAAGATTTGAAGTGGAATACGTTTTTCAACATTACATTATGTTCATATCAAAACTTTAACTGCATATATATCGGTGAATATTTACAAAACCATGTGTGTATTTTAAGTCTTAGTGTTGAAATCGACCTTTAAATTTATAATTAAGAAATTACAACGGTAAATTTGCAAGCGACATAAAAAATTCTTAATTGGTCATGTTTTTGTAGAATGACTGGGTTTGTGAAACACTGATGCCCCCGTATGGCAGCTTATGGCGAAGGTTAGAGTTTCTTAAATGCAAGTCAAACTCCAGGTCAAGAAATCAAAAATGTTGGTACCCAAAGAAAGGTCTTGTCTCATGGAATATACCTATGAAATATGGAAGCCCTAGTACAAACTGTTGAAAACTTATGGTGAAGGTTAAAGTTTTTTTTCAAAGTAAGTAAAACGGCTAGGTCAAGGTCAAATGGTGCCTAAGGGAAGTTCTTGTCACTAGTGATACACATGATTGTGAAATCTGAAAGCCCTAGAACCAAACATTCAAATGTTAGGGCCAATGTTAATTTTTTTAAAAAGAAAGTCAATTTCTAAGGTCAAGGTCAATGCCAAAATTGTTGGTATCCAAAGGAAGACCTTGTCACAAGTAATATACATGTGAAGTACAAATGAAGGCCCTAACACCAACTGTTCAAAAACTGTGGCCAAGGTTAAAGTTTTTCAAAAGTAGATGAAACTTCAAGGTCAAGGTCAAAGGGTCAGAGTTGTTGGTATCTAAAGGAAGGTCTTGTCACATGGAATGCATGTGTGAAGTATGAAATCCCTAACACCAACTGTTCAAAAGTTATGGCCAATGTTAAAGTTTTTCAAAAATGGATCAAACTCCCAGGTCAAGGTCAAACGGTCAAAGTTGTTGGTATCTAAAGGAAAGTCCTGTCACAAGAAATGCATATGTAAAGTATAAAAACCGTATCACTAACTGTTCAAAAGTTATGGCCAAGGTTAAGATTTTTCAAATTTGAAGTAGGTCAAACTCCAAGGTCAAGGTCAAAGTTGTTGGTACGCAAAGAAACGTCTTATCACAAGGAGTACACATGCAAAGTATGAAAGACCTAGCTTAAATTGTTCAAAAGTTATGACCAAAGTTAAAGTTTTTTCAACAGTAGGCCAAACTCCAAGTTCAAGGTCAAAGGGTCAAAGATGTTGGTATCCAAAGATAGGCTTTCTCACAAGAAATACACTTGTGAAGTTTGAAAGCCCAAGGTTTAAAAGTTATGGCCAAGGTTGAAGTCTCAAAAAATTTTGCAAAAGTGGGTCAAACTCCAAGGTCAAGGTCAAAAGATCAAATGTGATGTACCCAAAGAAAGGTCTTGTCACAAGAAATATACATATGAAATATGAAAGCCATAGCTCCAACCAATCAGAAGTTATGGGCAAGGTTAAAGTTTCTGCGGACAAACAGACAGACAGACAGAAAGACAGACAGACGGACGGACAGAACAAAAACTATATGCCCCCGAATCTTCGATTACGGGGGCATAAAAAAGTAGAACCTCTCAGTGACCTTAATTTGTTTCAGATTCAATAATTAAAAGAGATTGAAATACAAAATGTAACTGAAAAGTAATGGTCATTACTTACATTTTTAAAGTAATGCATTACATTACAATAACTTGTAATTGAAAGATAGATCCATTGCACATTACATCCCATTACATTGAAAAAATGTAATGATTACAATGCATAACCATTACACACTACCATTTCCCCGGTCTGAAATGTTATTATTTAGACTCAAATTAGCAATGCATTAAGGGACACATCGTCAAAACTAAATCTGAAAGAAAAACTCAAACCCAAAGCAAACCAAATTAATTCTAAGATCTTTTGAATAGACAGGGAATTAAGTTTTTCGAAAAAGTCTCAACGTAATTACATATGATACGCTATTTATAGAACATTCGTGTGACTATGTATGTTTGCCAAATTTCATTCTGATCTGAATTGTGCTTTTGTAAATATAGAGATAGTTCGCGAACTTTTTGATCACCCCTCGTATATTTGGGGCGCTCTTGTATTTACATGTACACTCGTACATTGCTATATTGCATGGTGGTTGGCAACGGAATGAATTCAATAACAGTTTACATAGCTTCAAAAGTCCCCTCACTATATATTTCAATTGTATTTGAATAAAACAGATAATAACCTCGAGATCGCAAAATAAATTGTTTATAAAAATAATTATGCAGTCTTGTTGTAATTACTTATTTGGAGGAAATTAATTTTTTTTATGATAATTGTTATAATTAAACATAACATAATACGCCCCCTAACACTCTAGGTGTAAAAGGTTCAGCAGGCGACGTTGATTTTTTTTTTTTAATCTTTTTCATTGGTGTTTGTTGCACAGAGGTGTCCCTGCTTTCAACATCCGGCCGAACGTAGATCAATACACATAAATCTTATGGTTCATCCCATATTACTTTCATAACAATATGTGTATTACCAGCTGTTCAATAAGTCTAAGCAGGTTCGTATATGTGAAGGTTATTTCTATATGTTTTTTTATATACATGAGTTACTGAAATGGGGAATGTTGAAAAGGCGAAAACGTTGAACAGTACTGTTTTTTTCTCTTTGTCTTAAACAAAACAATTGATATTTTTGTGCAAATTTTGTTTATTACAATTGTGTCATATACAAAATTTGCATTAAAGATATCAATTATTAAAGGACAGAAGGAAAAATTCCAAAATAATACAAAATTTAAAAAAAAAAATCAAGAAGGCATCTTGACGGACTTTCATTATCTTAAATAGAAAGAAAGTAAAAATCATATTAAATTTCACTGAAGACATACAAACCGTCAGGAAATTACAAAACCGGATTGAGGGTAAAAAGTACAATACCTGGATCAAACCATAGTATTTAAAAAAGTTTGCTTGAAAGCTTACAGGTGTTTATCATTAAGACTCAAATTATCGCTACATTTAGTGACATACTAGACCCCCCCCCCCCCAAAAAAAATAAAAATCTGAAAACGGACAACAAACATGAAAGCAAAGAATTACTTCTTATCACAAGGTCATGTGAAAAGACGGAGCTTGGTGTTTCTCAAAGAAAGTATCAAAATAACTAATTAAAGAAATATTTTTGCGAACTTTGACATTTAATTTTTAGTGAAATGGTTTGTGAACAGGTAAATTGTGCATATTTTGTTGTGTAGTTCTTGGATTAAAGAACCATTATGTGCATATAAAGACGGTTAATTTTGTTTTTAAATGTCAACATTTTCGAAATTTGATTTTTTTTTTCTAGCTATTATGTTCTCAAATGTTTTTTTTTTTTTTTTTACAAAATGCATATAACTCCCAAAATACTTTTTATGCAAGATTAATGTTTCATTTCCTGGTGCCACTGCACATGTTCCGTATCAAAGGGGTGGATATGGGATTAACACACACGTGTGAGTGGGGGGGGGGGGAGGAGTTGCTTTTTTTGACACAAAAGATGTACATGTAAATATCACTTGTTTTCTTTTAAAAAACAAGAAAAATGTCAGTGGAGTAGTTAACATACATAATTATACTTCTGTACAATTATACTTCTGTGTGCACACCGGAAGGTCAAGATATTTTGAGAGAGAGAGAGAGAATGCATAAAATTTTAAAATCCAAACAAGAGTATGCAAACACTTATAAGAATTAACTTCATGTTACATTTACTGTAAACGCTCATTATAAAATAAGCTTCCATGTCCTTCATTCATGGACCAGTGGGGATGGGAGGAGGGGGTGTTTGGGGTGTCATGCCTAATCCAAGTGTCCACATTTCGGGACCCTGAGCTACACACCTGGATGCTATATCCTGAAAAAATTTTTCTCCTCAACAAATACATATATACAGATGGTTTTTATAAAATGATCTTGATGACTGTGTACGACCGAACCCTACGATTGTGTTTTATTGCACTCTTTGTTGGACAGTGCATGCAATGAAAGGGAAGAAAATAACGATGGAGATTTAGGCAACAATAGTCTGGGTCAAGAGATTTATAAGGTCATTCAAAATCTTATTCATAGCCACAGAGTTGAAGAAAGAACATCGTAAATTTGCAGTTTATCATATATTGGTATCGGCTTATGAAATCAAAAGACACATTACTTAGTATAAAATTGAATTTATTTGTAGAATCTAAAGACATTAACCAGTGAGCAGAACTTTTATTTCACTTGTCACACTGACATTGATTTTTCGTATAGTTTCAAACAAATTTCCTATTTGTAATTACTTTCTAGTGTAAAATAAAGAAATCTCATTATATTAAGATCGTTCTTATAATTTTCTTTTTATTAAAAACTTGATTATAAGTCCTTGAAATTGTTGAGAGAATTTTCCGTTTTCTCCAAACAGTGTAATGGCATTTGATCGGAAATCTCATTTGCAATTGTTGTAGATGTAGATTTTTATTAACAGGATTTGACCTTTTTCTTTTTTTTTTTGGGGGGGGGGGGGTTACTTTGTACACTGCCTCATTTTTTGCATTAAAGAAAATGAACCAACAAATAATACCTTTATCTTACATGTACACATTGTACAATATCCCGTAGGTGTGAATCGGTAATAAGTATACCTATATATAATATTTCTCTCATGTAGATATCCTCTTATCAGTTAGTTACTTGGTGTACATATCATACATATACATCCGCATCCTTTATCCATTACATGGAAATGTGTACCTATTATACCATTTCAATGCATGTACGTAATTAAAAATGAAATATACACAAATCCAGAGTTAATCAACCTTGTGCATTAAACGATAATGGTAGAAAGCGACGATTGTGTCTAAATGGCTCCAATTTAAGTTCTGCTCCACATATTTTTAATAAAAGATGCGAAACATCAGGTAGATACAGGACCACACGTTCAGGCTAACAAGATGCAGGTATTTTGTTTCGTTCTGTGCTCGCTACTTATATTAGTGTTCTGGACATCAGCTGGACATAGTGGACACGTGGACGATACAAAACACCAACTTTTGAAAAATTTGTTGCGTGCCTTAAATAAAGATCTTCAGTCACAGGAAAAGGTAATTGATTCCACAATAATATAACCTTTAAATTTTTTGTCTGTATTTGACTAGAAGAAAAATCTCTACATTTTAAGTTATACCTTACCGAAATATATACATATGTAATCTCGTGTTTTCTAATTCATTAGTTCACAGTTTATCACCTAAGGATTTTTACTAAAGGCATTTTTTATATGTAGAAACCGTTTTATGAGTGGCGTATTTAAAAAAAAAATCTTAATTGCTCTGGCCTCAGGCGCGTGATCCCGGAATTTTTTCAAACGGTGGGTGGGGGGGGGGGGGGGGGGGAGTCCACATAAACTCTTTTAAAAATGTCAAACTTTTAACAAGCGAAATAAAAATAAAATCTCAAAACCTGGGGAGAGGGACACTTTTCTAAATTTGTTTTCTGATACATGACTCTTCTTACCATTTTAAGAGGGATCTGTGTGTTGCTTGGAGTGTTTCTTAGGCCATTTTTGCTACTTTTACGAAGAAATTTAATAACTCTACAAATTCCAGGGAGGGGGGGTTCCGGATCCCCCAACCCACTCCAGATTTGCGCATTGACTGAGAGGTACATCCCAGCAAACATAATTAATATGAAGTTGATCAAAAAATATTTGAGGTAAAAGTTAATTTTCCAAGTTATAGACATTTTATGTACAAACTAACAAATGAAATGCACTTTGCATAAGCAAAATTTTCAAAAAATCTAGCTCTTTTATTCTAGAATGCATGTATTTAGTGGCAAAATTATATCACGTGTTTATAAGGGCTAGCTAACATTCTAACATTGTTATAACAGGCACTTATACTAATACTTATCAATGTAACACAAAATTGACAAACTTTCACTTTTAGTGCATTTTCTCTTTTATCAAAATAGCCGAAATATAAGGTTTGAATGCTAGCTTGTACTTTATAAACTTATATGAAATAATTTTGAAATCATTTAGCCTCTGAATACTCGTGGATAAAAGGGCTAGATATTTTTTGAAAAATTCTGCTATAGCAAAGAATATCTCTAAAATGGAAAACTTAAATCAAACATTTTTTTGTCAAATTCTTAAGTATGGATTGCTGGGTTGTATCTATCAGGATACAACAATTAGAATATTTACCAAATTTGGCCACTGTTAAGACGGTGTCTACAAACAAAAATTTGCCTTTAGTAGAAGACATAATAAACAAGAATTATAAGATTGAGTGACAAGTTCTTTGACTGTCAATATACCTGTAGATGTGTCTATCTTATGAACAAAGAATGTTTCATGTAACCAGTTCATCAAACGTAAATATATACCCGGTTAGTGTACGTGGTACGATTATGCACTGTGGATATTTACACAAATACAAACAAAGCTAGAAATGTTGTTCTAAGACACTAAAAACATGTCTTCCCTTGAGATAAGTTTGCTTCGAGGTCGAAAAGAGGTCAATAAATTTAACAAACGTTTCCTACCGGCAACAACAGAAGTTTGAAAACAATTAACCAGATGACATGCAAAATTCATCTACAAGTAATAATTGATAAATGTAAACCGAAGGTACTTGTGGACAAGACCCCCAACCCCACCCCCGATGTACAACCCCCGTGCTTGTTAAACGTTTTTCACCAAATTTTATTAAGTAGTTGATTAAAGGGGTCTGCAGTTTTGTATTTTGCAAAGTTAAGGATCAAACTAACTTTGACTAAGACGGAAATAACCTGTTAGCTGATGATCATATCATTTTATGAATCATTATCACTTTGATACGGAAGCCGGTTGGTGCCAGGTAGAAAAAATATTTTACCATACAGAAAAACTTATCCCTAGAAGTTCTTTTTTTTTAATCTTTTGTATAAAGGAATTTTATATATATATTTTTTTTAATTTTCTCACTGGGAGTCCACATGTCGAGACTGTAGTGATTTACAGAAAAATTCATTTATGTGTTTTAAATTGCTTCGTTAAAGGTTTTTAAAATTTGTAAAATGATTTTAAAGATTTGACAATAATGGAAACCATAATTCAGGAAAATGTAATATTCAATTAATAATAGTAGATTTGCAGTGCAATCAGCTATGCCCTTTACTCTTCATGTTTACATTATCTAAAATTGTATTGAGTTATTGAGTATTAAAAATCATTATCGAAACTTTCACCTAATGATCATAAAATAGAAATTTTTAATTCGATAATACTTATAGCATCAAATTAAAAATTGTATTATCACTTGTACTGATTTTCCGAAGATATTCCTTGAAACTTTTATCTAATGATAAAAAAATTAAATTTAAAGTAATAAAAGCATTAAATTAAGAATTAAATGTTTGAGTTTCAAATGGTATTCAAGAAACTTTCATTGAATGATTCAGAAATAACAAATTTTCGAGTCATTAGTATATATACAGCATAAAATTAAAAATCATATATCAGTTTCTTTTGGAAAAATAGTTTTGCATTTTATATGAAATGCCTTAACAAACATTTTAATTATCGTCTGGATCAACAGTTCTACTGCTAAAAGCACAATTATCACGTTCAAATATCATTATAAACATACGGTTTATATTATCAATTAATTAATATCGCATGTCATTGAGAATAAATCTTTACTAGGATGTTTGTCACTTGAAAATGACCAGTCTTCAGCGACACTAGTATCACCTGATGCCTTTCACATAAAAGGGAGCACACAGATAATAGATGATAGAAAGAAATCAAATAGGTTCTACATATTTGTAATGTAGGACATTTGTATAAAATAATATTGCTTGTTATATACATGGGATGTGTTTTTCCTTACGACAAGAGAGAGAGAGAGAGAGAGAGCAAGTACTCGTGGTCATACAATGGTATCACTGCTGTTGAAAGTTCATTCTCTTCATACAGTTGAACTTCAGTATTTCGAACACTGATATATCTAGAATACCATGGATGTATCGAAGTGATTTGGAAGTCATACCCCTCATTCTTAAAGTATTTTACCCTAAATATCTCGAATCCTCGGATATCTCGAAGTTTTTTTCTCGGTCCCATTGAGTTTGAGATAATGAGGTTTATCAGACTGTACTTCCACTGATTACCTTCTTTCTACATTCTAAAGATGAAAATTACCAGTGCATGGGACGCCATTTTGTGGACATGTAGCGGACTTAACACTTAAGGTTTTGCCAAAGGTCAACGTGTCCAAAAATCTATTTTTACAATAGCTCCAAAACTATGTGGTTTATAAAGTTCAAACTTTTACAGTTTATAAATATATCATTGATTAACAGATAGAAAGTATCACTTGATAACAAATACTTAAAGAAAGTATTTATCGAGAAAAATTCTTTTCAAAAAATGCATATATTTTTTTTTAAAATACACCTAATTAATTCCGTACTTTTAGTGAAAGCCATCATTGCAGAAACAATATATGTTTATCAATGAAAGGCAAGTTGGACTACGATAGCCTCTGGAAAGTTGTTTTCCCTGTTTATTTTATCCAAATGTTAAGATTTGAAACCGAAATTACATTGCAAATGGCGGATTTTATAGGGATTCTTGTCTTTATACATGTCATGCTTTCAATAACAGCCTTTCAGAGACCATTCACGTCCAACTTGCCCTTCATTGATAAACATATATTATTTCTTCAATGATGGTTTTCACTATAAGTACAGAATTAAGCAGGTGCATTTTTTTAAATATGCAAATTTTTTGAAATTGTTTTTTCTCAAAAAATATATTTTTTTAAATATTTGTTTTTAAGTGATACTTTCTATCTCTTAATCAATGATATATTTATAAACTGTAAAAGTTTTAATTTTATACCTCACATAGTTCTGGAGCTGTTGTAAAAATAAATTTTTGGGCATGTTGACCTTTGGTAAAACCTTAAAACCGTCAGCATTTGTACATTGTCTAAAAGTTTTAGAATGAAAAGAACATAAAATTTGAAGCATTATTAAAAATGCCTTCCCTTTAATGTTCTTTATTTTAATTTTTCAAGAGTCACTTTATATGAAAAATATTCATATTTTTTTATAAATAACTGAAGTCTGACTTAAAGGCTAATTCATGATTCTAAGGCCTACCTCTGAGAACCAAAATGTCGGGGTATGAAATGATATACTTCAACTAAATAAAAATCACTTTCCTTCTCATGCATCTATACTTCTAATGAAATTACGAAAAACTAAATATATTTTATGAGTGAAATTTTGAATATACATGTATGTGCAATGTCATTAAATGGAATGTAAATTCATCATTCAGGTCATGGCCAAGGCATAGCACACTTTTGTAATGAACTCTCCGGAGTATCAGTATATCATTCAGGATGTCAATAATGCTCCAAAAATGATTGGCAACTTTTTTTTCTATTTTAAGGACAGATGATACAAACAAAAACATGGATTCCTGGATTGATATATATTTTTGGACCTATATTGGTTGTAAATGATGCAAATAACACATTTCTAAAATACTAAAAAATTGTAAACTTACTATGATGTTCAACATTCAACCTTTCTGTGACCATCCCTATCAATCTACACAACTTTTTATCACTTTAAATCGCATTATTGTGAAACTGTGTATGAAAAATTAAAATCTATGCGGTTAAACTTATTCATTTTACTTACAAAAAAAATGACTTGAGTTGTTCTTTTCACGATTTTTGATAAAAGTTTGTTTGTATCACCTGTCCTTAAATGTGTATCTATACAGTTCCTAACATTTAGAAAACCCAATGATAACTCCGTTGTAAGTATTATTTCAATATTTTGTATAAAAGAATTCTAAAAGTAATTTTCTTGAGAATCTCTTTGGCGATACAGTAGTAGTGAATTATACAAAACTTATCAATGTACATGTATGCTATATTGCCTCTTAAATGGTTTTTAAATTTGTAAGATGATTTTAAAGATTTACCAGTAATGAAACTATATGTAAGAAAGTGAAATTTTGCCATTTAAGCAAAAAAATTTATTTCAGTAAATGTCATCTAGCCCATTAATTCTTCGTTCTGATTGCAATTGGATATTTACCAGTGCATTCCCAAGGTTACTTTCAAAACTGATATCTTATGATCATTGACTATATAAATTTTAAATTCAAAATATAATTATTAAATAAATGTTATCTTGATGTGGGAAATGGTTGTTTTATTAGTATGCTTTCTAACAAATACAATGTTTATTGACCTTGTACTTCTCCTTCTGATAAACACAGCAGCTTTCTTACATTTTCAAATGTCATTTTAAATTTTTAAAGTTGAAAAAACCTGTCTTCTTTTAAGTTACGACATATTAGAGTCACGAAAACTACCGAACAGAGTTGGTAAACAGCTTCACAATAACAATACCAAAAACCAAGCCAAGCACAACATCAAACTCAATCCTCACCCACTACACAAAGACAACAAAAACTCAATACTAAATTTATATATTTGATATCGATAATGATAATCGCGGAGGGTATAAAATCGTGGGTGAGTGTTACCCACAAAATCCTAGAAAAATGAAAATTGAAACCCCTTTTAGCAGTATATCTTTATATCAAGGCACTGCCTGTTAAGAGTCTATGTATATTTAGAGTTGGAAGTAGTCGATATACCATAGACAGATACATTGGACTTTTAATGAACTAGTGTCTATTCAATAAATCTTTAAGTTAAATATACTATATACATTCATTGGCTCACTATATTTAATCGAAACTAAACATCTACATGTATGTGTGGAAAAAAAGTTAGACTGCCTTTGAGTAATTATACAAAACATTTTGGTTATAAAAAATGATATACGAATCGAAGTTTTAAACACAGAACTACTTGCAAAATCCTTTCAGATAACCCTTTATTGCAAAACACATACAAATTTAGCAAGAGTATAATAAATTCAGTTCATAGCTTTAGTGCGTTTGACTTGTATTCACCATAAACATATCAAAAAAGCGAAATGCAAAATTTTAACTAGGCTTTTGGCATCTTTAAAATTAGCAAATTCCATTATTCATATGCAACATATTTTTGTGACATAAATGAATTATATATAGTTTACTGTCTATATTTAGATCAAAGATGAAACTAATTGGATAAGAGACGAACCGGATGACGTGTCTCTTGACGAACGAAACATTGAGAAAGGGAATAATCGTCCTTCTACGGACGATCTTGGCGTGAGTACAGCAAATGATAAATTTCTTTTATAGTTAGAGCAGATAGAACCAATGGCAAAATGTACGACTGTAACTTCCACTCGTTGCATAATATAGGATGACGACGAAGGGGATGCAGATAATGCTCATGAATATCACGTGTTCGGCAAAAAAGGCGATTCTAACGAAGCACACGACAATCAACGAAGGAAACATGTAAGCAAACATATTCAAATCAGACTGAATTTTGACATGTAGTTAAATTTACGAGAATGTGCTCATTTAAAATGCTTGGTTCTTCTATACTTTTTTTCGTTCAGAGGGTAGATATGCACAGAGACAATGAAGAAGAAGCGATACAAGAAGAGGAAGACGCATGTCTAGAGTACCAACGCCAACAAAAGTTGGCCATAAAACATGGACGCAGTCCCGGGGATGTTCCTTCTCCTGGTGTTAATTGTGAGGTATCAATGCTGATTAAACGTTATGATTTTACTTTAGAGCAAATACATTTTCTATCATGAAAGAGTGCCCTTTATACCTGAGTCACATTTAAGCCGATTGTATGGCGACCAAATTTTTCTCGTATCGTCCGCCATATCAGCCGACACTAGTATCGGGCGACGCGGAGCAGTCACATTTAAAATTCCTAGAAACACCGATGACTTTAAATGTTTAAATATTTATAAGTGTGCCAATCGTCGCCCGATCATCAAAACTGAGCCGCAGTTTGATTTGCATCGTCGGCCGTCTTAATTGGAAAACCCAATACCTAAATGTCGACCGACCGGCGACCGACTTAACAAACTGCTGATTATCGACCACCGTCGCAGAAAAAAAAATTAACTTGGCCGGTCGGACACAAATTTGGTCGGCCGACGAAAAAGGAGGTCAAAATCGGGTAAGACAATGATGACAAGACAATGACTGTCGTCTGAAGAATCCATTTTTGCCTCAAAAATCGTCGGCCATTGGTCGTTTTTGGGAATGTGACTTGGGATTTAAAGGAGTGTATTAGCTGGGTATGTGTAGTAAAATATAATTGAGTTAAAAAGTAAATTAAAGGGATATAGAACACTTTAATATGGTTTCTTCATATCATTAAAGATGATTAAGGATTCAGTCGGACAGACAGGGAGGAATAAGCGATTTGCTCAGCTGAACGCTGGAGTTTGGGACAACGGGATTGTGCCGTATTTATTTGATACCGAAACATTGCCTGGTAGGTATTTCACTCCCTTTCACTGTATAATCTTTTTAATTAAAATTGATATCCTGAACATTAATTTTTTTTCAGATAGAGAAAAGCAGTTAGGTCGAATACGAGCTCACAATCATTATGAATACTGGACATGTATAAGATTTGTGCCTTATACAAATACAACACAGGTGGACTACGGCTTGGACCACAATACTTACCTTCACCATATAAGTACAAGTGGGTAAGTCATTCAAAGCAAATCTAGTAAGTGGATGTGTTATTTTTACAAGTGGGTAAGTCATTCAAAGCAAATCTAGTAAGTGGGTGTGTTATTTTTACAAGTGGGTAAGTCATTCAAAGCAAATCTAGTAAGTGGGTGTGTTATTTTTACAAGTGGGTAAGTCATTCAAAGCAAATCTAGTAAGTGGGTGTGTTATTTTTACAAGTGGGTAAGTCTTACAAAGCAAATCTAGTACATGTGGGTGTGTTATGTTTCGATGTCATATCCAAACAAATAAATGTATTGTCAACAGAGAAAGATTTTTTGAAAAAATTCTTTTGATCTGATCAACATTTATTCTGCACAGACGACTAGTGTTCATCAATTTCCATATCAATGTTTAGCTAGAGAAATACTTCAAACATAATCATCGATAGTTTGAAGTTTCGGGTGTTAAAACAAAAAGATGAAGTAAACCTATAACATATTAATCATTATTAACATGCATGCACTATGTGTATTTACATGTATTACCTACATTTTCTTGGAACAAAATGAACAACAGTTAAAACTGATAGTTCGGTATAGGCGTGTCTGTGTCCTCAGAAATTCAAACTATCAATAAAATTTTATTATAACAGTATTGTATATGTGCAACCTTATTTAACGTTTTATTTTACTTTTTTAGTTGTTGGTCATTCGTCGGAAAATTAAAGAAGAGCCAAAAAATTAATTGCTGTTCTAACGTTAGTACCAGATCAGACAATAAGCAATGCAATGAATGCATGTACTATTTATGATGAATTCCATCAAGATTTGAAAATAAAAGTAATGGTTAAACTCGTAATATATCAGGAACAATCTTTATACAGTGTACTAAAAATCTCAAAACTTTTTTTACTTGTTAAAGGACATTTGTGTTCATGAACTTGGCCATGCTTTTGGGTTGGGACATGAGCAAAAGAACCCTTTGCATGATAACTACGTGGGTGTTCATTACGACAATATTCAAAAGGGTGAGGTTTAACAGGAATATATGAATATTCCTTACAATAATGTACAACGTAGATATCAATTGGTGAGAGATAAACATGTTTACAGTCATAACTGTATTAAATCAAAGGTTTCTTTACCAGGAGAAAATAAGAATTATCTTTTTTAATTTTCATATATTATTTATCACTTTGATTTTTGGTTGGTGAAGATTAGATGCAACATGTATTCCAAAAGGAAGAGTCTTTAATACTCTGCATAAGTATTCACTGTAGTTTTTATACATTTTATATTTTGTAGATTACCATAGTCAATATTATGAACAGAATATAAGGCACAGCAAATTGTTCGGATATTATGACTTGTCGAATGTGATGCACTATGGGTTATATGTAAGTTCATAATACAATTACTAATATACATGTTTATAATTAAAATACATAATGTACATAATGGACTGTAAAATATCACCATGTAATAATAAAATAATTGAAGAAGTTTTGTTTGCATGATAAAATCGAGACCTTGATTGGGACTCATTATTTTTATATTCAAGTGTTTCAATAACAAACCATCAATATATTTAAAAGATCATTATACATGTATATATGTCCTATCAAAGAAAATTTCAGATTCGTTAGTTAGGTCTAAGAAACGTCAAGAAAAAAATTCTAATTCATGTATCATAACTTTCATATGCAATGATCCATAGCCAAAGGTAAAGTTTCACCATTTAAGGAAGAAAATACAGAATAAACGACAGTCTTAAATACATTTTACAGGCTTTTTCAACTGGAGGAAAGACAATGTCTATATTTGATCCAGAATTGGAATACCTAGTAAAGAAAACGGACCCATACCAATATTATTTGTTCAGTGAGGTGTCGCAAATCACGGATTGTCAAGGTGTTTAGCATTGAGGATCAGACTAAATGTGGAGATTTTTAACATGAAAACTATGTCTTACACGTATACGGCATAGGTCCAAAATTCAATATTTTTTAAAGTGAATAGTAACATATAAATACTGGGAAAACCATTTTACTAATTTTAATTGACCTGATGCATTGAAGTCAGTGAAAGTGAGAACTAGGAAAAAAAGATGTGTTTATAAATAGAAATATATCTTTGCATCCTTTGTTATTTAAAAAAAAAAAACAGCAACAAAAAGATGTTTGTAAGTTATCTAATTTTGCAATGTGCTTTCATATTAATGAAGAACCGGACTACAAACCGTTACGAAAATATTAAAATAAACAAAAAAAAACGATAAAAAAACACTCTTGTAAGTATAATTTCAGTATTTCTATTTAAAGGTCTGAGGTGTAGCAGTTTTTCTTTGACCTGTGCCAACTCCGGTTACCCTGCTGTTGTTAAGGACAAGTGTACTTGTCGCTGTCCAGAGGGCCTGGACCCTTCTACAGGATGTCGGACACGTTATGATGGAGGCATGGTTTTTTTTTACTTTAAAAAAAAATGAATGTTTTCCCCCTAATTTCAAAACTCTTAGATCAAAGATCGGAAGTGATGTTGCTTTTGATAGGTCTTTCTGTCTGTTTTCACTTTGTTTTGTTTACATTTTGATCTGAATCATTTATTTTAAAGTTTAATTGCAACAAATGGAAACTACATATCTGGCATTAAATTTAATATCGCATGACCCTAACTCAAGGTCATTTTAAAATTATCAGATGTGTCTACATTACAACTGGGACACACATTAGGGCATGTGTATTTCACTTAGACATCTTGTACTTCAATGAATAAGACAAAATATGGTCAAACAAGGAGAAAACTGAAAACTCTCTCTATCTTTTGATACAATTTTGTTTGTACGTGTATTTGTTTGCCCGTTTCCTTTTCTTTGTTTTTATTATCACCGGGTATTATTATTATTATTTGGTTTTATAATAGTCGAATTTGGGTATTTCTCTCATTTATTATATAAAGGTTGAGAGCAAACTGGGAAAGTGAGAAATGCAAATGGAATATTTATATCTTCAGATCGAATGATTTCAACAAAATGGCCGTCCGAAGCCTTCACCACCTTAAGTACCAAGATAACTGGCTGTCCCGGTGGATTTTATGAAGGCAGTTTTACGCAACATCATAAAGACACACGAATGGAACACACTAGTTCTATATTTAGTGCTGACATAATTTCAAAACCCACCTCTACTTTTTACAAATTTTGTACTAAAAAGAAAACAGAGGAAAATGGTATTTCACCCAGCTGGCCTGCAGGAAAATATTGTGTCTACCGCCAAGGAGGGGTTTGTCCCAGTGGTAAATACACCAGGAAATAGAGTAACGGTTGTAATAAATCTTGTAGATTATTTTATCATTTGATTCAGAGT
Organism: Saccostrea echinata; assembly: GCF_033153115.1. Lineage (NCBI taxonomy): Eukaryota > Metazoa > Mollusca > Bivalvia > Ostreida > Ostreidae > Saccostrea > Saccostrea echinata. The sequence goes on from NW_026889751.1 coordinate 24,362,732, forward strand.
AACCTTTTTTACAAATTACTTTTGATGACGTACCAATCAATATAAAATTACTAGTATACGTAAACACGTTTTTCTTGTTAATACTTGCGTTCTCCATGAGTTTCATAACACTTCTCTCTTCAGGCTTTAATACTGGATATATACAGTATGATGACACCATGAATCCATCGGATATCTTCGGAATTCTTCCTGATGGCCAATTCTCCGATGACACCAGGTTCTACTTTTGTTGCCGTAGTGACGGTTCTACTTCGATTGCAGTGAATCTACCCTCTGAGGAGCCATTTATTTTGTTTCCTGTCACTTCCGGTTGTCAGCAAGTCTCAGGTCCTCTAATATTTAAATTTTTAATAGGAAAAAAATTATGATATGCCAGAAGAAAAACTTTTCACTGTATGTTTTTGTGAGTTTTTTTATATAAGAATTTTCCATTTTTATGCTTTTTTAGGAATGGGCTCAAGCAAGCAATATTTGAGAATCAAAAATGGAAAAGAACTCTTGCATACATCTGGAGAGATACCTTATCTGAGGATCTCGTATACAACCAATTATAAACTCTTTTTTTGCTACTATACTCCGACTGATTTCAGTAAGTACTACTGCAGTGTATTTGTGATCTCATAATTGATCATTATTATAGTTGTAGAAGTAAACATTTCGTCCCAAAAGTTAATTTAATGTAATGTATACAAATTTAAAAAAAATGATCCTTTACATATAAGCTATTCTTATTTTTTTATGATCCCGAACCAAGATCATGTGTTTACGACTAAGTTCAATGCTACTGCAAAGTTATATTTAATGTGTGTTGCAATGCCTTATCTTTGAAGTCAAAAAAGATTAATAAGTGTTTCTTTTTCCGTGATATGTGATGAACATTTTCAAAGATTCTTTTATCAAACGTCAGTGGCATAAAAATATGAGCAAAACATTTTGATTTGTTTATTTCGGACATTTTACTCATCTTTCTCAATACTGTCTTTCTCATTCAGAGGAAACTCATTCTTACTCAAGATGGCCAAAAGATTCATTTGCAATGGTTCAAACCGCGTCAGGTTGCCCTAAAGGCTTTCAATCGGGGCAATTTTTAGAATATTCTTACTACACCTCGGCCCCGTCTGATACTTTCTCAGCGCTGGAGTCTGAGGGACAAACTTTACGTTACCAATTCTGTACAAAGACCGAGACTACCCCAATCGGAGACCACGCACAGTGGGGTCCTGGATCCTACTGTTTTCTCCGAGTCGGAGGGAAATGTCCTGATGGTATGTTGGTCTTTTGTACAAATATTTGATGAATAACGCATTCTATATATTTTGGAATTCTATCAGTAAGTGAACTAAAATATAATAAACGTGAAACTCTCAAGATACTACTGGTATAGATATTTTTAAAAACACTCAGATGTTTAGATAAAAGCTGACGGTAACGATCCATGAGCAAATTAACTAAAACTCATATTCTTACCTCGAAACTAGAATTCTCTGAAGGATCCATTGCTTTGGTTGATGGCCAACCGCCAGATAATTTTACTGGTTCCCTTCCTGATGGTTCCTTCGATGATCACGTGACCCTGTACTTTTGTTGTCGATCTGATGGATTTACCAGAAACCCTCTTCAAATCCCAAACAAAGAACCATTTATATTGTTTAAAGAATCCTCCTCCTGTCAGAAGATTGAAGGTAAATAGAGATATTTGTAACAGGTATTATTCAAATCAATACATTGCATAACATTTTCCATTTTCGGCTAAGATATGATTGAACCACAACCGACACGGCGTTAAACAACAAACAATTAATCAATCAAACGAACTGATGGTACACGTGTACATACTCTGTGTTTTGACAACTTTATCTCCTAGTGATTAGTTATAAAACATTTGCGTTAAAAAGAAAAATTAAAATCCAGATAATCTTGTTAACCTACTCTGTATTTCGTAGATATGAGTTTTGAAGAGGAGACATACAGTGTAGGGACAAAGTCTAAAGCTCCTACGTCCTCGGGCCACACTCCAAAAATATCCACAAATTATTACAAGAAGACGTATTTCTACATCTGTTACTACTATCCAACGCAATACGGTTTGTTTTCAGTCAAAAATAGGGCATTTTATTTGACATTGGAATCATAAATTCTGAAAATGTATACTAGACAAAAATAGCGTACATGTATTTTATTTGATAGTAAAGTCATTACCTCTGAAAATGTATAGATTTAAAGTCCTTATTTTCAGGAGTAGAGATAACTTTTCTAAAGAATTCTGATGATTTTTCTAAATATTATGTGTATAGCTTTTCAATTTCAAAGATGGTAAAATAATTTATTCTAGTATAACGAAGAAAGAGATGGTGAAACAAAGCAAGTTTTCGATTTTGCAATCTGTACATAAAAAGATTATCAATTAAGACAAAAAAAAGCATTGATTAAGAAGTCAGTTGTGACGACTTTAAGAGTGAATTCTGTATAAATATCTATTATCCCAAGAAACGAATGGATAAGCTAGAGGTTTTGTTGTGATTGTTATGCATTAATATAAGTGCATTTTTCATTGAATCATATTATTTTATTTGTTCCACGCATGCTTTCTACGAAAAGGGACATTATTTATTGATTCATATCATAAAAATACTGTCTCCAATGTGCGATGGTTTTAAGCAAATTCTTACTAACAGAAAAGTACTGTTCTCTTCATTAATTATACTTTGTGCTAAAATATGTTGTTTCATGACCATGATGCTGACTTAAAAGCTTAATATTATAATTTCAATTCAAAAAATCCATGTTCGGCCATGGTAAAACAGAGAATGTTAAATTGAGCTTGTGAGAATTGATTGGTGAACATGCTAGTGTCTTGTAGACTGCGGAAACAAGATACACTTGAGCAAAGATGGACAGACAACTGCAGTTATTACAAGTCCAGGACACCCAAATCCGTACCCAGGAGGGAGAACCTGTTTCTGGAATGTCATCGTCAGTATCAGTAATAATATATTATTAAAAAAAAACAAACATGAAATTTCTTCATAAAATATGAATAACAGAAATGTTATGCTTAATACATAATACAGTTGATCAATAAACTTAAAGTGTGAAGATAACAAACAAAAACAATGCTTCAAAGTACCTTTAAACAACTCAGATTGTAATCTGAGCAAACGCGGACCTTAATTTGTATAAAAACGTCAGGCAACATTCGACCAAGCTACAGGTTGCATTTGCAAACGAGGTCACTGTATCGACTATAGAATGTGCTAAATGTTGACTTTAAACGCAATTTTTGATATGTTTGTGACATCAACTTATTTGTCAGTGGCCTGCCACAGTTTAGAAACTGAGTGTATGCAGAATATACTCATGACGTGTATCGAGTCAACTGGGAAACATAAACATCCTATGTAGCTAATACTGGTATATTGCTACATAAGTAAGAGACGGTGATGATTGAAGTTATCACATTTTGCAAAAAAAATTTAGATGTTAGATTGCCTTCAAGGTCTCTCTCTAGAGTCTAGTCATACATGTACATCCAAATACAAAAAAAAAAAACGCGCAACTATCTGTGGTGTCCTCGATTTTGAGTTGAATGAGATAGACAAATCAACGTATGAATGAAAATGAATATGTAATGAATGAAATGCCCATGTATTAGGATGAAATAGTAAATTTCCAAATTCCTAATTGTATTCTCTCTTTTTTTTCTTCTTTTCAATTACAGGCACCAGACGGGTTCAAGTTAAAACTTGATTTTAATGATTTTGACATAGCAGCTAATACAGATGGAACTTGCGTCGATAGACTAGAGGTCAGACATTCGCTTCCGGGTCAGTTTGGACTGAGGTGAGATTATAGGTGTGGAGAACATTATGACAATAATTTGATATGGAAATAATGAAAACTGTGACTTTTTTAACCTAAACCATAGATACAGCGTTGGTTTTCTATTTCTCTTTTATCGGTTAGATTTTCAAATCTTGAAAGTCTTTACGAGAAGAACTGAACCCATTTATATATAACGTATTTATAAAGTATCCTAGATAAAGAAGTTTCACGTTCGCACAAAATTATGATGAACTCCAAGTGGTGATACATGTAATTGGGTGATCTGGACAGACGAATGTGACCATAGTGAACCAAAGTCTTTAGTTCCAACAGCTACATATAAATTGTAATATTACAACCGAGTAATTTATATTTGACAGTTACTGTGGAGATAGATTCCCTAAGACGGTCCTCTCGGAAGAAAACCAACTAGGACTGACCTTTCAGACTGGTTTACGGCAAGCTGCACGAGGGTTTTCGGCAAAAGTTACACTGCTGGAACGTATGCATACTACCTTCATTTTTTTTTACCAAGAAATTTTCATGTCAAATCTTGTAACCGCAGTATTGACTTAGTTTGGAATTCTAATTTCAGCAAATGACCCTAATTTCTGTTATACCAAGAACGGAGAAAACTACAGGGGTACAGTTGATATCACTCGACGTTTTAATAAATGTTTACCCTGGTCGGAAGTCAAACACTGTCTTAGTAATACTTATAATCCGATGTAAGTTAAACTTTCTTTTTTTTCTTCCTGCAGTTTGGTAAATAAACTCGAATTCAAGTAGTGCTTACAGTATTTTTGCTTCTAAATGTTTCCATATGTTCTAAAATCAAGTTATTAAGTACAGGGTAAAAGTTATGCATATTCTGTGATAAACTTACAGGGATCTAGATGACGATCTGCTTGGGAACTATTGTCGTAATCCTGGTCACGGCACCAGACCTTGGTGTATTACCAATACGTTTTTGTGTACTCGAGATTACTGTGATGTGTGTGGAATCGGTACAGTATTATTATAATAATATGAAATAAATTAAGTATTTTGTTTAATAGCACCAAAGATTCTTGGACGAGTAAATAGCATCATAAATGGGTATTTACCATATTTTATTCTAATTCAGAAAAGTGCTACGATATATTTGATGATTGTGCGGAGAGAACAGTGGATATATCGAAATGTGAGCAAGACCCAGAACTCAAACGAGGCTGCAGAATGTCTTGTAAAATGTGTGATAGACAAACAAAAATTGGAGGTATTCTTCTGAGAATAATAATCTTATAAGAACAATGGTTTCTTGAAATAAATTCATTTTGAGTAGTATACTAGAAAATGTATATGAAAAACTATATTTATTGAATATTAAAAATAATATTTGATTAGAATGGACATAAAACATAAAACAGTGCAGAAGATAATTATATCTGATTCAGTATTTTGAATTTATAAATAATGTAAAGAAATTTGCATTATTTGAACAACTCAACTGTTCAAGAATTTGGGTTTTTGATAAATCTAAAATTGTATCACTTTTAGTTGGGTCAGTGAGGTGTTTGAAGCCAACCATCCCATCCGACTCCACCAGCGAAACATTGAAAGAAACATATTTTGTTGGTGAAACGGTAGTACTTACGTGCAGAACAAACAACTTTGAAAAGCAAACAATCACTTGTCTAGCTGATGGAACTTGGTCAGGTGCTGGGTTTGTTTGTGGACGTAAGTTAGCACAAGACATTATTTTATGATAACATCTACTACCGGGGCAAAACATTACGCTTTGCATCCAAAATTCGTTATTTGATTCAATAAGTTATAAATTAATAGTTTGGGAAATAACTTGGACTTTAACTAGATAACTACTAATTATTGTACAAATATCCAAAACAAACACAGGTTGCAAAACTGGCTGGACACCATTCCAGGGCCAATGCTATAAGGCTTTTGAAGAGGAGGTGGACCGTAGTACTGCATTATTGCGTTGCGCTGATGAAAATAGTGCGAAGCTAGTGTCCAGTAAAGATATCAAAGAGAATAATTTTCTGAGAAGTTTAGTGTAAGTTCACTTGCTATAATAATGTTTATGTCCAGAGGTCAGTGTATGTAGGAGAGTTGATCCAAACGTAATGTCATTTCTATAAAATCTTTAATAACCGAAATACCTCTCTCTATTTTGACCTTTGACCTTAAATTTCATTCGGATATATGCAATACTTTATAGAATATTAAAATAAACACAACATTGGGTCTCATCTATCGCTGCACTGCAAGAATGTACCGACGTCGTTATGACGTTTCTCTTCGACAACAAATATTTAATATGATTGCCTGATGCAAAGAGCCAGACTCGTCAGACAGTATAAGGATCAATTTTTCCATGGTCCGAAACTAAGAGATCATACTTGGTGAGCTAGATTTTGTGCAAGTTGATTTACAACGGAATTTGTTCCCCGTCTTATTATAACAAAAAAAGCTTGCAGAAGAAAGAATCATATTACTGATGCAAGATATTGATTGTTTACTTCCTTCCTTCCTTTTTTTTTTTGCATATACCTGTATATTCTTTGCAATTCCTTACACGAACATGTCCGTTTAACATTTTTCCTGCTTTTCTAATCTATTGGATTAGTCTATTTGTCTTCTGCGAAAGGGGTGACACCATCATTTCGCGCCAAATATCTTGCGCCTTTTTCTTGGATTGTTCTATTAAATGGGTGAGATACATGTAACTACCATGGAAATAAATAAACTTAAGTTTGTTCTTTAAACCTTATTCTTCATGTTAAGATTTTTTACTACAATTTTTATCTCTTTTTTCATAACATACGACGTCTCCATTTGAGTGAAGAATTCTCGAGTGGGACGTTCAAAAACACACAATCAATCAATCGTTTGTCTTCAGACATATATTTACGATACTTTTTTCAATAGACTCCACATCAACAAAGGAAACGGTGTGCAGTTTTACTTTATAGTGATAATATATTGTCAACATCTGGTAAACTTTTCTGGTTTGATAGATTTTGCTCTGTGTCTCACATTGTGGAAATTTCATCATGCACGTCCATACATGTACATGTCCTAACTTCTTATACAGGCCCGTAGTTCGCAGCGACACTGGGGGGGGGGGGGTGTTCTGATCATATATTTTATATACAGTGTAGTTTATCATGTAAATTGTCATTTTGAAGCTGCTTCCTCCTCACTTTTTATTGTTGTATGGTTGAACACAGGCAAATTTCAGCATATAAAAAATGTGCCGAGAAGTTAGAGTTACAGAATTGTTCCCCCACCCCTACCCATCCCCACCCCTAACTATAAAACAGGATTTTCGAGTTTGGGCAGTTTACATTTTTTTTGGCTTGTCATTTGGGGGGGGGGGGGGTGTTTACATCCCTTCCCCTTGAAAACGTTGCTATGGGCCTGTTATATTGAGAAAAAAAATATTTTTCTCAAATTTCGGTGATTAATATTATCCATAAAAAAATTATGTATAAAAGTGCACGCTACAATTCAGTCTTCATACAAATATTCATTTTAAATTATTTCAATTGGTATTATGACTAGCTATTATATTTGCAGCTGTCCATCGTCATTTTTGATCTCCTATGCATTTGAAATTAATTCATGTAACCTTAACCCAGCACAAATCAATCAAATTAATTTGATTTCTTTACTTCATTTTAATTTAAAACCATTAAAAGAATCTTCAATATCATGTCATATTAAACGCTTAAAATGTTAACCATATCATGTACATTCCACTGGTATTCCTGTTATTTGAGATACAATAAATATCTTTACCTAAATGTTCACTTTTCCAATAAGTTTCCATTCTTCTGATGAGTCACAAAGAAGTACAGATAAAAAAAAATCATGATGTTTTGTATAAAGTCTTAAAAATGTTAGGTAAATAAATGAAGTATTACCAACCCCCCCTTCCCCCGACAAAAATGGACGGAAGCATTTATTTCTTATCATGCTTATATGTTTTATAGATATTAATTGCTTAGTCAGGCAAGCTTTTTGAAAAGCTATTACTTGTGTTACGTAAGATTAACGCAAAAAGGAATGACTTTAGAAATAAAATTTGGACAAAGGAGATGTGTGAACATAGTGTGCAGAATGCCAATAGCTTCAGATATATACAAATCATGTTCAATTTGTGAATTCAGTATTTAGAGTAAAGTTCTCATTATTGAAATATATGAAATTGTGATAAACAAAACTTTTCTGAGGAAATTTTGTTCCGCAAAATTTATTCTTTTATTAAAAAATAATGTGGTATTCGTGGGGTTCGAACCCCGCAATAAAAATCCTGAGTATCATTTTCTTTCGAGACTAGCACGCTAACCACTAGACTACACAAGTCCTGAAGATTAGTAGCATTTAAATCATGTTTGTGGTATGACCCTTGACTAATGGACTTCAAGTATTTCTCGAAAAGATGCAAATGATATGTCATAAAAGTATATTTTTAAGGTATAGTGGGTCTTTGCTCCATATTTTTGGAAACCAAGAAATGTATATTTTTATGCAAACTTGAAGGATTAACTTTCAAAAAAATGGATCGAAGACCCACTCATATCGAAAAATAGTATTATAGCATGAGAAAATAACTCTTTTTTGCCCTCTTTTGTGTGTTTACAATATTCATAAGCAAATAATTTCAATCTTTGAGAGATTTTTGCAAATTGTAGAGATTTTATATAAAGTATATTTTAATGTTAGATGAAATATGATGGAAAATTTTGATACAATTGAGATTTAATTTTTTACCTTCATGTTTGTCACACTATAGGCTTTTCACTCGTCATGTTCACCCATCTTCTTTGAATAATTTTAAGCCACAACTCAAAACAAGACCCTTTATAGCAAAATTGTAGTAAAGATGATTAAAAAGAACCATGTGGGAGGTTAAAAAGATTATGATATACAGATGAACTGAAAACGAGCATCTTAAAGTAACGTCATAATGACGTCGGTAACATTCTAGCCGTCCAACTAGGCGATGGACAAAACCTATCGTTGTTTATATCTTTATATTTTTGAAAGTATTGTATTTATTAGAATGAAAATTTCAGGCAAAATTCAAAATAGATAGGGGTATTTAAAATATGTCAAACTTTGTTGATAACATTTGATTTATAGCAGTTGTGACAGTATTTTTGGGTCAACCCTCGTACTTATCACACTAAAATGAAACAATTATGTTATAGACAAGATGGCGTCAATTTTTGGATTGGTCTTGATAATGGAGCTTGGCCAGATGGAGAAAAAGTTCAATGGACTAACTATAAAAAAGGTAAATTTTTATGCCCCGGGATCGAAAGATCCCGGGGATACATTGTTTTTGTCCTGTCTGTCTGTTTGTCTGTCTGCCTGTTGTCAACTTTAACCTAGCCCATAACTATTGCGCTGTCAATATTTGACATGAGTGTTCATTATGACAAGACCTTTCCATTGGTACAAACATTTTTTGTCATGTGACCTCAACTGTGACCTTTGACTTACATTTGAAAAACTTGAACATTGGCCATAACTATTGCACTGTAGTCTACGTCCCACTCCAGAATTGTGCTACCATAAGGGGCATAGTGTTTCACAAACACATCTTGTTCCATACAAATTTAGTTCTTTTGATTTACTCTAACATTATATTTAATATACGCTGACGTTTTACATGTAACAACGTATACTTAATAAGATTTACTGTGGCGTAGGTTCTTCGAAAAGCTGTGCATACATATCTGATAGAGATGGAAAATGGCGAGGAATATCCTGTGGGTCAGCATTCTATATATCCTTTGTTTGCTCCTATTCACCACAAGGTATATTTTTATGTTTTATAATACATGTGTTTGATTGTTAACCCCCCACCCCCCCCACCCCCACACACACACACACACACAAATAATACGGTTATATTTTACGAGCACCAAAAATTTTAATTTATTTAACTACATGAAAAATTTTATAAATTTGAGCCAGTAGAAAGACTTAAACAATTTTAGAAAAATGTTATTCCTGAAGTTAAGAAGATTCAGTTGCAGAACTTAGCATTTCACGAGGTATCAGTTACAGATTTTATAATTCAAATTTGAAAAGCTCGGACATTATGTAAAGATGCTACACCAAATTGCAACAAATACCTCAAGTTGGATGCCAGAGCATGTAAAAATGATGAATTTGTTTGGCACACCTGTCCGAGCACTTGTGGATACTGCGATAATATAGAAGGTAGGGAAATTTAACACTTAATACTTCAACATTGGGTGATTTTAAGGGGTTCTTTAATGAAATTGTTGGTCTCCGGGGTGCAAATGTAGATACAAGTTCCATTCATCTTTTCTTCTGAAACGAAGGTAAATGCGTTGTACCGAGTGTGACGACAGAAAACAACGCTGAAATTATCACAACTAATGGTGCTCTTGGAATAGGAGATGTGTTGGAATACAGATGCAAATCCGGTTTTTCTCACACCAGCGGAAGTCTCTATAGAGCATGTCAAAGAAATGGAGCGTTTACCGGTTCAACCCCCGTATGTAAAGGTTAGATGTCATCATATAATGACTTGGGTCAAAGGCGTGTCAATGAAAGTCTGATTCAAAAATAACAACAGTAAACATACTTATAATAACGCACACGCTTAAATGAATTAACGCTTATAGGGATTTTTATCCTAAATGATATAACGATTTACGCTTATGACGGAGCAAAATCACCAGTCTCTGGCACTTTGTTATACAGACCCTAAAACGTGCTACTACACCACTTGCACGGTTCGGTTCGTTTCGTTTTGTGTACGGTACGATACGCTTCTTGCACGGAACGGTACGCTTTGTGAACGGTACGGTTCGCTTTGTGCACGGTACGGTACGCTTCTCGCACGGTACGGTTCGTTTAGTGTACGGTACGGTTCGCTTTGTGCACGGTACGGTACGCTTCTTGCACGGAACGGTTCGTTTTGTGAACGGTACGCTTTGGTGAACGGTATGTAAATTAAGTGGGCGGAGCCTGTACGCTTTAGATTATGATTGGCTACTTCATAAAGTCGTTTATTATAATCTCTTTATTTTATATAAATGGAAGGACGGTGTTGCAAGCATTTTTTAATAAGTTGTTTTTAAGTTAAAAACTTTATAAATATTTCCTTTTTACAGCTGTATTTTTGTTATTAAATGTAACTAGTCGTCTTAATAACTGTATCTTTTTTTTAAATTTACTTTCTGTATGAACTACTTTCAATGTTAAAATAAATAATTTTAGTTGTCTATCTTTTTTTATCTTATTTTGTACAACATCGCCTTATGGTTCAGTAAAACTTGGAAATAAATCGAACATATCAACAAACACTGTATAACAAGGATGAAAAAAAAATATTTTGGTTGCGTCGCCATAAAAGGCCTTTCTGTATATTTTTAACGAATAAGCGTACATATGTTTTTTTTTTCCTTTAAATTTTCCTAATTGAATACAATTATTATTTTAAATATTCACTTATCACACTTTTAAACAAATGAGATTGATTTTATAAATCGCTCATGCTTTCATTTCGTCTACCATTCTTTTCACGTTCTTGTCACTGCTGCTTCATTTTAAAAAAAAAACAAACAAACAAAAGATTTTCTCTTGACTGAATGATCAAACAAGTTATTAGTTATATTTGCGAGGAATTTTTTTTTTTTTTTTTTACATTGATTTCTTAGGTGTTTGGCTCACTAGAAAAAATACATATAAAAGTAATCGGTAGAAGTGCACACAGTAAGTGCAAAATATTACTTATTTTTTGTGCGCGTAATTGTTTTCCTTTTTACATAAATTTTCCATCAATGTGTAAAAACGTTTATTGAAGGGAAGTTACAATCGAGAAAACGGTTAAGACAGCTACAATTTAATCTACAATGTATAAATGTATATAATATATATTGACGGCAAGACAGATTTCCGAAAAAACTAATGTCACAATGTTAGAAATAAATAGTCCGTTTTCAATTACCTTGAAAATAAATAATATGCAGCCATGCATGTCCTCAAAAACTTTGAAAATGATTAATTTGCCCATGCCGGGTGCTACCCCCCCCCCCTTTGTTTCCTTGTCAAACTCGCTTTTTTATTGAAGATCTAGAAGAAAAGCTGACTGCACATGAAATTCTGTTTAAATCTGCTGATTAAAACTGATTCGTTGTTGTAGACTTACTGTTAAAGACAGCAAACTGTTGATACACGTGTGAATGTAAGCATATCTGGACTAACGGGATTACGGTTCAATATACACAGCTCAAGTTTTTACCTGTGCACGTGTGAAGACAATACTTGATCGAAATTTTCAAATGTTTTAGAGTAAATAACGAAAGTATAGAAAGACGCCAGTCAAGATAACGAGACCATGACAAGAAATGTACAGTGTTTCTTAAAAAAAACTTGGATGAACACGCATGCACGGACTAAGCATTTTTTTTTTAATTAAACTGGGCTTTTTGTGTAAATTCCAGGTAACATATTTTACCTGCAGATTTCAGTGAATAAAGCAAATGAAATGGGAAAATGCTTTAAATAAAAATTAATTCTGACATATATCCAGATTTTTTTTTTTTTTTTTTTTTTTTTTTTTTTTTTTTTTTTTTGGATTACGTGTATTAAACTGAAAATTCCATGCGAAAATGTGGCGATCGAACTTTTTGACAGTATGTTATATTGGCGATAACATCTTGAGTTGGTCAAAAGAGTGTAAACCGACACATATTATTTATATATACATCGCTTTTATTTATTTTTTTTCTAGTGATTGAGAGGCGTTTACATTTTAACATGTCCGCTTTCAAATTGATAATTTAGTTCGTAATTTTTTTTTTAATTTTGTTGTTGTTGCTAAATCTGTAATCATTTCTCCCTAAAACTCTTACTTACATGAATAAAAAATGATTTTAAGGGCTTAGTTTCGGAAAATAGCACAGAATCCTAATACATTTTTCGATGTGTCTTGGTTTCCGAGAACGTTCATAGAGACAAGAATAGGGTAGATAAAAGCTATAGAAATATACGATAAAGTATTTAATTCACTTTTATTTATTATAAATTGTACACGAAAATAATATGATGCTGCATTTAATACGGAAAAAATGTTAGTCAAGCACAACCCGATCATGCATAGCGAATAAGGAATCGCCTCACACTCTGTCGAGTTGTTTTGAAGTCGTAACTACTTTCCTTATATTAACAGATGTGAGTCCAGATGCATGGTGCTTAATAATAATATTTTGAATCTCTAAGGTAATTTTCCGTCCTTCTTGAACTGGCTCTGCGTCGAAAGAAATAAAAGAAAATTACTTACTGTATTCGGTCATTGCAAGATTAGGAATGCTTTCGGGGCGTGGCTTGCATAATTATTTCAAAAATTATTCATGAACGGTACGGTTCGCTTTGTGTACGGTACGGTACGCTTCTTGCACGGTACGGTTCGTTTTGTGTACGGTACGGTACGCTTCTTGCACGGTACGGTTCGTTTTGTGTACGGTACGGTTCGCTTTGTGAACGGTACGGTACGCTTCTTGCACGGTACGGTACGCTTCTTGCACGGAACGGTACGGTTCGTTTCTGAGGTGTAGTAGCACGTTTTAGGGTCTGTAAGTATTGTATGTAATTACAGCTTCTAACACAGTCCCTGAGCCCAGCAACGATGCTCCACTGTTACAATTTCGCCGACACCTTTACACTAGATATTCCTACACTGGCCTAAATGAAAATATGAGCATCAAGAAAAGTGGAAAGATTGTCAAATGGCAGTTTTACAGCGAGACGAACGGCATCGCAGCTCTACAAGTGTTGAGGCCAACTATTGCCGATAAAACGTTTGTACATTCTATTGAATAGTTTGTCATACGGTATAAGCAGAATTTTTAGCAAAAATTCAATTTTTGCATTATTATAGTTAGAGTGCTAGATCTCTGAACCTGTATATCGCTAATAATATGTTTCACATCAGAGGTAAGACTTATCTTTTTATAATCGCTTACATTACTTTTTTCCTAAAAATTTATACGATCTTTAAGGATCAATCGCTAAATTTGCATAGCACTTACAATTCCACTTACAATGTTATATGGTATTTTTGTTCCCTTAATACGATATACATAATACAAGTACTCAAGCACATTTTTGATTTCAATTTAGTTGCAGATTCAGGATTTTCAATGCGGGGGAATGGGAAGGGTGAGAAGGACCCCTAAGAAAAATTGATTATGGTTAACTATAGGTCATTATAGTACACAATGGAGTTCTTTGATACCTTGATTTACTATGATATTGTGAAACTTCAGTATGGATTGCAACTTTGAATTACTATGATTTTGTGAACCTTTACTGTGGATTGAAACTTTGAGTTACTACGATACTTTATTCTAGACTAGACTGGAGATTAAGAGCATTAATATCTTTCAAACTCCATGTCAACAATGGTAAATTAAGAAACATTTTGAAGTATTTGAGAAACAAGTAATCTTTCCATTTAATATAAAAAACTGTATTATTTGAGATAAATGGAGTATAAGAATTTGAATTTCATAGTAAAACAACATTTATATACATTTGCTTTACTATAAATAGTAAATACAGTACCGACCAGACACAACCTAACAGAAAGCGAACCCAGAGCGCACCCCGGGTTCGCTCTCTGGGTTCGCTTCGGGTTCGCTCGGGGTCCGCTAGTGCTGACCCCGAGCGAACCCGGAGCGCACCCGTAGCGAACCCGCAGCGAACCCAGAGCGAACGCTGAAAGCGAACCCCAAATTCAGTAGCGGTCCCAGAAAGCGAACGCGCGTTCGGTGTTGCGTAACAGAGCTGTCAATCAGGATTAGCGATTAACTCATCGGCGCGTCGACCAATCAACATGCCGAACAAGTCTGTCAATCAGGATAAGTAATAAAATGCGTTGACCATCAGCGCATCGACCAGTCAACATGCCAGTTTGTAATCTAAACATTGTACAAGCAAAGCGTGTGAATGTACTGTGCAAAAATATTATTAAAATGATTTTTAAACATGATTTTATATTTATATATTTTACTTCTCAAGACAACATGCAATATTTACACATCTATTTTCTTTTTTTTTTTTTTAAATCTGTTAATACATTATATATTTTATCATCCAGGTAGCATGTTACATGTATAGTTACATATTTATTTTATTTTTATTTTTAAAATCTATTAATATATAAATATACAGTGCGTAAATTTATCAGACAATAAGTACTTTAATTCATAATAGAAAAGAAGAAGATGATAATGGTTATAACAATTGTTTCTAAAAATAAAAATTGAAAAAACTGGTTTTCGATAAATTATAGAATTTTATTATGTCAAGATACAATATAAGAACATGTACGTGCTTTAATCTGATTATTTTTTATTTATTATTTCAATTTACATGCACGTTATAATTTATCCAGATAACATCGAAATTATCGATCTTTATAATTGATCATGAAAAAAAATTAAATGTACATTGTACAGTATAAATGTGCATTATGTCAATACGTAAATTGGAGAATAAAATCTCATTTTTTTTTTAACTACTATGATATTTTTTAAATTAATCTTTTACCAAAATTTAATAAATAGCTTGATTTAAGTAGTAAGTACATGTATATTGGGAAAGATTATTTTGTCAATTCTAATTATCCTACATGTAGACCTTACATTGTATGTTTTTGAATTTTTGTAACTACTTGCAAGTCAGTCTAAAAAAAAACAAACAAACAAACAAAAAACAAAAACAGAAAAAAAAAAAAAAACGCAAAAATGCTTATAACTTTCCTTCGCGTCGATATGTATTATATATACAGGTTTACATGTTCACGAACCTCTTAGATGTACTACATGTATTTTTTGAAATACTTTATATGGATATAAAAAAAAATACTAGACGGGTACGTTTTGTACTTGTGCATGAAATGTACACGTAATTCCAACATAAGTAAATTGAACTTGCAAAGATACCTTAATACGAAAACGTACATATAATTTTTCATTACATAGGTACCTGTATTTGAACTTTGTAATTGTCATAATTATTTAATTTTAACAGTTTAATATTTATAGTTTCAAAGTGAGGCCAAGGTCATCACGTGTCGGTAATCATCCACCTGTTTCGAAGATATTACGGGTGCTAAGAGCTATTGCAGTGTTTTTTTTTAATTGACACTTGCTAGCTGGATGTATACTGTCTCCATGGTCACGATATACCTGAGTATATACTCCCCCTACATTCGATGCCCCTTAAGTTACATGTACCTCGTTTGGGCATGTTATCAATGAGAAATTCAATTATTATTCTTATTTTTTTTATTTTTGAATTTGGAAACGTCATAGTTCTTTGGTACGTTGCATGAAGAGTACATGTTCATGTAATTTGCTGCCACCTGAATGCTGAAAATCAGTAAAATAGCTTTAAGAGAGAGAGAGAGAGAGAGAGAACGCTGTATATTATTTGAAATTAAAATCGCTACAACCGGCCCATAGAAAACAATTCGAGTACGGAAGGGGTGGGGGGCTCATCGAAATTAAAAAAAAACAACATCGGACGTTATTATCTTAATTTCATCTACTTAATCATGCGAGTTTACAGTGATTGAATTCTTGTTTTGTTTGTTTTCTTTCTTGTTTTTATTTATTTTTAAACATTTAGAATTTTGTTTGTTAACATGCCGCTCCAGTATATACATGTATGTAATAGGGCGGGGGGGGGGGGGGGGTCATGAATTAGTAAGGAACACAAACTATTCAAATGATCATTTATTTGAAAACTACTTAAAAAAGTAATATGTTCTTATCAGTGGACCAGTTATTAATTTTTGTTTGTTCGTTTGTTTTGGTTTTTCGATTGTTGTTTTTTTTTTTTTATAAGTCTTCCGTTGAACTCGCCTTATAAAACAATGATTTATAAGTGATCTGTAAAACGAAACTCAAGTTACACTGTATGAGAATTTTTAGTGATTATCACGACCTACATGTACATGTAATGGACGACAACCTAGCTTAAATGTAAACTGCTAAATATGAAAACTTAGCATTTTACGTGTACAATATGTCTCAGCTATTTCATAGATAAGATCAAAATTCAGTTGTTTGTCTTTCAAACATTTAAATTACGATTTAGCAATTGCAATTACAATTGGAAGTTCCAACTTATTTTTAAAACGCATGAATAATGTAAACAAACGAATTTGAAAGCTTCTTTTTTTTTATTAAGATACTATTATCAATTTCACTCCATCCGATACATCGAAAATAAATTTAACACCTTTTCATCTTTTTCTATCGAGATTTACTTACATTTAGCTTGTAAGTTAAGAAAAATAAAAGTGATAATTCTACGTCGAATGTACAGTGAAATTCTTGAAAATTATCAACGTTCTCCATATTGTCACTTACATGTACATGTTTCGATCGCCATAAGAACAGTAATGATCGATTTCACTACTGTATTTGGAATATACAAGGGGCAGGGCTTACTGGCGGCAAGATTAAAGCGGGGTCCGCTTCACGCATGAGTGCGTAAAGCGAACCCGGAAAGTGAACGCCGGGTTCGCTCTAGCAGACCCAGAGCTGACCCCGAGCGAACGCAGAGCGAACCCGAAGCGCACCCAGAGCGGTCCCAAATTTTCTGAAAGCGGACCCGCAGCGGACCCCGAGCGAACCCAGGAAGCGAACCCGGGGTGCGCTTTGGGTTCGCTCTGGTGTTAGGTTGTGTTCGGTCGGTACTGTACTTTGAAACTTTATTTTACTACAATAGTAATTAGAGTAGTTCAGTAAATACTATTAATGATAAGGACTGTGAAGAGATGCACAATTCATTGTACACATTTTATCACATTAAAATGATTTATGTATTGCACTTCTATGAAGCTTTTCTTCAGTGAAAATGGGAGCACTTCCGGTTAGGGGAGGAGGGGACACTTGCCCCCACCCCACCTTGAAACCTCTTTTTACATGTTACCCACGAGCTCGAATTAAGCCTGATTAATGTTTTGTTTTTAAAAAATACTATGAGTTTTAGAACATTCCTTATTAAAATAATAAATCTCGTGTAAGCAAATTTATGCCAAAAATGTTCCTTTTTATGAAGTTTCAATGATTTTTGCTTATTGTTTTATCCAGGTATACTCTCATTGGTCAGAACGAAATATTGGAAACGTATGTCGGTAGAATTCGTACATTTGAAGTTCCAGTTGAGGACCAAATTGCGGTGAAGTCAGGGGATCTGATTGCTGTCTTTCCCCTCAGGGCAGAGATTCCCTATGAAAAATGCAGCGCAGAAGATGTAGGGGATACATATGGTTCCATCCTGATGTCGGTGAACAAAATATATTCCACTTCCGGTTGGACTATATCGTCTGATTACATATTCAAGGATGTAACAGACAACTGTAGAATCATTCCCGTCACTGCCTTCATTCAATAGAGAAACACAAGCGAACTATTCTCTGTTGTATTTATGCGTTTCATTCCTCTTCTGTATTGTGTTTAATTAACGAATCCAATTCATCTGTGACCGCCCTTTTTTCAATTCTTATTCAATCAAATTAAATCTCTTCCTCATTTGTTAGAAAAACATGAAATAAATAAAATTCTTTTAAACCCTATAAGTTCATTATATATGCATGTAATGATATTCTTAATTTTGCTTCGAAAAAAGAGGGCATCAATTTGGCTTAAAAAGACTTCTGATCAAGAGTGTTCGATTTAACGTCCCTCTCGAGAACTCGAGAATTTTTCACTCGTATGGATACGCCACCGCATGCCGGTGGAGGGATGTAAATTTAGACTCAGGGCCATTGATCAGTGAGGGATCTTTTTCGTGCCAGCACCTACATGTACTTTGCTACACGGACCTCGGTTTGTAAGGTCTCGTCTGAAGAAACGGTCTCCACGTCCCGCAGTGGGATTCGAACTCGCGACGTAAGGAAAATCGTTTAAAATACAAGAAATTTACAAGGAAACTCACAAATTTTGCCTTAGCGCATATAATTTTTCAAAAGAAATCAGTTTTATGATTAAAATGCACACAATTTTACCACACAGTTCTCGGCAAAACATTTTTCAGGAATCGCTTTTTTTATTTGACAATATATCTATCCCAGTTAGAGTTATCTCTCTTAACAGAGTTTTAAAATACAAAATCAATTCAAAATGAATAAATCCAATAATGCTGGACCGTAATTTTTCATATTTTTAAAGGTAATTAAAATTAAATGCCTTTTTTGTTAGTACGGGGATATAAACGGTCGTAATATTCCAGAAAAAAATTCCTTATACATGTGTTTTGTATTTTTTCTTCAATGTTACAACCGTTCATCACCGTATTAACAAGAAAGAAAGATACTTAATTTTTCATGTTTATTTGTGTATATTTTCTATGAAGTGGTTAAAAGAACGTTAAGTATTGAATTATTCATTCATAGATCAATTGATAGATAAGCTATGAAACTCCTGATAATTCTGAAATATCTTTCAAGCAGTTGTCTTAAAACGGATCTAAGTTTAGAAGTTGATTGATCAACACAATCCGGATTAATTAGAAATAAAGGAGAAAATACTCAGTGGATATATGACATTATGATATTTGATGATATATTTTAATTAAATATAACTTTCTTCGACTAATGTCTAATAATTCCAATACGTACTTAAAAATATTCATTAATATAGCGAGTTTGCTAATAACTTACGTCAATATGTCTCAACTGAAGACCTTGAAAGCTTCAGACAAACAAGATGTGTTTTTGAGAAACACTTATGCCCCCGAATACCAGCAAGTTTCTCAGATGCAAGTCAAACTCCAAGGTTAAGAGATCAAAAATGTTGTTACCCAAATAAAGGACTTGTGTCAATGGATATACCTGGTAAACATGAATGCCCAAGCACCAACCATTCAAAAGTTATGGTCAAAGATAATGTTTTCTAAAAGTGGGTCAAACTCCAAGGTTAAGGTCAAAGGGTAAAAATTAATACTTGCGGAAGACCTTGTCATTAGAAATACACATGCAAAATATGAAAGCCCTAGCACCAACTTTTCAAAACTTTATGGCGAAGTTTAAAGTTTATCAAATGTAGGTCAAACTCCAAGGTCAATGTCAAAAGATCAAATTTTGTTGGTATCCAAAGGAAGGTCTTGTCACAAGGAATATGCCTATGGACTTTGAAAGCCCTAGTACTAACTGTTCAAAAGTTCTTTGAAAGTTAGTCAAACTCTAAGGTCAAGGTCGAAAGGTAAAAATATATTTACACCCTTGGAAAGACCTTATTACGATAAATACAATGTACACGTGAAATATGAAAGCCCTGCAGTCTTTCAGAAAATCGTCAAACACAAAATGCTGTGGATATCATGTGCGTAATAACTAGTGCTAAGATAAATCTTTTTTTTTTAAATAATGATTTAAGTTATAGCGTTATTCCTAGTAATTTATCAGAGAAAAAAGCGATCGGAAATTCCCTAGTTAATTTCGAAAAAAGGAGTATTTAGCAAATAGCAACATTTGATCTGTGGGTATGTTGTATCGAAAATGCACAACTCTTTTTCTTCAGAGACATTTGGATAAAAAAATAATTTTTGAATAAACTTACGGTATGGAATGTATTAAAAGTAGTTAGTTAACGTGTTGAAAATATATTTTGTTTTAATCAATTGATTTTGCAACAATGGAACAAAATCAATCGCTGGGAATTAACTTCATTGTGGCCATCCTCTGTGCCCTTTATTTGCATTCAAGGTGTTTTATTCTATTCTAAGACTTTACATGACTTATTAATTTCATTTTAAAAACATTTATGTAAGGTGTTAATTTTCTATTTAGCATGCCTTGAAATTGCTTATTTATACATAAAAGATCTCCGTAAATGGCAAAAATGATATTTAGTCATTTATTTTCTTTTTTTTTTTTTTTTACAGTTTTGTTTTTAAAAATTTTTTCTGAAAAAAAAAAAAGAAGAAGTGTAGGCACTTGCCGAAAGGGCCTAACTAACGGCAGCTACCCCCTACTTGAATATTTTTTTTTTCAACCTTTAAAAATCGCCGACATTTGCATTGGACATCTTAACTGTTCTTAACTGTATTGCGTATTGTAAGCTCTCTAACCAAATAACATGTACTTATATACGATTACTGATGAAGTTACATGTACATACTGGAATTTGTGAGATTCTGTAGTATTGTCAACAGTTACCTGTACATATTCGTATAATTATATGAAATACTGCACTATTGCTGACGTCTAAAGTTTTTGTTTGTATGTGTGTATGATTTTATTTAACGTCCCTGTCGAGAAATCTTTCCTCATATGGAGACGGCACCACTTGCTGGTGGAGATCTGAAAATTTATACCTACATGTATACTTGGCACTTAGGTCCATTGAGCAGTAAGGGATCTTTTTCGTGCCAACACCTACAAGGGACCTCGGTTTATACGGTTTCATCCGAAAGACCGCTTAAGTTTTTGAGGAAAAAAGTTACTATACTTTCATAATTTTTTTTTATGCCAAAAAATAAAGTAAATAAATAAAAAAAATAAGCTCACCTCCCATGACTTTGATTTCATGAACCAATTGATTCATATTATCTACAACAACTGCACGCACGGGTTAAATGATTTTTTTTTTCAATACTATAATTACATTTACTAAGTAGATGGAAAGAAAATGATATATTTTACTGTAAAATAATCTTAATTCGTGGTGGGTCGCCCTCGTGACGCAGTGGTTAGAGCGTCTGCTCTAGAATCGCGGAGTAAGGAGTTGATCCTTACGTCGCGAGTTCGAATCCCACTGCGGGACGTGGAGACCGGTTCTTCGGATGAGACCGTACAAACAAAGGTCCCGTGTCGCAGTAGGTGCTGGCACAAAAAAGATCCCTCACTGCTCAATGGCCCTAAGTGCCGAGTATAGGTCAAAAATTTGCAGCTCTCCACCGGCAAGTGGTGGCGTCTCCATATGAGTGAAAAATTCTCGAGAGGGACGTTAAACAGCAAAAAAATAAACAAAATAGTTCGTGGCGGTACCAAATTGTTTGGATTCATCCAAACCAACTGATTGATGAGGTCGATCTTTTGAGGACATAGGATTCGATACGAATGGGTTTTTTTACGTTGAATGTTAATATTCTTGGAGTTTCAAGAAAAATCGATAATTACAAATTTGACTTAAATGATACATTGATATATAAAAATGAGAAAAATTAAATTCATGTACACTACACTAATGCTGCAATACACCTAGTAACCTTTATACATATGTATACCAGGTCCTGTATTTCTTTGTTAACACATTGGAATGTTTAATTTCAAATACGTAAGAAAAGTCAAATTCGGAAAAAGCATATTTTTGAACATACATGTATACTTTCATTTTCATTAAGAAAAAAATCATATGTAATCGTATTTATTTTCAAGTTGTGTGCGTTTCCATCGAATTTACAGAAAATTGACCTTTTCGCACTAAGACTCACTTTCTGAATGCATGTCATCTTGAAGTTTTGAGGGAGAAAAACTTCTCTTTTTGAGCTACTAATGCATTTTTCTTTTTATTTAAAAAAAACAAGAATTACGAAAGACCTACGCCTATCAAGGCAATAGAGCATGAATACTGATGTTAGCAACGGATCTCTAAAAATCTGAGGATTTAATGATAGTTGTAGTGATCAGTAAAGATTTAGTCTAAATATGTTCACAACAAATCCATGTACATGCATGAAAGTGGTGATGTCTCGGAGAGAATCGTTTTTTACAGTTTCCCATACGAAAATGTCTAATTGGCCGTGAAATGAATACTCAAAAACAACAGACCACTAAGAGTTGAATGCTTTTCTGAAAAGTTGTCAATTCTTTTGCATGAAATTGTCAGTTGGTCGTCAATGGACTGCTTTTCATTTCAAGGGTTGGCCATTAGTTGAATGCTAATACTTTGAAAATTTCATGCTAGAAAAGAGTTGACTATTATTGACCTACGACTTTGTAAAATCTTGCAAAGTTGATTATAGTTGGACATTCAGAGCTTATTAGCATTCTGTTCGACGATAATTTAACTACAGAACCTTGTATGGCATGGTTGTCTTTGTTTTCTTTTATCTCCTTTTACGGCCTCCAAACTGCTCGCCGACGGAAACTCTGAAAGCTTAGAACTACATTTTCTGTGCAGATGACCACTGTCTAATACATGTAATCCAATAGTCAGTGCATGTTCTTGTCCAAAGAAAAAAACTCAAAACTTTTTTCATTACCAATTTTTTCTTTATACATTACAAATTTACCTTGATTTGACTATACTGAAACAAAAATGGGGGGGGGGGGGCAACTAACCTCTCAATGAACATTTCAATATTTAAAAAAAAATGTTTGGGAAAAAAAGTACTACGTGCCTGCACAATGTACATGTAGTAGCTTGCACCTATATCAACTACTGTAACAATATGAATTTTTTTAAAAATAAATGTTATGTCTTTTAGAAAAATGATAAATAAAGAAAGATCTTTGAAAATTGAACTGCACAGGGAGAATTATTCATAATACAACAATTTTGAAACATGTATGTCTCGATCAATTCACAATTCTCCACTTTCTAACAAAACTCACACCGACACACGATCCTCGAATTCAAATCTAGATTGTTGTACTAATTATGGAATTGCAAACCCAATCTATGGAAATGTCACTTAAATCCCAGCTTATAGTTACAGTCATGTAGATTCCGAGAGCTTTTCTAGGTTATGAAGATAAATTATCTTCGAAGAGAATGATAACAAATTGATTGCCACTGCGTTTTCTCTGAAATCGTAAATGACCGCGACTCTAGGGAGGGGGTACTCCATATAATTTGGAGTAAGTTATATTGTGTTATTATATAGTTTAGGGTAAAAGTTGATTTACAAAATGCAACGTGGTGTGTTTATATATGTCATACCGTGCTTAAAAGGGACGGCTAAAGAATTACATCTATAAGATACGACCAAACTGTTGTCAAGAAAAGCAAGACAATTTGTTGTTTTCGTATATTTTAACTATTTACTTATTTAGTGTTAATGTTATGATATTAAAAGTGCAGGTACATGTATACTGAAAACATGATTGCTGCTTATTGTCACTTTTGAGCCTCTAGTTTATAGGCATTCATTTTTCCGTCTTTCTCTTCCATTGCTGGTGCATCCCTAATGGCACTACACTTTGGAATAATGAGAAGACATCTGGAAGTTAAAATTATACAAAAATAAAATGTTAAATTAAGAAAAAAATTATCAAACATCTTATAAAAGCCAGTTTCTGTATACTAGTATATTGATTTCGGATTTACTAAACAAAATGTACGAAAATATCAATATCAATTCTGTTCATGCATATACTAGTATCAATATTTTCACCACACATTATACTGGGAGGGGGTATAAAAATTATAAACGGAATGATTCTAATTTACTATATATTTAATTACATGTAATAAGATAAAAACAAAACTGGTTAATTTAGAACGGTGTTGTTACTTCAATGAATCAACTGATAAGAAAAAATATGAGTGAAATGATTTTGTTGGGAAATACATGAGTAAAAAATACATTCTTGACAGTAAATACCTACAATCAGTAATAAATACTTCCAATGACTGTAAATTCTTACACTGTGGGTAAATATACTTTAGTACACTGACTGTAAATACAAGTACTTACACTGACAGTACAAAAGAAATGAGGCACAGTCCTGCCATAAACATGAATACTGTCCCATTAAAGAAGTACACTGTACCCTCATAAATGGCGCCAAAAACCAGGGATCCAAAGTAGGTACAAGCGGTTTGAGCTGCTGCCATACCACCAAACAGAGCACCTTGAATTTGTAATAAAATAATTTGTATAAAACATCCAACAGGTGCTTCTAAGCATTTAGACAACATTAAAGAAGAAACGATCCAACAAGCAAAAGAATATTTTAAAAATTTGTTTTACTAGATGAAATCCCGCGCAAGCGCGGGGAATTGAATTTATACCACTACCGACAGAAAATATATTGTAGTTCTCTATTGACAGCCTACCGGCTTATAGCAGGAAAAAATACTTTGTTCAGCATGCAGGAATAAATACTTTGTTCAAAATCCCGCATGAAGTAGATTTACCTGTCCAATCCCCCCCCCCCCAACAACCCCCCTTTTTTTGTTTTATTTATTTATTTATTTATTTTTAAACTTGAAAAATAGCAATTTCATTAATTGACGTTTATTGTGAAACCTGTTATACTGTGTTATGGATATTGTACTTCAGATGCTCTTATTTCATTTCCGTCAAGGATAAAAGCAACGAATATGAACATTTTACTAATAAATTGATGGGGGGGGGGGGGGGGGCGGTAAAAATTCACAGGTACTTGGATCTTGGTTTATAAATATGTTTGTACCTTATTGATATGTAAAAATGTACTTTACTTTTTTACCTGTCAATAAGGTACATACATATTTATAAACCAAGTACCTGTGTAAAAATTAGCTTTTATCGCCCTATGAATAGGCTGAGTATTTGATACAAAAGACTAAGCTGCAATAATGTAGCCCTCTCCAATTTTTTTTTTTTATTTGATCTGATATTTTCTGGCCTCTCTCTCTCTCTCTGCCCCTCCCCCCCCCTCAAAAAAGGAGCGGGCTACATTATTGCAGCTATAAAAGATTGTATTTAGAAATTAGCTGTGCATTGATTAAAGCGCAAAATTTTACATCTTTAATTGTATTTGAACAATACCTTATTCATTAATTTTCTCTTTTCATGTAAGCAAGTACAAATTGTACTTCGGATTCGTTGTCACGATGCGCTCAGTAGGAATATATACAAATTTTATCGATAAATTTATTAGGAAAACCTACTACATACATGTAAATGTAATAGTCTTTCGATATATAATTATATTCACAACTTATAGTGTTATCAGTGATTTACCGTTATTTCAATTATGACCATTTACACGAAAAAGCTTTTCTTATGGTCATGTAGCTATAATCTCCTCCTTTTTTTTCTTAATATCGGGCTCGATGGTATATGATGTTCTAGAAGCTTCCGTCAATATAAAGATCGGTGAATGACGAAAATATTTTGCACATTTCCCTTTTTAATCGGTTATCACAACTTATTTCTTTTATATCATTTAAATCGAGTTCTAATTGAATAATTCAGTGATGACGTTTTATGTAATAAATAAACGATTGCTTGTTGTCAGTTTCATTAAAAATTGCCAGTAACTTAGATCCGCCAACCGGAAACGCCACCGTACTCACGTTTTAGCTATTTCATGGCTGTTTATAGAAAATGAAAGTAGACTTTTAATTTAATGTTCGATACTAACTATGCGAGTGAAATCTAAATATAGTTTACGGACATCAGCTTGTATCTAGTGTATTGTTAGAGGAGTAAGTAAGAACTCAGGTGCACCCGTTTCGGAGTTTATTTGCAAAATTTATTAATTTATAAGTATAGATTGAGGAGCACTTGACACAACGTTATAGTTAGTATGTTACTTTGACGTCGGAATAAGTACATGTGTATACCGAAAGAGGGGGAGCATAATTGTTCGAGCAAGCGTGATATACAAATGTACCAGAAAACAAGATGTGTTTGTGAAACACTGATGCCCCCGTATGGCAGCTTATGGCGAAGGTTAAAGTTTCTCAAATGCAAGTCAAAATCCAGATCAGGAGATAAAAAATGTTGGTACCCAAAGAAAGGTCTTATCTCCACGAATAAACCTGTGAAATATGAAAACCCTAGCACCAACCGTTGAAAAGTTATGGCGAAGGATAAAAGTTTTTTCAAAGTTTGTAAAATGGCAAGGTCAAGGTAAAGTGGTGCCCAAGGGAAGGTCTTGTCACAAGTGATACACATCATCCTGAAATGTGAAAGCCCTAGAACCAAACGTTCAAATGTTATGGCCAAGGTTAATTTTTTTAAAAGAAGGTCACACTCCAAGGTCAAGGTCAATGCCAACACTGTTGGTATTCAAAGGAAGGTCTTGTCATAAGGAATATGCATGTGAAGTACGAAAACCCTAACACCAACTTCTCAAAAGTTATGGCCAAGGTTAAAGTTTTTCAAAAGAAAGTCAAGCTCCAAGGTCAAGGTCAAAGGGTCAAAGTTGTTGGTATCTCAAGGAAGGTCTTGCCACAAGAAATGCATATGTGAAGTATGAAAGCCCTAGCACCAGTTATTTAAAAGTTATGACCAAGATTAATGTTTTTTTAACAGTAGGTCATACTCCATGGTCAAGGTCAAAGGGTCAAAGTTACTGGTGTCCAAAGAAAGGTCTTGTCACAAGGAATACACATGTGAAGTAAGAAAATCCTAGCACTAGCTGTCCAAAAGTTATGGCCAAGGTTAAAGTTTTTTCAAAATTAAAGTAGGTCAATCTCCAAGGTCAAGGTCAAAGGGTGAAAGATGTTGGTATCCTAAGAAAGATAAGAAAGGACTTGTCGAAATAAAGCAGAAATTGTGTACAAGTTATGGCCAAGGTTAAAGTTTTATCAACAGTAGTCAAACTCTAAGGTCAAGGTCAAAGGGTCAAAGTTGTTGGTGTCCAAAGAAAGGTCTTGTCACAAGAAATACACATGTGAAGTTTAAAAGCCCAAGCCAACTGTTCAAAAGTTATGGCTAAGGTAAAGGTCTAATAAAATTTTGCAAAAGTGGGTCAAACTCCAAAGTCAAGGTCAAAAGGTCAAATATGATGGTACCCAAAGAAAGGTCTTGTCACAAGGAATACACATGTGAAATATGAAAGCCATAGCTTCAACCAATCAAAAGTTTTGGGCAAGGTTAATGTTTTTGCGGAAAAAAACAGACAGCTAGACGGACGGACAGGGCAAAAACTATATGCCCCCGAATCTTCGATTACAGGGGCATAAAAAGCAGTATGTCCTAGCCGACTATCACAGTACTCTCGCACATACTCGTATGGGCTGGCCTTTCCAATCCGGGGACCAAACGCGATCACGAACGTGAGAAGCAATTGCATGAACTACTAGGAGAGTCAACATCAATTAAAATTTGCTAGTTTATATGTATATAAATTTTACAATGAAAAGCCATTAAGTTTGTTAAGCTCAAGAATTCATCCCTAAATTTACATATTTGGGCACAAGGAAAAGTAAGCAGTTAAGTTTTAGCGTTGGTGTAGAGAGCTTTTTTCACGTTTCTCTAAGTTGCATTGTGTGTCATACTAAAAGGTATTGATGTATACATTTGCAGAAATTCATTTTTTAAAAAAGATCAACAAACCTTGACTTTCGCTAGGTGTTTCTTTAGACATGATACCTCTCATCGTTGGAATACCAAGTGCCATTCCAAAGCCGATAACTAGGGCTGCATAATAGAAAAAATGTATTTCTGATCATGAAAAGGAAACAGGTGGATCTGGAATTTCATATTACTAGTATGTGAGCAAAACAGAGAGTGAGAGAGAAAGAGAGCTGGAAAATCTTACACAAGAATAAAATGGTTGTTGATCCAGCCACCCCCTGTACAATGAAACCAGCAATCCCGGATAATGCACCCATTATTGAAATTGCCTCTGCATTCATAAAAACCAGAAAGACCCGTATGAGAAGCATCGATATTCCCTGTTGTAAGGTATGTTGTGCTGCGTGGTACCATCCCACAAGCACTGGACTGAAACAAAATGGCGGACTGATGATGTAAAGGACTTCGGCTGCATTCCGACCAATGAGACAGACACAGCCTAGAATGTAGACCGTGATGCAGATGTTGTACTTCCATCGAACTCCGCGATATTTTTTCGAATAATAAAATTGAAGCGACTGTTTAAGGAAGTCCACAACCATTTTCAGATTCCACGAATCGGTACTTTTGTTTTGAATGTTGGTTGGAGGTAGACAGAATATGAGAATGATATTTAAGATTTTGCAGAGAGAAGACATTACCACTGGCCACATATAACCGAAAGCTTCGATTACATATCCGGCTACTAACCCGCCAATCACAACACCCATTCCGATACAGCATTCAATTATAGCTATTCCGAAAGTCCTCGATCTGTTATTTTCTGTTATATCTGATACATAAGACATGACAAACTGTACCAAGGAAAATGTATCCCCCACAAAGCCTTGGAAAATCATGGGAATCAGAAAATAGTTCAGATTTATTTCGAAATACATCAAAATAGCCGTTGACATTTCCACTAAGAGTAAACCAATGGTTGGAATCATCAACATTTTCTTTCGGCCATATCGGTCGCTGATGCTTCCAAGCAGTAGATTGGCAATAATACATGGAATACCCACACACAAGGACGCGTAGATAGAAAACCTGGCTACTTCTGTTTGGATGATTTTGCCGTTCTCAGTTTCTGTTGAATTACCTTCACTTTTACATACAGAGCTATCCGAAGTTTCGGAAGTGGTATTCGGAAATAGAAATTTCCCGAGGTATTCCGGATAAAACAGAACAATCGTGCTATTATAGATACCAAATGTGAACACATGTACAAAACATATTGGACCAATGAGGAATCTTCTTCGCGACGTCATCGCGCTGTCAACTTTCTTCGCAGTCATGTTGGTCAGATCAATCCTTGAAATGATGCTTCAGCTATGTTTTTATAACTTTACAAATCTGTGGAAAATAAAATTATTTTTATAGAATATTTAGTATATACAATATCACCAGTATGGGCACTGAAGTATTATAATATCTGATATCATAAGGACCCATATCAAAGAGCTATAATAATAACTCATTCTTGTTGATTGCAAGCATTGGAATAACAACTTTTTTACACTGTATGTATGGATATCAGTATGTAAATTTTATATTTTTTTCACCCGTTAAAGAAAACCTTTCAAATTGAACATTTCAAAGGGAAAACGCTTTCAATTGTCATTATTATTTTAAACGAGTTATTATGTTAACTAAATTAAATGATCCTTCAGGTGATGAGCTATAACCGTTGTATAATTTTCTGAATGGAGGATTGATGATTGATTGATTGATTAGTTGATTAAATTTTAATATTTTTATTATTTTATACTTTTTTAAAGTTTTATGTATGCCCTTGACGAGTCAATATTCCTTCATGTGCACAACCGAACTATCTCTTTGCTTTGCATGTATTTTTTTGTCTTGAAGGCCATTCTTATCTTTTTTTTTTGCATTTGAATAAACAAGATACGTTAGTAAACAGTTCTCAGTAAAACAAACCGCTTCTTCGTCAAGATGAGAAAAATGAATGTGATTTTGGACTATACAGAGAGATATAACTATTTCATGTTAAAATTTTGTCAAGACGGAATGACATTATTGTACTAAAATTATCTTAGAAGAAATGCTATACGGTTTTTTTTTTCAAATGCCATTTTATCGTTCTATATCTTCGTATATTTAATGATCTAATGTCCTCCTCCTCCAGTGAGACAGTCATATCTTCTGCTTTTACTAATTTTTTTCTTATGTCTTAATACATCTTTCATGAACACTTCTCTGTTCAATTTAATTTTATAAAGAATTAATTTTATATGAAATATTTTCAGGCTCGGATCCAGGAATTTTTTCCAGGGGGGGGGGGGGGGGGGTGTCCACTCCAGTCAAAAAAATTTCCAAGCCAAAAATTTCTTGACAGGCAAACTAAAAAAAAAACCTAAATTCCCTTCCCAAACGTATTAAAACCCAGAAAAATTGTTGACAAGCAAAAAAAAAAAACCTAAATTCTATTTCCTTACGTGGGGTCCACATTTTCCGGGGGGGGGGGGTCTAAAGCCATTTTTTATTTACTTCAGTATATACTTTTAATAACGTTGCAAATTCCAAGGGAGGGGTCAGAACCCACCATCCCAACCCGACCCCCCTCTAGATCCGGGCATGTTTTTTTTTTTAATTTAAAGGTTAATCAGAAATCATCAACTATTGGATAAATAACTCTTAGATAATCTCTTAAAAATTTTCATTTATGGCCGCATGGAACAATAATAGAATATGTGCCTACCTGCATGTATTTTTTCAGAAAAACCAGTGCTTCACTGTAACTATAAGTAGCCACGTGTGATAGGCTAACATGTATTTTTCAATAAAGACCGTAAGTTCAAGGCCTTATCTGACCAGTATAATACAAAATGACTTAAATGGAGCGGTTGCTATGATGTGATGGAATGGTCAAGATGACCTTGTGGAGGAAAGTAGAAAATAATAAATGTGTGTTGTAAAAGTTTTGACTTTTCTAATCTTAGAATTCGTTTAATTCAGAATTAAGAAAACTAATGAAAAACGTTTTTGGAGTTTGAGAAAATTATATCATATATAAGAGTACATATTATCTAATTCATTTTCAATATACGGCACCTATCATATTTCTCCAGGTGAAATGTTTAAAGACTTGAAGTCTTAATAAACAGAAATCAGATGACTATTTAAGTTGGGAAAATACATGTACGTGCAAATTATTTATTCAATATATTACTTTATCCTAGTCTAATGTGATGATACTGGCCCGAAGAAAGCAATTTGGGGGGGGGGGGGGGGAGCTAAACATTTTCAGTTGGGGGGCAGTATAAACTACCAAAAAATCCTTGACAAGTAAAAAAAAAAGTCATCAGACGTTTTTATTTAGTGGGTACAAGCATCTACATGTATATATAGTAGCCATGTTTTCTATAGTAATCTATATATCGGCAAAATTACTGGGGGTGCCCCCCCCCACCCCGTTCCTACGGCCTTGTTGTAAAAAATCCTTAAATCTATTTCAAACTGTGTTATTTTCTGTAGATTTCCCTTTCTCCCTTTTTATCAAAGGGCAGATCACTCTAACTTCATAAAACTACAATGGAATAAAATTCTTCAAGTGTGCAGTGTTCCTTAAGTGCAGATTTTTAGTTACGGACTATACGGTGCGGAGTGCCGATGGTAAAAACTTTGTTTTCTCAAAGACACATTTATATCATTTCTGTTGGAATGCTTAGCTTTCATTTACTATACAATTCAGCAAATTGATTATATGTATTGAATACTGTTTCATCAATCCACTGCCGTGCCAGAACGTCGCAAAAAGGTAAATATTTCTTGATTTTCTGATATCTTTCAATTTTTTTTCACATTAAACAGCATATTTATTTTGTGATTTTCCTTCAATTTGCCGACCCTTTCATCTTCCTCTACGTACTTTTCGCATACAGACATCAGACTGCATGCATTCCCTTATGAAAAGGTGAAGAGAATCCCATAAATCATTTAAACAATATCAAACGTGGCCAGGCAAAAAAAAGAGACCTCTGGAAACACCAGAGGTGGGATCAGGTGCCTAGAGGGAGTAAACAACAATTTTATCAGACCGCGCTTCCTCTATCCACTGTGAAGGTTTACTCCGCTACCTGGACTGTCTTTTCCGCAATATCAGTATTTGACAACTTGGTTACAAGTATCTGCATTTTATCAACTTTTCTTTTAATTCTGGGTTTCCGGGATCAAAAGATATACAAAAAGATGAAAGTTTTTTATTTAAAAATCAAGTGTATTTTATTCAATGAAACAGATTAATTAACAGTTAAAACTAATTTCTCTTGTAGTTAACCCCACCCGCCATTGTTTCCCCAACCTCTACCCCATCCGGGTGTGGAGGGGTTAAAGTTCATGGCAGGTGTCATGGTTGGAGGTGGTCCGAAGTCAATGGTCATCTCTACACCAATATTAACAGGAATCGGATACAATGGTTCCATAGCGTTAATAAGACCCGATATTTGGAATGTCTTCGGACTCATCTCCACTGGCGCCTCTGTTTAACAAAAGTAATTTTCATTAATAGTCTACCAGTTTCAGCAAAATGCTTTTTATTAATTTTCTAACAATCAAACATATACGCAGATGTTCATCATGATTTAAAAATAAAACGACTATTTAGCAGACGATAATAACTGACGACAAACTTGAGCGAAATAACTAGTTACATTTGTCATTAACAAAAAACTCCTCTCAGAAGACAAATGATTTACTATAATTATGTATCTCAGATCAAAACATTTATTATA
Organism: Saccostrea echinata; assembly: GCF_033153115.1. Classification (NCBI taxonomy): domain Eukaryota; kingdom Metazoa; phylum Mollusca; class Bivalvia; order Ostreida; family Ostreidae; genus Saccostrea; species Saccostrea echinata. The sequence goes on from NW_026889751.1 coordinate 24,395,599, forward strand.
TTCATGTACAATTCAGGCCCGTGGCAACGGTTTCAAAAGGGGGGGGGGGGGGAGGGGGGGACTTCCCAAAAAATCTGACAAGCCAAAAAGAAAAATCTAATTTACTGTACAAATCCAAGAATTTGCCGGTACTCGACATGACAACATCAAAAAGTGGGGGGGGGGGGGGGGGCTTTTATTATTTTTCATTTGTTTTTGTATTGACTTTGCATTTTTCTGTGATGTCATAGTAATCCCTCGTCTAAAGGAAAATTTACTATAGCAAAATACTATACTCAGAAAAAAGTGGGGGCGGACCCCCTGCCCCCCCCCCCTCCCCGCGTTCTACGGGCCTGCAATTTCTAGGTATCTTTTAAAAGTTTTTAATTGAGTCAGACACTATTTTCTTCTACATATACAATATGTACATGTACAAACAGGAAGGAGGGCGGATCGTCACCCTTGGGTAGCGAAAATGGTACAAACATGGCAAATAAAATAATTATCAATGATGCACGGTAAGGCGAATTAAATTGTCAACATTTATCTTTAAAAAGAAAGGGGATTGGACAGCAGACTGGAATAACTAATTTTATTCCTTTCCTTAATCGATACTTTACAAGACCATATTGATAAATAAAAGTTAAGCGGGGTTTGGGGGTAATTTTTTATAAGCAGTTCGTACATGTAGATAATCACACGCACGCATGCAGAATTCATGGTGTTAGATATCGCATTGACAATGTTGTTCATTCAAAATTAGGAAATTCTAAATAAATACTTGTGTAGGAGATATTGCATCGTCGCAAACCACGGCCAAAATGTAGGATCCTCTCCAATTCTGGAGAGAGCTATATGCGGACTCCGGACCGTGGCTTGAGACGATGGAGATATAGGAATTAATAAATTATAAAGTTTTACTTACCGGGTAATAATAGATAGACATTGTTGCTGTTGATGGCGTCCTGACAGTACCTGGTGATGAAGACTCCGCCTCGTCTTCGCACGGCTGGTCCGTCTAAACGCTGCTTTACGGTAGCCGTCATATGCATCATTTCTCCCATCTCTAGATTTCTCTGAAAATTGCAAACAATTTCAATTAAGCCAAGGTAATTTTCATTTAAATACATGATTAATTGATAAATTGCTATTAGTTTAAAATATACATATACACTGTATATATCAAAGAATGGATAGTAATAATAAGAAACAGTTTAGAAAAATTTTAATTTTGTTGATATTTTAAGATTTTGTTCAGGTGTTATTAAAGGAAAGTTTTTAGATGAAATTTATTGTAAGTAACTAATGCCAAATTTCAACTCTCTCTCAGAGAAAATGGCAGTTAGTTATCAAAATGGATTTTCATGTAATTCCACCAATAGAAAATGGAGAGAAAAAAAAGATATCTAATCATTTATGTTTATCATAAGGGGAATAACTTGACACAACTTATTGCTTCAGATGAAACTTAAAGACACAAAAAACCGAATTTTCTTATCTCCCGCACAGAAGAGTAACGTTACTTTCTTTCAATATTTTTTTTCCAATGGAAATCTAATTAATTAGGGCATTCCATATGTGTAAAACGTAAAATTTGACTCTTGAATATGTTCTTAGAAACATCAAAGTAAACATTAAAATATTTATAAAACTTTTCAAAAACGATACTGAACTTTAAAGTAACATTTTCCCACATTGAAATAAAATTATTTGGCTTGGCCAAATATGAAGTTGTTTTACTAAATATGCGTCACTTCTTTGGTGATGGGGGCACCTATTTAAGCAAACATAAGATACATGTGTTTGAATTTGGGCCGCTGATGCTCGGTGGAATACGGCAAGACTTGCATGCCTGCCCTCGTCGAGTGGGAAGAAAAAAGTTTTTTTTGTCATTTATCATAGAGTGATGGATCATGAGGGCAATGTCTCTTAGCAGAAAATGCACAAGAGTTATCTTTCTTGGATGAAAGTGCATGAAATACTTCTTGGCATTACAGAATAGATCACTTATTATTTATTTTAAATTGTTCTACCCCTGATTATAAACTTTGTTTACAGTTATTTAAGCAATAAAACGTTTTGTTTAATTAAAAATTTTTTTCTAAGAAAAGCATATTTTGATTACAACTATAGGTACTGTGAGCACTGAGCTCAGAAATTGAGCCCCCCCCCCCCCCCCCCCCGCTTCCATACGGATATAATGGCAAAGTGCATTTCTTAGCAGTATGTGAATTTCAAGGTGATTCTGTGAAAGTTACAGTGGATTCCATTCAGGGGTTTAGGAGGAGTTGCATCATTTTCACTTGTAAATTTTGAATTTACTGGGTAGAGTTAAATGCAAAAAAAAAAAAGAAAAAAAAAAGAAAGAAAGAAATAATAATAAAATAAATAAATAAAATTATCACGTTGTAAATTTTGCCTTTACCTTCACCCAGTAAATTCAAAATTTACAACATGAGAGTTGCATTGACAAAATGGTAACCTTTGATCGAGTATGACAGCAAAGTCTACGTTTTGGTATGGGAAACCCTAAATATCTGTCTGATGGAAACATAAAATACATGTAGGATTTTTGATAAAGATTTTGTAAAAATTTATTAAATTGTTTTCAGTGGTTTAAGGAGTGTTGTGGATAAGGGATGACTACTCAAAAGTGTAACAGACGGACACTTCCATCACTAACCCCCCCCCCCCTCCGAGTTTTCCAGCGGGGATAAAATGAAGAATATGAATCCCAACAAGTAGAATTATAATTATTAATAGGCATAAGAAGAAATAATATAACAATATGAAAGACTTAAATACTTTTGTCTTTCCTCTGCTATGCAATTCTTTCACTGCTTGATCAAATGTTGTAATATTCTTCATAAGGAAACAAGCTCTCTGTCCATTGAAAGGCATTCCGGGGAAATTGGTTCCAGGTATTACATCCATACGCACCGCCATCATTCCCTATTCAAAATAACAAAACATTCGTGGCTTGTTATGGTCACTAATTAATCAAACAGTTTAACACATATTAAAATTTCCAAATTCCTGTGAATTTCTCAGATACGTTTACATTGGTAAATATCCCTTTCTGAATAAGTTATACTGCATCTTTTTTCTATATCTTAGAGAAACGTACTGATAAATTCCCACTTTTCATTCATAGTTTTCTCTAAATTTTTATTTAAATTTAAATTAAAGTCTTTTTGAAAAGGATTATACATGCTTGCATAAATAACTAACTTCAATTGTCAATGACACCATTACCCATAGATCTAATGTTTAAAGATGGATACAAATCTTACTCTTCTGAAATCCATCAGAATACCCCCTTTGTTGAATTCGTCTATAGCTGGTGCACTCTCAGAATTGATGAGAACCAGTTTAGTACTATACAACACCTCGGCACTTTCTTCCGCCGCAGTGCCACTTGGGAAAATAGTTTTCCAATAGAACTTTCTCGGAGATACTTTCTTTGGTTTCATGTTCTGAAAATGTATAAGTAAAGTATTTTATATTCATAGAATACCGAAGAAATATTTTAGAATGTTTCTTTGCTTAAAAATGTACGTTTTCTTTGCGAATTTTAAAATGATTCTTAAAAACATTGCGTGTTCAAATACAAGTGATTGTGATGACCAATTGTTTTTTGACAATTGGCCCTATGAGACAATAACTTTGACAGAGAAATACTGTGCCATAATTAATATGTCAGCACTAATTACTGTTATATCGGTGTTGTATATCTTTAGGCATAATTTTTATCCCAGAGCTAGGTCAAATAACATATAAAAAGGACAGTTTAATCAGCCGGGCACGATGGTTAGGCTTTGTTTGAATTTCAGTCAATTTGCATTTTTGTAATAAATATTGATAAATAAAATTAAGTATTTGTTTCATAAAGTTATCATTTTATTTATAATGCTGCACTTTTCATTTTCATCTATTATTAATATTATTCAGTGTTTTTTTCTAACTTGGTAACAATTACAATTTACAATTATTTTTTTCCCCAATTTATTTCCATATGAACTTTTTTTTTAGAGGTTTTCGAGATAAATCATACATTCCTAGTTTTCTATTAAAAAAAAAAGTCAGGCCATTCAAGATTGACGATCCGTTTTGAGGAATAAAAGACTAATTATAATTGAGTAACAATCCATCTAAAGACAAAACTAAACTCTAAACGTTACGCCTCAGTACGACCCTTTACACTTTCTTTGATAAATTCCTTATTCGCCATTTCCTTTGATGGAACTACACACAAACAATAAATATTGCCGAAAATAGATTTAATGTTTAGATTTTTCGTAACTTAACGTGTCATTCACTGTGAGAAGGACAGAAATAGCAAAGAAAAACCAAAACACAATTCAAATAGTTGAGACTTCATATAATTAAATCAAGTCATGTTTTAAAGATATTTTTTAAAAGATTTTTTTAATCATTTTAATTTATTAGTTGTGAATATTGACCAAATTCATTGATCAAAGGAAACACCACTCATTTATGAAATTCAATGGAAAAATTTTTAAAACAAGTATTTAGAACTGAAAAAAAGCTAAAATACATGTAAACTTTTCACTTCGCTCATAGATTTACATTCTAAGAAACTGTAATTTCATATGCATTGATCCTGTAACTACATGTACAGTGACAAAATTAATTATTAGATTTTGCTGCGTGAGGAACTTATTTTTTTCTATACTAACCATTCCACGTGGCGGCTTTTGTTGTGGGTTTTTCTTTGCCATGTTATTCCTATTTTTGGCTTGAGGTTTCTTCATTTTGTTCATGTTTCCTTTGGTCGTCTTTTTCGTGTTTGCCTTGTTGTGACTCATTGCATTGTTTGGCATAGTTGGTGGCTGTTGTTTTTTGTGTTGCTGCTGTTGAATGTTACTTGGGCCATTCGGATTTGAATTCCACTGACTTTGGCCGTTTGAATTCCTTTGATTTGAACGGTTTGGATTTGAATTCCTTTGATTTGAATGGTCTGGATTTGAATTCCACTGATTAGAATTTCCAGATGGATTTGAATTCCATGGATTTGGGCCATTTGGACTTTGTTGATTTAGGTTGTTTGAATTTGGATTTCTTTGATTTTCTCGAAACTGAAAGGATTGCGCATTTCTTGAATTCCCATTCAGATTTGCATTCATATTACCATTACTCTGTGAAGCCGAGAAATTATTCGGACCCTTACTATTTCCACGGTTTTGGCCACGATTACGTCCATTTCCCTGATTCCTTTTGTTCGATCCTTTTCCAGCATTTCGCTGCATACCTTGGGCTTTTTGTAAATGAAGTTTCAGCTTTTCTATGTTAATTTGGTTTGGAGATTGGTTTGAATGTCCACTGTTCTCAAATTGCCTAGACATGGATGATGGTCCATTATTATTATTATTGGTGTTGCCCCAAGATTGCCCCTGCTGCATGTTTTGTCGGTTTACGAAAGGATTGCCATTTTGGCCACTATTTTGTCCACCGAACATTCCTAAACTTTGAGCAGATGGTCTTTTATTTCCTTGTAATGGACGCCTTCCGGTTCCTTGTCCATTATTTACATTTAAATTTTGTCCCCTTCCTAAATTATTTTGGTTTTGAGAATAACAGTTCTCAAAGAAGAATATAACACATAATATACATATGGTCAGTATCCGAGTCATCCTTGAAAGTCACGATTTAATCCCTGCTTTTTCAATTTTGTGAGAACATGCACGAAAAAAATACAAATATATAAAGATGAATAAACTCACTACAAGTGTTCAAAAGCGACAAAATGCATAAATTTGGGCATCTTTTATGATATAACGTGGTTGATTCTTGTTAAGGATACACAGGTCATTCCATACGTCACAGCAGATGTCAGTAAAAAGAGAGAGGTATGTCTTAATGCGTCAGGTTTATTATTCCTAGCCCATTCTCATGAACTTCCAGCAACTAAAATCGCCTTTAATATGTCAGTTTTACTGTATCATGACCATAAGGTCATGTCCGATTTACATTTTTTTTTCTATATAGGAATAAAGCGAATTTGTTTTTTAAACATATACTTCTGTTTATTCATTCATTCGGTCCTTGCTTAATATAACTTTTTTCTGAGTTTTAGGATTCATATTTTCCATATTGTTCGTTAATTATCAATATTTTTCAATATTAATAGAGACTAAATGATATGCTTTTTGATTTTTACAAAGTTGTTTTGATGCATGTAAATAACATTAGTATACATGTATAATTGTATTTCAAAATGATTGAGCAGGTTCGTATTTTATTCTCAAGACTCAACATATATCAAAGTTAGCCACAGATTTCATATTCCTTTCTATTTTCATTTCCTCATTAATATTGCTTTAATGGTGACGTTCATTTGCCAAGGGGTCATATATTTTGCAACACCAATCACGACCAACCTCAGACCACAACTGACCGGTGTTTTTTTGTTTTACATAATTGACGATTCTCATTGGTTTGTACATGTTGAACTAAAACAGACCAATCAAATTCATAGTACCTTAATTATATGACTAAAACAGACTAATCAAATTCATAGTACCTTAATTATATGACGTAAGGAGAAAAAATCTTGCCCTTTCATGGAGTGATTGAGCAATGATCAAGCAATATCTTTTTAATATTCTTTAACAAAATAAGTAAAATTTACAAAGAATATTCATCTAGATTATTATTATATTTTTTATTACTAGTATTCTTTTCCACTTTCTGTTAAACAAATTTTTGCATCAAGGGAACTATTATAAATGTTGCATCCAAGATAAAGAACTGAAATTCCAAACATTAAAAGACCTTTTCTTTTTACTTTTGATTACATGTCCCCTTTATAGAGGGAACTATTCCTTTAAGATTTAATGTTTCCTGAGATGAAGAGAGAAAGGCAACAATTGCTTTTTGTAAAAGGTAAATTACTATATGTTTTTCGCGCTGGTTTGGTATCAGTTTAAAAAAAAATAAAATTCAGGAATGACACCCGATTTTCTCTAAAATAAAAACAGAATTGGTCAATCATTTACAATCAAAAAACAATATTAAAATATTAAGCAACCATATTATTTCTTCCAAAACACAAGTGGTATTTGCTTAATGCCTACCTGCCTATCTGCTTTTAACTAAAATTATTAACACAAATCACTAAATTTGTGAAATCGTTCATCCTTAGTTTACATACATGTATATTATTCCAGAAAGGTCACATGAAAAAGAATAAAATAAAACTGATTTAACAAAAAAGTAAATCGTATTCCTGTACAATGTACATACATTCATCATTTCTAAAAGTTACATGTAAGAACTACACGTGATTAATTATTTGCAGACAATACATATAGTTATATAAGCACAACGTCATAAAAGTATAACAAAATAAACTTAACTGATTGTTTAAAATGTAGACAAACACATATATACAATGGAATTCTTTCACAATTTTTGTTACAAAATCATCAAACATGCAGTTAAAATCGTTTGTTCTTCAAATTGATCATTGACTCTACATTTATTGTAATTGGCACTGACAATCCGGGTTCTGTTGGGTAAACCAGTCCTGATCCGGTAAATGATGTGGTGCCAACATTTCCGGTTGGTTCTGTAAAAATCATTTAATAGTGTGAGTTAAAATATAACAAGTACAGCTTTTTCAAAAAGTTTACCGTCTAGCAACAACCTTAAACAGTAAACTGACCTAAACCTATCAGGCCGTACAATTCTTGAAAATTTTTTGGCTTTGAATTTCTTTATTAGTTTTTTTTCTGACATAAGCACTACCAAGTGAAACGTTAACAGATGCTCGGCTGTCTACGGAAACTTCGATTCTGCTGCTGAGATCATTCGGCAAACCTCGGCTGATTCCGTCACCATTGTGATATGTAGATGAGGTACGAATCGGCCGAGGTGTTGCATAGTGCTGTCGAGATTAGAAAAACAGTGCAAAACAAAGGGAAAGAGAATACATACAAACTGTAAAGCTTGCATGCAATAAAGATCAATTCTGTTAACAATGAAAATATAGAAACGTTTTTTTTTCTTGGGGGGGGGGGGGTAGTTGCTAAAAAAAAAAATAGCATGTTAAATCGAGATTAATTAGTGTCAATTTCCACTGTTCGTTTTGTCATATTTTTTTACGATTGAAGATCTTGAAAAATTGTTAAGGTGTACGAAAATTAGATCATCAGAAAATTATCTCCCTTGCCTTGAACAGCATTTCAACCAATGAAATAATTGAAAATGTTTTCATCATGCAATTTCTACCAATCACAAAAGAGAGGAAGTGCACGGTCCGAAGACTGTAAAATACTTCAACTCTGTATATTACCATCTTCCAAGGAAGACGGTAATAAGTATTAAACATACATGTATAACAATATTGTACCTTTTAAAATCATTTCCTTTGGAAATCTATACAAAAAAGTCTAACATTTCCAATGACACTCAAAAATCAATTTTAAACAAGAAACGTTTGTGAAACACTGATGCCCCCATATTGCAGCTCAAGGCCAAGGTTAGAGTTTTTCAAATGAAAGTCAAACTCCAAGGTCAAGAGTTCAAATATGTTGGTACTCAAAGAAAGGTCTTCATGTCAAAATGAATGCTCCCGTGAAGTATGAAAGCCCTAGTACCAGCAATTTAAGTTAACGGCAAGGTTAATGTTTTTGCGAAGAAACATATTAGCAGACAAACAGACAGACGGACGGACAGAACAAAAACTATATGTCCCTGAATCTTCGACTGCAGGGGCACATAAAGTACACATGCATGTTTATCCAGTTTATACATGTATTATGCTGTACTATTTATTTTTGTTTCTTCTCGAAACAATATGTATTTGATTATAGCTACAAAACGTCTTAAAATTGTTTTCAAAAAAGGAAAAAAAAAACAGACTTGAACATTATCAACTCGGTGCTATTTTTAACCAAAACAGTAAACATTTATAGCCCAATCCCATATGACGTTGCAGTCGTTCTTCGACCATTGGTATTATCCAATAACTTAAAAATGTACTCCTAGTAGAAAAATACCGGGAGATATTTTTTTTTTTATTTTTCATTAATATCTTTGAAAACACTAAAAAAAATTAAATAAAAGTACAATATGGTTTTTATATGATAGGTTACTATTCACACTTGTTTGTTCTTGAATCAATTAATTGATATTGACTCCAAAACATCTAATAAAAAATAGACTTGAAAATTATCGCCTTAACGTTTATTTTTACCCTAGACAATAAACATATGGTGACCAATCCCATATGACATTTGCAGTCGTTGTTAGACCATCGATACCATGTAATACCAGACCGAGGTTCATCGTATACCGATAAAAAACTGCTTTTCATTGTACTTGATAACAATAAATATGTCACAGGGGTGACCTACGATAGTCTCAGTGGTTTGGGGGTTGACCTGTGGTATTTATTTTGTACATTGGTCAATGTTGGAGAGGTTTTGGTTATAACGTATGATGATTTTGAATTTGTCTTACACCGACAACAGAAAGAAAAAAAAAATGTCCTGTGGAAATGCGTTATAATCTATCCTAGCCTAGTGAAAGACAAACCCCAATCCCACCATTGTTCAAACAATAATGAATTTAAAAAATCTATAAGCTCCACCAATACAAAGAGACCATTTTATCTTGCATACATTTTTGCACAAGGTTTTTATGACTGAAGATTAAAAAAATTTCAATTTCTTCTCATGCAATAAAATCATCTCTTGAAGAATATATTTAATCGACATTCTTAAGAGAAGGCAGATTTTTGATATGATAAATTGTTGGATATTGTTTTACAAAAGATCTTTTTCGTTTGAAGGATTCTTATTTTCTCACAATAAAAACTTACTTAAGCTACATAAAACGTCAAGAAACTGAAATTAAAATCTATACTTTTATCAACTCGATATATACACTGTACATGTATAGATAATTTTCTAGAACTCGGATAAAAGTCGTTTAAGACCACTTAGTGAGATTCCATATGAAAATTTGCAAATCTGGACTAAATGACATTATAAAATTGCATCACATTTCAGATTAATCCTTTGAAAGCTTATTAATCTTTATTACTATTCAAGCATCATTTCGATCAAATTAAACAACACAGAGTGCGCCAAAGCAGGTTTTTTCCCTAAAATTACTGTGACATTTTTTTCAAGCGTATTTAGGTCCTTTAAAATGGGCCTAATCAAACAGTTGTGGATTTTTTTTTAAATAAATTGTTACCTTCAGATTTTTGTTAATCGAAAGATTATTATTATTATTATTATTTTTTTTTTTTTTTTTTTTTTTTTTTTTTTTTTTGCAAAGTTGGCCCGAGAGTGATAATCTACACTATAACAGCGTGAAAAATCTCCAAAAACCTTTTAATTAGCTGTTAGCATTGATTTAATGATTAGATGAAATAGATCGCTCTGATGAACACATTGCTTATATTACATTATACAAGGAAGAGAGAAAATAATTAAGTGTCCATTAAATCTATTCTTTTATTGTTTTTTTTCTTTTCGGATTCTTTCTATTTTAAAGTAACGTTTAATATTAAGATTGTCCGACAGTTTGATTTATTTGCTACAAATGTGTAACCATAACATCTATTGATGGAACATGTCTATACAATATGCTAGAATTGATAAAATTGAAAAGAGGGGCACTTATCCACGCTTTTGTATGTGCCACGTACAGGTACAAAGGACCTTCCGTACACACAATGGTCGTTGTTGTTGTTTTACTTTTTCCGAAGAACTGTTTTCACAAATAACTTCTTGGAAGGTTTATATAAGTATGGAAAAAATGTGTAAGAAACCAACAAAGGGTACATGCACTTTTTTCGACATAACAGTACTCTGAGGCCGTAAGGTTGACTAAAAAGGACGTTTGTTTGGTTAATTGGTTGTTTAACGTCCCTTCGAGAATTTTCACTTTAATTGAGACGCCACTAATTGCCGGTGGATGGCTGCTATTTTTTATACCTTGTACTCGGCGCTCCGGGCGTTTGAGCAGTGAAGGATCTTTTTTCGTGCCAGCACCTACTGCGACACGGACCTCGGTTTATACGGACTCATCTGAAAGATCGGTCTCCACGTCCCACAGTGGGATTCGAACCCGCGATGTAAGGAAAAACTCCTTACGCTGCCACTATAGAGCAAACGCTCTAACCACTGTGCCACGCGGGCGACGAAAGGAACGTTAATGTACACATGGAATGTCTTCATTGTGGTGAAACATACTTAACTGGACGTTTTGTGAGGTATCGTATAAATAAAATGCAGTGGACAAAGCAAAAAACAATGAAATTCATAAATTTAAAAAAATGTTCTGCCAGAAATTTGCATTTAATAAAATATAGTTTTCCACTTTAAAAAAACGATTATGTTCCTTTTAGGCATTTCCCTAGCGATTCTTCAAAGTGTTCAATATAATAATTCAGACTGATTGTTATTAGTATGTTCCATTGGAATACAATTTACTATACACAGATAAAATCGTGAATTTGGTAAACACAAGTGTTCAAACAACCTTAAAAAATGGATATCATTTGTCTTGAGTAGCTGGTGATGTTTACAGTTTTTAATAAAAGATCGTTTTTTTCATATGAAAGACTCATTGTTTTTAGATAAAAAGTGCCCTCAACTAAGAGCATTTTCAAAGGGGACATCATTGACTTTCAAGATTGATCTTTATTTGAGAGCCTGATAGTTTTTCCAGTATAAAGAATATGACCATAGATAAAGTTGTTTTGTTGACAGATTTTAAAATAAAATGGCAGTTCCCCGTATATTCTTGTTTCAGTCAATATTTATGTGTGCTTCAGGTAATCCTTCAGATATAAAGTACTAATAGCCGACGTGTACGAAACAAAGTGCTGATAGTAAGGGAGGGTTCATTTACAGAGTAATGTCTACCAGAGCCATTTGTATGTCTTGTTTTTAGCAACACTAAGGGATCACTTTACCCGGCGTCTGTCTGTCTGCCCGTCTGTCACACCTTATATCTCGAGAACTTTAAGAGGTGTGGATTTGATATTTTGCACAAATATTGCTTGGCACTATGGCTTTTGTAAATCACCATGGTTAACAACCTCAAGATTCTTGACCTTTGACCTTCATGTACTTTTCAAAATAGTTCACAGTGCCGATATACAGCATATTTTTGACATTTAAGTGGTAAGTTTATGCTATTTAATATGTGCACCGTTTGGCATAAAACATTATGAAAAATACCAGCGTTACAATCCACTTGACTACTACTTCGCAAAAAAACGGACAGTTTAATTTAACTTATGTCTTTTGAATTTTGAGAGGCTTGGTTTTAAAAATAAGCATTTATACATGTTCATGAGCTCATGACACTGTACTTTGAAACTGCATGGTATTCAGTTACCACACAAACTTGTATCTAAATGCTATGAAAATGCGTCGGGATCGGTTTTCCACAGTGGATCGTTAGACTGATAATTGCAGTAAAGATGGGCTGAAATCTCTTTTGGTGGATTATTGGAAATATTTATTAATAAAATGATAAATAATTATTTCTAATGATTTAAATTTAATTATTACTTGAGGGTCGAGGAACTATATTTTCTTTAATTGACAGATTCTAACGCAGTCTTATGCTATCCTTGGATGGGTTTTTTTCTCTTTGTAGGCAAATGCATGAACTACAATATTAGTAGTAAATAAATAGGTGACCATTCATAGATTTATTTACATCTGTAATGAAGGTACAGTTGTATAAATCAGGCGACACATGGGTTCCTTGGAACAATCTAGTTTATCCTAGTAACCTTTTCTAATATGAGATGTGCTGTAAACCTTATAATCGATAGATTTTACTTTAGGGCCTCATTCTCAGTGCTGTAAATTTTTTTTCAATAGACTTTAAATATCTTAATTATAAATCGATATTTTACATAATTCAATAGTTATACTGTACGTGTTATTTATTTCAATTTTTGACACATCTCATGTAAAATTTTAGCGTTAAAAATAGTGGATTTTTAACTATTCTAATTCATTTTTTTTTCAAACCAAGAATACCATGTTCACAAGAACACGCGCTCGCTTTCTACAGTAATCTTTAGAATGAATAAATAATGAATGCTATTCTCTTTAGAGAAGTGGACAGGCTTTCGCCTACATCCACTTCTCTTCGCAAGCCTTCATGTTTTGATTCTGGAAAACGTGTAAATCTCGAACCGGTGACGGTCTACACTTCAACTGACATTTCGTCTAAAATACGTCTGAATGTACATAATAGACGTGTTATATTATCAATTTTAACATAAATACACACAATTGTCACAAGAAAACTGACCTTTAAGTATTGTTAATCCATTTTTCACAAGTTCTCCATCCCGGATTTAAATTATGTGCAAGTAACTCTTGAAGTATTCAAAAATCTCTAATTCGGATAAAAATGGAAACTATTTTTACAAAATAATAATGGAACGAGAGAAATCGTCTACTCTGTTTAAACTAACGAGACAGTATTTCCTCAAGTTTCGTTCAAATTCTTTTGATCTTTGTTTTAAATCTTTTTTCATTTCTCGGGAAAGGTAGAGTTAATATCGTTTAAAAATAAAAGAAAATATTTTTTAGTATTGTCAGTGAGGAAGTAATGAAGTATTTTTTAAGGTAGTATGGGATACCTCCACGTTCTGACGTATTTCCGTTTGAAGTATTGTTTTGATTTGCATGAGTGCTTATTATCGGGTCAAAATTTGTAGATACACCGTTGAAAAGAACACTCTGAAGCCTATTTCAATGCAAGTTCTCACAAGTCGGCATTTTAAGTAAAAACAGACAAAAAAATCGCAAGTATATAAATTTACTTATAATTGTACAACGGACATTTAAAAAAGCAAACCCCTGTAAAAGGTAGTTTCAACATTTCAACGTTTTGAACACTTTTAAGCAAAAGCTGTATTTCAATTGTTTGGGTAACTGTACAGCACCTTGTGTGCGGTGAGGCATGGATAAGTGCGATTACTTCACATTGTGCTGAATTATCACCAATCAATTATCACGTTAACCAGAGCTGGACTTTTTTGTTATTTAATTCAAGAAGTAACTGTTTGGTCACAAATCAGCTAGCTGTTGTATATAGTCCCAAAACGTTCAGATGAATGCAATTGCTCTGAACAAGACACGTCCTGGAAAGCGATTGTCCATGCATTGTTTTCAAAACCGCTCAAAGTTGAAAACTACAAAGTGCGATTTTTTTATGGTTGGGAAAAAATGCTCATCATTTCTAAAATAGCACCCAGGTTTTTTCAACCCTTGGAAAATAAAGAAGGATAACTCTTCCGCTCGGATCTTTTAATTCAAAAAATTTTAAATGCATTTTATATTTTCCATTTATATATATATTTTCAATTTGTTTATTTCACTTTGCTTACATATCAAGATACATTCTTATTGTAGACTTTCATGAAATGTTATCCATCTGTTTTCAAGAAATAAAGTTTTCCCAGTTTTTTACGCTTATTTTTTGTTGAAAATTAAAAAAAAATACTAAGACATATTTCTTGTCATTTTTGTTTTTATAAACACTTTATATTAGCAAACGCCTGCCTATAATATTAAGCTTATGAAAAAAGAATTATGCAAGAAAAAAAATCGTTTTTGTATTTCTCATTAAAATAATTAAAAAATTATTAAAATTACACTTTAATATACTGAAAGGTGGGGGTATTTCAAATCCTTCTAATTTGGGTACATAAATATGTAGGAGAAGTTTCGTTTGGTATCCCATACCACCTTAAGTTCAAATTTACATTTAAATTGTATTAAAATAGTAAAAATAAGTATAGGTAATAATATTTATCTTGAATAATATGCTAAATCAAAAGTGAATTGTCCAAAACATTTTTTGAACATTAAAATACGTCTTCGCCAATTTTTCCAAATTATCCGACTTAAAATTTTCAATTTTTTCTAATAAGCTGTGGTAGATAAACATTAGTTTAAATCCGGGATGGAGAACTTGTGAAAATGGATTAACAATACTTAAAGGTCAGTTTTCTTGTGACAGTTGTGTGTATTTATGTTAAAATTGTTAAGATAACACGTCTATTACGTACATTCAGGCGTATTTTAGACGAAATGTCAGTTGAAGTGTAGACCGTCACCGGTTCGAGATTTACACGTTTTCCAGAATCAAAACATGAAGGCTTGCGAAGAGAAGTGGATGTAGGCGAAAGCCTGTCCACTTCTCTAAAGAGAATAAATGAATGCCAAAGAATGTTATACATTTAGAATGATTCTGCATCTAACTTCCGGCTACATTGGAACAAAATGTCTTCCCTAGTATTTTTGAAGGTCTTCTGGATAAAATGCTTAATAATCGTATGAATGTATGTTGGTTTCAAAAATACATGTAAACTTAAAATTTGATATCTTAAATAGTAGAATTCAGGTCAAAATAACATCTTCTATAATCTCTGGCATTTTAGAAAATGTCTACCAACAGACGTAATACTTGTGTAATGCCATGGCCTCATCTCTCATTAACAGTAAACGAGCCTAATATTTTTTGTCCCCCGCTTTCACTGAAAGTGGGGGATATCAATTTGGGTCCGTCTGTCCGTCCGTCCGTCTGTATTTCTGTCTGTCTGTAACGCTTTCGTTTCCGCGCGATATCTCAAGAACCCTTTAAGCTTTCTCAATGAAATTTTGCATAGCAACTCCCTATGGCATAAAGAAGAACCCTATTGATTTTGAGGTTAAAAGGTTAAAGGCCAAGGTCATAAATTTATAAATTCTGTCTGTTTTAACACTTTCGTTTACACGCGATATCTCAAGAATCCTTTGAGCTTTTGCAATGATATTTTACATAACAACTCCCTGTGGCCTAAGGAAGACCTGTATAGATTTGGAGGTCAAAAGGTCAGAGTTCAAGGTCAATTTTTTTTATATTCCGTCTGTGTGTAACACTTTTGTTTCCGGGCGATATCTCAAGAAGCTTTTGAGCTTTTGCAATGAAATTTTATACCATAACTCCCTATGGCATCTCTCGCCCCTCTTGAAGTGTCCCGCCCCGTTTTTTTTTTATTTGTTGTATATTAAAAGTCGCTTGGCACTATTTTTTAGCACAGGGGCATGTGGAGAGTTATTACGTATAATACAGGTTGTCGGCGGACATTATATTCTTATTACATCTCTTAGAACTGTTTACTAAAGGCTAAATTAGACACCATGTATTGATTAAAATTTTGACAATATCAAACGTGAATTTAAACATTACATGTGACCTTATGTTTGCATTTAATTTACTACGGAATCAAGTGTCTCCGTGGTCTAGTGGTATGTTGCTCGCTTAGCAAGCGAGAGGCCCGGGTTCAATCCCCGGATGATTCTCCTTTTTTAAAATATTGTTGTTTTTTTTTTTGGGGGGGGGGATTTACTAAATGATACTATTCAACATGTGAAATGAAAAAGTTATGATGTCTGGTGTGTACAAACTCATAAAATCATTATTATAGTGTGATAAATATTCTGTACATTAAAAATAATCTTCTATACACATATTAAAGAATAAGCAATGAAATCTTTATATCCATATTGGCATTTTTTTAAAAATTTGCTTCAATATACATGTATACATTTAAAAATTCTACAAATACAGGGGGCAGTGTGACCCCACCTCCCCTCCCCCCCCCCCCCCCGAACATGCTCTACTTTTTTCCCTAAGCGGGGGGCACAAATTCTCTGAATTAGCTTGTTTTTCTAAATGTAAGTAAAAGGTCGGGATCTACTCACATATAGAAAGGCACACTGTAGACTTAAATTTTTCAAAGGTTTAGTGATAAGCAACAGACATGCTAAATATCAATGCCCCATCATTATCAGTTCATTTTCTGTGTTAATGTGAATTCAAAAATCAAATATAAATTTTCAACAAACTTACTTATTCCTAATTTTACTTATGTCTTTATCACTTCTAAAACACCTACCCATTACAAGTTCATAGACATTGTCCTGCTTAATGGCAGCCTTGCAGAACTTGTAGAATTGTGCTCCCCCGACTGTGTGTAGGTTGTGGTGAGGAACATGAGTGGTCAGCTCAGCATACAACTGTATGGGATCAGCAAGGGTCACAACCTCAAAATTAGAAATAAAGATATTATAATATTCTCACAACTTAGTGTTAGGAATATTGATATTCCTTTTAATCCTACTCACTCCCTAGAGTTAGGAATAATGATATTCCTTTTAATCCTACTCACTCCCTAGAGTTGGGAATAATGATATTCCTTTTAATCCTACTCACTCCCCAGAGTTGGGAATAATGATATTCCTTTTAATTCTACTCACTCCCCAGAGTTGGGAATAATGATATTCCTTTTAATCCTACTCACTCCCTAGAGTTAGGAATAATGATATTCCTTTTAATCCTACTCACTCCCTAGAGTTAGGAATAGTGATATTCCTTTTAATCCTACTCACCTGCTAGAGTTAGGGATACATGTAATTATATTCCTTTCAATTGTAAATCAATGTAAAATTCTTATATAAGTAGGTAAATTTTTAAAACCCTAGCTCGAATCCCTCTGGACTTGTTTTTCTCCCATACACTACTGACTATATTTAACATAAGTCTTCACACAATAATATAGATACGTTCCGACAACAAAGGATGTAGTATGGAAGGCACTATGACGATGATTACCATTTCGGGGTATTTGAAGTAGGTGCCATGTAAAAAAGAATCATGTCAGGTACGCACTTTGAAGTGTGCTTTTTAAGGACGACTTAAATATCACAGTTTTTGGACAGTTTATAGATCGAATCATGGGTTTCAGTCCCTATTGTCCCGTATAAGTGTTTAATTCTTCGATCAGAATGTTTCACAAAAGAATTTCAGATACCAGATACAAAGTCCCAAAACCTCAATATCACCTTTGCAATTGCTTTACAAGTACAGCAGTCGAATTCCTGTCCTTCCTAAGTAAATAAAACTCTCCTTGTGCAAATCATGCTTTTCTTTGTTCAAACAACAAAATATTTCCTAGTTCAAAGTAACCCCACTTTTTCTAGTAAGTAGTTCAAACTTTATCGAGAGTTTCTCTGTTCAAACTTACCATAGCATTTCCTAGTTCAAAGTTATATCACTTTTCTAAGTGAGTAGTTCAAAATTAATCGTTTCCCTCTTCAAACTTACCATAATATTTCCTTGTTCAAAGTTTCCCAAGTTTTCCATGAAAGTAGTTCAAATTTTCTCGAGTATTTCCTTGTTCAAACCTACCTGAGCCATCGCCCTTCTCTGTAATGCCTCTTTGGTCTTCTGGAATTTGGCAGATGTGTGAGTCACGAAACATATTTGACCATTGGTTCCATCAATATCAAACCTCATAGCCATGTGTCCCTTTAAAAGTGATTGAAAATTTTGATATTAAAGTTGCCTGTTTTGTCTGATAAACAAGTTAGAATTTCTTTCAATAAATTTCAATTTAAAATATGTGTATCAAAATCTATTAATATCTTGTTCATATTTTCTTGATTGATAATCGGCTTTTGCTATTGTTTAAACTTGTATCGTATAAAGAAAAATGAAACCTGTCTAATTCGACATGCATTGGGATACAAATTTTGTGTCGAAGTAGACAGGGTGTCAGATTGCGCAGTGTGAAGAACATGGAAAATAGTAAAATGGGAATGAAAATAAAGGTCGGAATTCACGGTAAAACGAATTGCACAGGTGTCGGATTAGACAGTTTTCACTGTATCAACAGTTACCTTTGATGATTTTTTGTACAATCATTTAAAAATGACCTGTTCTCAGAGTTAAAATAGAGTAACTAACAATGTTTATAGTGTACAACTCCGTTTAAACATTCATCCAGAAATTCGTATAAAAAGTAGAAATTGTATAAAAACCCTGTAGGAATAATGATAACTCCCTATTCAGAACAAAGATGTACATGTAGTTTAGAAAGTTATGCCCAAAGCTATTTTTTGCCAAAATCCTCGGATAGTGGTAATAAAGTGTAACCAGTTTGAAAATTATTTGCAAAATGCACTTGAGATACATAAAACGATGGTTTGAAATGTTTTTTGTGAAAACCAGAAAGATCCAGAGAATAAAAAGCATTATAATTATGCTTACTTAACCATTGATAATTATACTCCTTATAATATTATAGGTGTAAATACGTCACATTGCTAGTTTAAATTTTTTTTTAGATTGATGTTAAACTTACAGAGTTTTCTCGTAATGATAGAGTATTATTATCCAATGATAAACAAAGGATTCTTTTTAATTAAGTTACCAAATACATAAATATATCTGTGCTATACTTCTTCTCTATATTAAATACTTACGACTGTGAAATCTAAGAGGGTAGACGATTTGTCAAGTCTGCCATGAAGAGGGACTTGGTCTGATACTACATAAATCACCATTTCGTCGTCCTTCACGATGGCAAATTCATCCATTGTGCCTCCGCTAGGAAGAACTGTGGTCCAGAAAAGTCGAAGACTAGAGTCAACGGGCATGGAGGGCTGATAGACCTGTTGTTCAAATAACTTTAAACTACACGAATTGTATAATAAAGATTGAAATAAATTTGGCCAATCAATCTGATTTCATCTATTATAACATGTATAATAACTCTCACTCATAAATCATCCATTTTCTATGATACGTATAATGCATGAAACTAAAATCATCCTTATTCTTGTAAAGTTAAATGAAAGAATATTAAACAACTTAGTTGAACCTACGTTGAGCTGGGGATTCAACGGAGTTGGAGGTGTCGCCCTGACACTTTGCTGATAAGACGGATATCTTGCTGAACTTGCAAACACCTGTCGATTTGCACCAGGGAAATTGTAGTTTTGAATATAGGCATTGTTTTGCTGAGGAAGCACGCTTTCTGTTGCCATTATCATGGACGTCATTTCCGGTGTGTTGTATAGAATACCTCGTGAATTTGAAGTGATATCGTTCTTAGAATATATATTCTGGTTCATCATAGGAGTGACCCTTTGGTAGGATACCATACCATTCTGCACCGGAGCAGGATAAATAGTATTTTGTTGTATTAAAAGTTTTTTAATCTCTCTTTTTATAGCATTATCTTCAACAATGCCTTGATTTCGCTGGTTTCCATACCGAGAAAATTTGTAAATAGCTTCACTTTTCCTTAGAGGTTTAATTATACCCACTGCTGGCACCATAGTTGGAGTTTTATCTAATTCGATCACTTCCTTTGCAGCTTCTCTATATTTCTTGAAAGCATCTGTTTTTGAAATTGCTACTATGCCCTCGGGGGCACCTTTGAAAACTTCGTTGATCTTCTGCAATGTGTCTTTGGCTTTTTCAGATATTAGGTTCAAATTGGTCAACTTGGACACTACAGCTTGTTGCGTTGTTGTCGTCGTCGTAGGGCTAGTGGTAGTCGGTATCTCTGTTGTTGGCTCTGTTGACGTCGTTGTCTTTTCTGTGACAACTTGTTTGGTAGTTGATACTGTTGGAAGAATAACAGTTTCCATTGGTACAGAAGGACGCTTCATTCCTCTTAAGTTGGCACGAGGCTTTGTTTCTGCATAGATATTTTGTATAGGGTTTTGAGAAGTTTCTTCGAATGCTTTCTCAGCTTGAATGATTTGAACAGGGGACTTCTTAAGTTTTTCTTTTTTAAGAGATAAACCAATATCATATCCTGTAATGCCCGCGGCCATGTTATTTACAGAAGTTGTTGGTTCAACATTTCGAATCTTCGGTTTAGTGTTTAATTTTTGCATTTTTGTTTCACCAGCCTGTGTTTCAGCCCTGTAAACAAACGGTAAATTACTTGGCATTTTAGGGAGAAAAGTTTCTTGCGTTTGTGGTAAAGGAACAGTTGAGGTTCGAATATCAATATTGCCAGGGATGTCTGTGAGCTGAACAGTTTCAGTGGAGTTAAGCAAAGCTTCGATTTCCTTTTGAATATCACTTGAATATATGTTATTAGTTGAATATAGTCCGTTTCTTCTTTTAGCTGCCGACGCTTTGTCCATTGTACTTATTGCCTTAGGTGCAGGCGTAAAAAGAGACTGATCCGGGAAAATGAAGTCATTTTTGACAAGTTTACTTGATCCAAGTTTCAAATTAACCGTACTTTTTGGAATCTTTTTGGTGTTGCTGGAATAGCTAACATCTTTAAAAGCCTGCTCTGCAAAACTTGACACAAAATCTCCAGATATTATCATACCAAGCGTGGATACCTCTGGCGGGGGTTGGGTGACAGGAATTCCTTGAATTGGATCCGTCGGGGAAGGCATGGGCCATCTGAAGTCTGTCTGTTTGTCTCGCATAATGTTATGTTTAAAGAATTGTTTTTTATCTGATTTTTCGTGAATACTGTTAGTGTATAGAGAATTTTCAGATCTGTGAATTTCGGCTGTATCCTTGTAAATAAACGCCGGTTGGAAAGAAACACTTGGCACTTCCGGAATCTTTACCTTCGGTTTCTTGTTGGTTTTGAAGCTGAATACAAAATTCTTCCCGCTGCTCTGGTTATTACGTAATACAAATCGAGGTGATTTTTTGACAGGTGCTTTCTTAGTAGGTTTTTTTCTTTGAATTTTTGCGGCTCGTGTTGTACTTTCCACCTCGTGAGCAGCCAAAAGTGAAATTGAAAAATCCGTCTGACTACTTCCGTGTTTCTTCACTCTGTCTACATTAGCTTTTACATTCGATGTTCTTTCAGGTACCTTAGGTAATAACTGTCTAATTTTCTGTGCCTCTTTATTTTTCATTGCATCAGTTTCTTTTTCTCTTTTAACTGTATCAACTTGTAAGTTTAACATTCCTGCATTAGCTCTATCTGATATACCGGACAAAGTTCCCACGACTATGTTGTTTTCTCCATTTGTTATACCTGTTCTCGTAAATTCACTTGCATAATGATCTAGATTAACATTCAAGTTCTCTGACGAAGTGATAATTCGTGATTTTACGTTTTTAGGATCGTCCACTAAACCGTTAGTGATGAATTTCTTACGAGAAGCTTCTGTTCTCCTCGTTTCATTCTTTCTTATTTTTGATTTTGTAGGCAATTTTGCAGTTACAAATTCAATTTTCAACGGAAAATGCTTTGTTATCGCTGGCGGTAACTTTGATTTTGACGGGGCCTTTGGTTTTACAGTAACTTTTGATGATTTGGGTATTTTTTCTTGTTTGGTCTGAGTTTTGGCTTCATTCGAAACAGTAGCTGTGTCCACTACTTCCCTAAGTTCATCAGAACGAAACGCTTTCAAGGTTGCTGGAGGTTTTAGAGACTTTTTCTTTGGAGGTGTATTCTTACTTTGGTTTTTCCCTTTTTCTTTCCTTCTCGGTCTAATAGGTACATTTGGAGGAATACCAACTGTAAATTCTGTGTTCCCAACTTCTATGGTAGTGTTCGGTTTTATCCGGAAACTGTGAATTGTCTTCTGTTGGATCACTTCTTTAATGGTTTTACTTTTAATAACCTTCTTTTTGAAATCCTTGTCAACCTTTATGGTAGAATCTAGAATCGATTTCAATAATTTATCCTTCTTCCTACGATAATTTGTTTTCCAATCCTTCGTGTCAATTTCAATGTGTAAAGGAAGGGTTTGAGTCAATTGTTTTTCGTTTTGCTTCAATTCATTTTGATGAGGTCTTATACTTTTTCTACGTGTGACAAAAACATCAGACATTTCTTTCTTTTTCTCCTTTCTTTTATTCGTCTTTGTTTTTATTTTATTTTCATTTTTAACTTGGGTTTTTGAATTTCCCTTGTTTACTTGTCGTAAGTATTTAAGTTTATTTAACATTGGCATTTTATCATATTTAGTTACCGGCGATTCCGTAAAGATTTTCCCTTCTGATAACGTATTCATATCTGCGTCGTATCTATCTCGATTTTTTTTCTTTGATTTTGTTTTTACTGTTTTCCTGGTTTTTGATTTCTTTTCGGAAGTTTTAAGTCTTTTGTCAGATTTCTTCTTCTTTGTTTTAGACTTTATTAACCTCACCTCTTCCAATTTATTCATCGATTTTTGATCGGACTTTTGTTTGAAGGCAATAGGATCAGCTGTTGATGTTAGATACTTATCATTAAAGACAGTTTGTTCATCCAAAATGTATTGTACCGCCTTGTTATCCGCAGCCATGCCAGCCAGAGACCCAATTATGTATTTACGTTTAATTAAAAACTTACTGACTGAATTTGAGAAATCCTTTTCTTTAATCAGTGGATCTTTCTTATTCAGTGACGTCTGAATGTCGTTTCCCCCCTCTTCTGGCATCATGGTATATTTTACACTTTTATATTCAATTTTTGGTTTTAGACCCTTTTCTTTTTCTACTACAATTTGATGCATGCTTCTTGTAATGGATGCTCTCGCTCGGTCTGGTAGATATGAAATAGAATGATTAATATCTTTCGTCTTCTTATCAGCAACTTTTTCCTTCGAATACACTTCGTTTGCTTTATTCCGAATTGCTTTGCGTCTTTCGATTGGCTTGAAAGCTTTTTTCTCTTTTAATGGCGACGGAAGTAAAAATGAAGACCTTTTTAAAGTATCCTCCTTAACAACAATCTCTGGCATTTCTTTTTTAACACTTTTATCAGTGGTTGCTTGTTTCAAAGTCTTAACAGCACTAGTTTTATGTGCTCTGGAAATTTTTCTTTTAACTCCATTGTCATTTTCACTTTTTGCTGGTTTAGATGATGTTTTGGCATTTGAAATTCCAAATATACAAAAACACACCACCGCAAAAAGAATAAAACGAAAAAACCATTTTATCAACATGGCTAAAAAATTGAATTGTAAACTCTTAGGATATAGAAATGTGGAATTTTAAGCACATCCTCACACCAAACGCGTTTCTTAATTACATGTGGACAAGGGGAATTGTTTGTCATACATGTGATATATTTGAAACACGGGGCGGATATTAGTGTATTTATTTATATCGATATTTTGCCATAAAGTGTCAGGATCATGCTTCGGCATTTTTTTCTCCTGATCAACCATGAATACCAAATGAACAATACCTACTCATTTATTGCTGCATGCTGTCGGCGCAGAAATTTTGCGGTTTTAGCCGTCCTGCGACAACCATGACACGCTGTAGTCATGTCCAGTTTGCCATTGCTCAAAAAATACCAAAAAACTATCTACAGCGACAATTAGCTTTCTTTCATAGTTGATTTATATGTCATTTGACGTAATACTTAAGCAAAGGAAAAGAATGGCCTGTTCCTGCTAGTGAGAGTTCGTTCAGGAAAGAAAATAATGATACAGAGGTTTTAATTGCCAGAGAAGTCAATATCCTGGATACTCTCTTAAAGTTATGACTTATTGTATTAAAAATATAAAAAAAAAAAAAAAAAAAACAACAACAACAACTTTCATTCAATGTGGTAAGCGAAATTTTAATCTTATTTATGATTTCTTTCATTAATTGTGAATTAAATTAATACCAGAAACATTATTTTACATGGTTGATAGACATGATTATTTTTTCAAGATTACAAAAAAGTAAGTAACCACTGTTTGATTAATAGACTCATATCAAAATGTCAACCCTTGACATTTAAACGATAATGTACGTTCTGTAATACGAAAAACTTTTTGCCTATTTTAAGAACAGGATTTGTTTTATTTCTATTTTGAGCTTTTTAGTTTTATCAGTTTTGTAGCTCTGTGGTACACTGACGTCAAACCTCTGCTATATAACCATATCGAACACTATCTCCAAAAAAAGTACTTGTAATTACAGGACCACCATGGGTTTTCTGACAAACAACATAGAAAGAGTAAACATTTTTTAATATACATGTATTAATAACAACATGAAATGGTTGAAATAAAAGCAATTATTTTGTCGATTGACCCTGTGGTAACTCGCTGCCATCAACTCTCTTGAAATCAATGCGTTTTGTGATTTGATCTTGAATTCCCTTTTTTGGCAATGCACATATTGTGGATCTTCTTTTTTAAGCATCACAAACACTACTTTTTACATTTTACAAACAATTAATATACCGACTAACAATGTCAATCAAACCAACGTATTATAAATACGCAATTTATTAGGGTTATTCTGTTTACATGCATAATAAAGATGTTTCATAATTTCTGCTAAATCAAATAAGTTTCCTCTGAAATAATCATTCTTAAATTTGTGTGCGTACCATTTCATATTTTAAAAAAGTTACATGTATTTTGCACTCGAGTGGAAAAAAGATACGACCCTATCACTCACTCCACCCCAACAAAATATGTTTGAGGAGGGGTTATGGTTTGTACCCCTTTTTGCAAAACCTTTTAAATGGCCTTTAAACTTTTCTCACTTATCTAACAAATTTTAATTATTTGGAAGAATAATTTCCGTTGAATTTGATATTTTATATGGTAACTTCGCCATTGTCTTGCAGAATCTTATCGGACATACATGTATTTTTCATAATTTTGGCTGTTTATTTAATATACTAGGACCTTCATCCACATATATACATTAGTTTAAAATATATTTATTCATTACAAATGAAATGGATTGAACAGCAGGCATATTGCCTATAATCGTTCTATCCATACATTGACCTCTATGTCCCAAGGTTATTGTTAACTTATATAAGACATAACATCCGAAGCTAAAAGAAAATGACCTAAACAACAAATTCGTTCGACAAAATTGTTTTTGTTTTTTCTCAGTTGATGACCTGAATTGAATATTATTTACTTTACTAAAAGAAGTTAATTTATGATACGTGGGCTGTTAAGTTTTTGCTTCAAGACCTGAAGATAGCCACTGATTGGTAGTATTTTAGCATATAGCGCATAAACAAAAAACATCCTCTAGACCGTCACACACATTAACAGTTAATAAACAGAAAAACAACTGAAACATGACTTCTTCACGTGAACACAATTCATAAAGGTGCCTCAAGTATTAGTCTTGATGGCATTTGGACATTCCTGCCAAAAGGAACACATGGGATTCCTCCTGACCGCCTATAAGCTTGCGCATCACTCCATTTGTTTGTAGAACTGTGTGAGTGTGCATAATAATACTTTATTAAGCCTTAAATCCATTTATTTCTTGCCAAAAAATGCTAAAGGAGAGGGAGATAAAAAAAAAAAAAAGCCCCTGCACCTTCATTTCTGAGGGAAAATGGAAAGATAGCTCGAGAACTTTTTACGTTATGCATAACGGACGACGGACAAAAACGGCAATAGATAACCTGAATGACTCTGGTTACCCGAAAATGGTTACAATTTTTACAGAACATTTATCGGTAATTTAATGCGGAATTAGAATTTTATGTCATTTTTATTGAAAAAATATTGTTCTGTTTTAAAAAAAATAAGATGTGTTTGTGATACACTGATACCCCCGTATGGCAGCTTATAGCGAAGGTTAAACTTTCTCAAATGCAAATCAAAATATTAATTGGTACCAAAAGTAAGGTCTTGTCTCGAGAAATATATTTCTGATGTACGAAAGCAGAAACCATTGATAGATATGGTTAAGGTTAATTTCTTTTTCAAAATCAAGTCAGACATCAAGGTCATGGACAAACGGTCAAAATTAATGTTGCCCAAGGAAAGGCCTTTTCACAAGAAATAAATGTGTAAAATATGAAAGCCTTAGCACCAACCGTTCAAAAGTTATGACCAAGGTTAAAGTTTTTCAAAAGTAAGTCAAAGTCCAAGGTCAAGGCCCAAGAGTAAAAGTTGTTGGTATCTAAAGTAAGGTCTTGTCACAAAGATTACATATATGAAGTATGAAAGCCCTAGCACCAACTATTCAAAAGTAATGGCTAAGGTAAAAGTCTTCTAAAAGTAGGTGAAATTCCAAGGTCAACGTCAATGGGTTATAATTGTTGGTATCCAAAGAATGTCATGTAACAAGAATTACATATGTGAAGTATGAAAGCCCTCGCACCAACCATTCAAAACTTATGACCAAGGTTAAAGTTTTTCAAAAGTAGGTCAAACTCCTAGGTCAACGTCCAAGGGTCAAAGTTTTTCAAAAGAAATGTCTTGTCACAAGGATTACACACGTGAAGTATGAAAACCGTGGGTTTTCTGACCAAAGTAATAACAAAATGTTTCTAACTTCTAACGTCTTTTTTAGCATTCTTGTGAATATGAAAAGAGCCATTAAAAATGTGAAACAAATGTGTATTTTGAAACGATTAACCGGTTAATCGGTCGGAACGTCTTGCGGTTAACCGATTTTCAATTCTGTAATCGATTGTCATCCCTACAATTTATATTCCTTTTTATAAAAAATTTTATGTCCCCGTAATCGAAAATTCGTTATAGTTTTTGCCCTGTCCGCCTGTCTGTCTGTCCGCAAAAAATTTAACCTTGCCCATATCTTTTTATTGGTTTCAGCTATGGCTTTAATATTTCACATGTATATTCTTTGTGACAAGACTTTATTGACCTTGACCTTGGGATATGACCCACTTTTGCAAAAATGTATCCAACTTTAACCTAGGATATAACTTTTGAACAGTTTGTGCAAGGGATTTCACATGTGTATTCATCGTGACAAGACTATTCAGGGGTGTAAATATTTTTTGACTTTTTGACCTTAACCTACGTGTACTTTTGAAAAACT
Organism: Saccostrea echinata; assembly: GCF_033153115.1. Classification (NCBI taxonomy): domain Eukaryota; kingdom Metazoa; phylum Mollusca; class Bivalvia; order Ostreida; family Ostreidae; genus Saccostrea; species Saccostrea echinata. The sequence goes on from NW_026889751.1 coordinate 24,423,172, forward strand.
TTAACCTTGGCCATAACAACTAGCACTAGGACTTTCACGGGTATATTCCTTGTGACAAGAGCTTCCTTTGGTAACCAACAATTCTGACCTTTTGACCTCGACCTTGGAGTTTGACCTTCTTTTGAAAAACTTCAACCATCGCTATAACTTTTGAACAGTTGATGCTATTATGCATTGCAGTGTATTTCTTATGACAAGTTCTTCCCCTGCGTAACATTAATTTTGACCTTTGAGTTTGACCTACTTTTACAAAAAAAAATAACCTTGGCTTGGGCTTTCGTATTTACCAGATATATGCACTGACTCAAGTCCTATTGGTAACAACATATTTTATCTCTTGACCTTGGAGTTTGACCTGCATTTGAGAAACTTTAACTTTCGCCATAACCTGCCATACGGGGGCATCAGTGTTTCACAAACACATCTTGTTTTCGTTCGAGATGAGCCCCATTTATTCATTCCCTAAGGCAACTGTGCCTTTGCTTGACGAACTCTTACATTTCATTTTTAACGTCTCATAACCTTCGTCCAAAGCGATATATGTATTACAAAACACAATGCAAATGTCAGGGCTGTCGCCAGTTCTTGAAACGAGGGTTCTGGGTATACGTAGGGTCTAAACTAGAATTTTTTTTTATATATATATAAATGAATACCATTTTGGTTAGTTCTGCTGCTGGAATTTTTTTTTCGCATATTGAATTTAAGCAAAATTTAGCAGCATTACTTAGAATAGTTGCGAAATTGCAGCTCTCTGGCTGAAAAAATTCAGACAGACAAAGCAAGAGGTACAGATACAGGTACACTCCCTATAATCGGCACTTAATTACATGAAATATGAAGATAACGAACAGTAATCAAGCTAAACAAAACGTAAACAATTCAGTGTGAAAATAATGGCCTAACAATTGGTATGAAAAACTTCAGTCAACAATTCGACTATATAAAATGGGAGCAGAGTAAACAAGAACCTCTGAAAACATCAGAGGTGGCATCAAGTGCCGTGGAGGAGCACTAAAGCATCTCCTGTCGAGCGGTCACAACACGGAAAAACGTAAACAATTCAGTGTGAAAATAATGGCCTAGCAATTTGTACGAAAAACTTCAGTCAACATTCGACTTAACGATAGATTGTATTTGCTAACAAGGTCATTTTATCGACCATAGAATTTGCGAAATGTTTACTTTAGACGAAACTGTTGAAATTCTTGTATCTTCAACTTATTTAACAATAGCTTGTGTCGTTTCAGAAATTGTTCGTACGTAGAACATGCTCTTGCATATTGAATCAACTAGTAGATATTAAATTCATAAGCAGGTGATAGTGGTACATGTATATTGCTACATATGTAAGTGAAGTTGACGATAGAAAAGTTGTCATCACCTTTCAATCTCCCATGCAGAGTTGTCGTTCGTTACTCTCTGAATGTATGAGCCGATGGTAGAGAGTGACCACCTTTATCATAAAGTTTTATTGTTAATTAAAATTGATGTCTTTCAATAGTAAAATATCGAAATATGAAACAGATGTGCCAGACTCTGTGGTGTCTTTTATTTCGAGTTCAATGTTATATTGAATTAAAGTAGGAAAGAAAATGAATATTATTAATTGAGAAAACGTTGTCGATATATCTAAATGTCAAAGTTTACAGCAAGAGATTTCTCTTTTTTTCATTGTTTTTTTTATATATAAATTCTGCTTCATATATATCGAATACAAAATAGGTCTGCTAATAACGGGTTGCAATTAGTACCAATTGGAATTCTAAAAGATTCTTAGAAGACTTGAACTCCAAAAACTACATATTACATACCAGATATTGTCAATCAGAATCTCAGGCATCTTTTTAATATCAACTTCGGAGTACTTGCGTGTACAATCATTTTTTTAACATAATAATTTGACATGACCACTGACAAGGTATGTATATTTAGAAGTTCCATTTTTATTTTTAAACCAGAAGTCTCTGTCGAGACTGTAGCTCTACTGGTTTATACTTATAACAAAGGAAGAGAAAAGTAGCACTTGGACTTGAAACTTTGCAACAGCAATAAATAAATAATAAGCCTTGTTTTACTCTCTGAATTGCAATCAGACTAAAACTGTAGATGGAGTAGCCTTTTAAAGGAATTTTAGAGAAATTTCGATTTTAGTTACCATGGAAACGTCATTCATCAAAATCAAAAAACAATAAAGACAATTATGTATCTCAGTGTAGTCTACTTGCATGCCATGTTTATATTAAAATCAGACCAAGTAATGTTTTGAAAGTATATAAAAGAAATTTCAAATTTTTTTTGTAACTATGGCAACACTTCACCAAAATCAAAAAATAGATATACAGAAATATGTATCTCAGTGCAATCTACTTGTATGCCAAGTTATATTGAAATCAGACCAAAACTGTAAGAGGAGTAGCGTTTTGAAAGTATTTCACAGAAATTTCTATTTTTAGTAACCATGGCAACACCGTTCATCGAAATCAAAACCCAATACACAGAATAATGTATCTAAGTGTAGTCTACTTGTGTGCCAAGTTATACTGAAATCAGACCAAAACTGTAGGAGGAGTAGCATTTTGAATGTATTTCACAGAAATTTCTATTTTTAGTAACCATGGCAACACCGTTCATCGAAATCAAAAACCGATACACAGAATTATGTATCTTAGTGTAGTCTACTTGTGTGCCAAGTTATAGTGAAATCAGACTTAAACTGTAGGAGGAGTAGCATTTTGAAAAATTGTTTACAGACAGACGGACAGACAGACGGACGACGGACAACTTACTATCTCATAAGCTCTTCTGGTCTCTGACCAGTAGAGCTAAAAAAGCATGGACTTTAATTTATTGTGGTAAATGATTGTATAATTTTATAAAGTGTTGAAATGTCGTTCGGTTTAATGCTATTGATTTTTGTTTTGTGATTTTAAATTTTCTAAAAGTTCTTGGGAGTTTTTGAGGATCCATCTCTTATTAACACCACTTCTTGAATATGTATAACAGTACTCCTGAAGTTTCGTTTTCAGTGAAGTTAATGAAGATAAATTTCTACGTCTTTTGGGAATTCAGTATAGATATGGTAAATCAAATTCAACTGATTGTTGGAAATATTAAAAATATTTAAAATTGACCTTTTATTTTGAAGAATTTCCTCCTTAGAAAGGGAATTATGAGTATAAGCAAGATTACCAATTGCAGAATTAAATTTAAGTTCCTCTAAAACACAATTACTCGTATAATAAACTTTTGAGGGCCTTGCGAACAAAGACAATGTTGTTAACTGCTTTGTGAGCTGCATGGAACCAGTACATATTGATCTTGTAATTGATTTAATTCTTTTTTTACTTCTGAATTTTTGAAGAAAGAAGCATAGATGGTTTTTATATTGCCCCTCAACTGTTTAATGCCAGATTTCAACATCTACTGCTACTTTAATCCATTCTAACAAAGTGCCAAGGTCTTATTTCTCATGTTTAACCCATCGCCTGTCGTATTCTTTGACGAAATTCATAATTACATGTATATTTATGAAATGTTGACGCTATTTGAAAGATTGGGGTTCCCAAAATTTTGAAATAAGTGATTTACGGTCCTCATTATTAACTACATGTATATATTCACATCACCAGTAACGACGTGTCTAGCAGGACTAAAGTTGTAGGGTGAAGAACATAAAAACGTAGGAGGATTATGTTTCAGATTTTAGATATCAAGGCACTGTAGAGTTGTTTGTAAATAAAAAGTTTGGAAGAAATAGTCAAGAATACAAGGTGTGGACTTCAACTTGAAATGTGGTGGAATAACATGTATGAGAGAGGAACGAACGACAACTCTGCATAGGAGATTGATCCAAGCATTGTAAAAACCTTCAATTTAGGGCACCGCTTTTTTTTCGCAGACTTCTAGTATTATATCTTGTATTATATACATTCCCCAAATCTGTAAGTCTGTAAATTATCCATATATTTTACCCCTAATCTTTTTATTCATTTATTTTTTTACTGTTGGGGTTCCGAAGAGAAATAGGTGGCCTTGGAATGTATGATTCAAAATAAATCCTAGAAAATTTACACGCTCGTGTATATATATCAAATTTTTCTTTTTATATTCATATTGTCTTCTTTTATAGACAATATTTAGATGATACCCCCCCCCCCCCAAAGGAAAGGCATTTGCATGCTGGGACCATGCTGAGATGCTAAGATCATGCCTAGAAATTTACACACCCGTGTTCGATATATATAATCTCTTTTTTAAATACATATTTATCTTTTATAAACGACAGATAGATGATAGTTGCCCCCCCCCCCATAAATAGATAAACATTATTCTCAGCAGCTGTATTTTATTCGATGGCGTATTTTGGCATACCCCCCCCCCCCCCCGGATGTTGTAATGCCATTTTTTTAACTGACATTCCAATGCAACATAAGATTGTTTAGAATCGTTGAAAGGTAAATATGGTATCACGTACGTTAATGCTTCCCATAGAATAGCGCAGTGCACTCTGTGCCTTCACTTCTCTGAACTACCAATGTATGAGTCGCCCCATCCTCACAAACCCTTGACATAAGTCGCTATTTAAAAGTTGGGCTAGAAAGCTACTATTTCATTTGTTCCTGGTCTAGGACTGGAACCAATCAGAAAACAGTTTTTACTGTAGGTACGTTTTGTAAACTATGACTCGTCTTTAAAATGGAAAGTGTCGATATTGTAGGATTTGTGACTAGTTACATTACATGAAACATTGGGGATTAACTTTTGGAAAATCGTCGTCCTAACAATCATAAAAGATATGCTCTGGAGTTGGGCCATTTGAAAACGACGGATTTGAAAAATCCCATTGGTTAGTTTATAATCACCAATTACGTCATGTGTAATCACAAACCCAACTTTTAAATAGCGACTTATGTCAAGGGTTTGTGTGGAGTTCCGAAATCACAAAACCTTGACATTGTGAGGATGGAGTCGCCCGCGTGGCGCAGTGATTAGAGCGTTCGCTCTAGAGTCGCGGAGTAAGGATCCCACTGGGGGACGTGGAGACCGCATGAGACCGTATAAACCGAGGTCCCGTGTCGCAGTAGATGCTGGCACGAAAAAGATCCCTCACTGCTCTATGACCCTAAGTGCCGAGTATAGGTCAAAATTTGCAGCTCTCCACCGGCAAGTGGTGGCGTCTCCATATGAGTGAAAAAATTCTCGAGAGGGACGTTAAAACAAAACCACGACGTCATAATGGAGAATGACGTCAAGTCACTGCAAGTTGTTATGACGGGGAGAGTGTCATAAGCTTTACACCTTATTTCAAATCGCATGTAAAATATAAGAACGCTGTTGCAAAACTCATACGTCTGAATTGTATTTTTATATCTTCTATGTCTGAATATTTTGAAATACTTAATTTAATTACCCTTGATCGAAATTATGCGTGTTCAAAATGCCAACAAAAAATTTATACTTTTGAAATGTACTCTGTATTATACCCTTGATTAGAGGTAGAATTTCTTATGTGTATAAAAGAGTCTGGCGCAGACGATTAATGAGGATTAATCTGGTATCTTTTGTGCAAACCTGTAAGAGGAGTTTGTTCTCTAACTGATAAATGTGTGATGGCTTTGTTTTAATACAGATTACAATGTTGAGTGGAAAACACCCTCAAATGTGTCGGTAAGTTGAACTTCTTGCGAAATATTTTTTACTCAAGTAATACTATGACTTTTCCCACGCACAATTCTGGTACACAAGAATACGATGATTCATATAACAAATGTTTATAATAAATGTGTTAAAAGGCTGCGCCAAAGAGGTTTATGTGAAACACTTCAAAAAATTATAAATAACCGTCACGTGATCTGCGGAGTCATGTGATATTATAGCAAATATGTTCGTATATAGCCTCTATATAACCCTTTATATAAATTGGCTGTACTTAAGTACATGTATAGCTTACAAATTAAAATCAAAACCGACCTCGCAATGCATATTATGTTTTAAAAGCATTTTTAAGCTTCGGGAAGCCTTAACATAGCTGCGTATGGGTAAGAGGTTTTGGCGGGGGAAGCATATACATGTACTACAAGAAACAATACTTGAAGCGTGTGACAAAAAAGCGGCGCTGTATATCGAAGATTTTAATTTACAACGCTTGGATCCGTAGCTCTCTGGTTTGTCTGTCCGAAATTTCTCAACCAGATAGCTACAGTTCTGTAGCAGCTATACTTCTAATAAATGACCAAAGAATTTATTTTGTTTCAAAAGAACATTTTTGAGAGTTTTTTTTAAAGGAGTGCGAGACCCCCTACCCCGTTTTAACGGCGTTGTTTGTAGCTGCAAAGTGAACTTTTTTACTTTGCAATTGATCGAAAATCATATTATTTTTAAGACGTAAGTTGTTATTTCTTCTCATTAGGCAGGGTAGCCATTTAAATGAATACCCCTACAGAAGGCAAAAGGTGTGAAAAAGGCTTATTCCCTTGGTGCTGTCTGACGCCTGGAGCGAATTCTTCCATCGTACATATGAAAACCAAAATACACGTAGTTTCTGTGGAAAAATCGTACTCTTGAAAATCAATATACACGCAGTTTCTGTGGAAAAATCGTACACTTGAAAATCAAAATACACGTAGTTTCTGTGGAAGAATCGTACACTTGAAAATCAATTTACACGCAGTTTCTGTGGAAAAATCGTACACATGAAAATCAAAATACACGTGGTTTCTGTGGAAGAATCGTACACATGAAAATCAAAATACACATAGTTTCTGTGAAAAAATCGCACACTTGAAAATCAAACTACACGTACATGTAGTTTCTGTGGAAGAATCGTACACTTGAAAATCAAAATAAACGTAGTTTCTGTGGAAAAATCGTACACTTGAAAATCAAAATAAACGTAGTTTCTGCGGAAAAATCGTACTCTTGAAAATCAAAATACACGTAACTTCTTTGGGAAAATCGTACTCTAATGGTTTGGGCTGTGGATATCGGCCTGGGTAGCTCAGTCGGTAGAGCACCTGACTAGAGATGCAGGGGTCCCGGGTTCGATTTCCGGTCCAGCCATAAATTTTCTCCTTTCCTGTTACTGATTTGGTGCCGTTGACCACCCCTGGACTTCCAGGTGAAAGTCCTGCCAGGGGCAAATAAGAACTTGGATTGTGTCTTCGAGGGCGAAAGGAGGGAGGAATGTAATGGTTTGGGCAATGGATATCGGCCTGAGTAGTTCAGTCGGTAAAGCACCTAACTAGTGATGCAGGGTCCCGGGTTCTATTCCCGGTCCAGCCATACATTTTCTCCTGTCCTGTTACAGTACACTTGAAAACCAAAATACACGTAGTTTCTGTGGAAGAATCGTACACTTGAAAATCGAAATACATGTCGGTCTGTGGAAGAATCGTACACTTGAAAATCAAATACACCTAATTTCTGTGGAAAAATCGTACACTTGAAAATCATAATACTCGTAGTTTCTGTGGAAAAATCGTACATTTGAAAATCAAAAACACGTCTCTCTGTGGAAAAATCATACACTTGAAAATCAAAATACACGTCGCATTGAAGAGAGTGAAGTACACAATTTTTGATACCATGACAAGTTGTCTCTCTTTTTCTGTTAATAGGTAAAACAGAAGTTACGGATCGTTATATATATTGAATCATGAAAAGTAATCATGCAAAGTACATATGTATATGATTTATCATATAAATAGAGCATTTAATTAAAATACATCATCATTCAATCGTGATTGACTGCAGCATGTTTTTATAGGATGCCTTCCACGCATCATAAACATCGTAGTTTATCGAAACTATAAAATCGGGTTTCTATCTAAGGCCAGGCGCCAGGGCCATTAAACTTAGATGAGCTCACTTTTGATCTCATTCTCACTTTTACCAAAGGAATTAATAGTGGAAAAGTGAGACTGAGATCAAAAGTGAGATAGTCTAAGTTTTATGTCCCCGGGTATTTTGCAATGTGAGATTATTCTCTTTGTAAGACGATACAAACAATGGTATCAAAGGCACTCGGGGATTTTTGGGGTCTTATCGGTTGGGTTACAGTATTGTAATTATACTGTCTTGTCTGTTCATCATCCTACAAGGAAGTTAAATATTTTTGAAGTTATATGTTCTGATGTAAAAGTTACAGCCAAATTTTTTTTTTTTTTTTTTTTTTTTTGAAAAGTAGGTCAAACTTCAAGGACATGAAGAAAGAAATCATAAATGTAATACTTTTTGAAATATCTTGACATATATAATGCACATGAAAAAAGTAAAAATAAAAAAAACCCCTGTCTTTTCAAGTACAAAAGAAACGGCCAAGGTTAAAATACTGGTATTTAAAAAGTAGGTCACTTCAAGTCAAGGTCAAAAACATTAGTACACTCAGAAAGGTCTTCTCAAGGGTATTGAACACAAGAAACATGAACGTCCGATATTAGGCCTATCTCATTCAAAAGTGACATGTACGTGTAGTACTACAAGTAAATTTAAAATTTTTGAAAAAGAAAGCTATATTTCAAGGTTAAGGCAATGAGGTCAAAAATCACATTATATTCGAAAATTAAAGGTCTTGTCATAGGTAATGAACATAATTTTGAAATAAAAAAAAACCTTCGCTCATTCAAAAGTTATTTCTAAAGGTCAAACTCCAGGGTAAAGGTCAAGAGGTCAAAAACAATTTTACATTCTGAAAGGTCTTGTCACAGGTTATTGCACATGTGAAATATGAAAGCCCTTTCTTTTTTCATTCAAAGGTTATGACCAAGGATATCGTTTTTGTGATTGAGAGACAGACCGACGACACACGGTATAGTACAATTAAAGCATCATGCCACAGTTTTTCTTTCCAATTTAGGCATTAACACTTTAGTCACTAGATATGTACATGAGACCTCATCGCGTTCGAGTATTCACTACCTATACTCGAACTGGGGCCATGGTCTTTGTGTTTTGGTCCACACTTCACAGCTTCAGAATGAATTAACTTGAAGGCAGCTTTTTTTCGGGGGGGGGGGGGGGGCAATATTTGCCTTCGTGTAGATGTACTGGTTTGTCCTTCACATCTTTACACAATTTCCCTGCAACGATAGCAGCTTTGCCTCTTGAATTGCTACCCCCCCCCCTCCCTTGCGATCGGAGGTACGCGAACTCTCTGCTAAAGAGCAAATGTCATTTAAAGACTCAAGGTGTCACTTTTATTTCAAAAACAACTTTTAACGGCCTTTGAATTCTTGAGAACCGTATTGCTTATAGAACTATTTTCACATTTATTATTGGCTTTCTAAATGTATGACAACATCTTAATATTTTTTAAATGTTAGATAGCAGTAATATTCTTTCTCTATTGCCAGATGATATTTCTTGCAACTTACGTAATGATTTGATTTTTTAAAAGTCTCAAGGTGTTTTAAATACGCAATTCTCATATTTCTCATTTATAAAAAAAAAAAAAAAAAGATGTACGTTAACTGTCTTCCTTACTTTTTTATTTGTGTGTTTAGATATATGAACATGCAATAATATGGAGATGATCAGAATTGTTGAATTTCGTTGAGTGTTAAACAGATGCAGCTAATTATACCTTTACATTTTTTTAACACGATTAAATCGTGCAAAAATCAAAAGCTTTTCAATTTTTGTTGATATGCTGATGAAATTAGCTGTGAAAACGTCTATTAACTATCCCCATTTCGCATTGTTATTATCTCCCTCAGACATTAAACAAATAAAGTTTAGAAGGAAAAAAAACATATAATTATCATCCGTGATATACAGATGTTGTTTTTGAAAAATAAGTATTCCTCATTATCAAGGAGATATGTTTATTCCTACATCTTGTAGACATACGTTCAATTTAGTAGCAAGAGGTGTAGACATCTAGATAAGATAAAAGAAAGTCGAATTTTTTCCTGACTATTTGTTATGCAGTGTTAATTTCATCCTAAACTATTTACTTTGCGTGAGAGTTCTGGGTTTTTCCCTTAAAACCTGTAATTATTCCAAAACAAAAAAAATATTGATTTTTAGTGAATATGTCATATGATTAGTAATAAGCTCGTGGTTAATTAAGACGAAAAACGAAATGCCATCGATTGCAAGTTCATATATCATAATCACTGTAACAAAATTATTGAAAATCATTTAAATCATTCCTGCATAATAAATCTTTAAGTAATGAAAAACATGTATTTATCTCATTAAAAACATTTATCCTTAATTTTGTGGAACCCATTGGAATTCTTTCTCACGGGTGATATTAAACGAAAAAGTCCCAAAGATACTTTATTTCAATATTATTAATATCAAATGCTAGTATATAAGGTTTTCTGTTCTATAATTGAACAGCCATGTATATAATTTCTATCCAACGAGTTTTGTGATTTCTATCCCTGATTATTTTGCGAGGGGATCGAAATCATACAACGAGTTGAATAAAAGTTATATCATATGGAAGATTCTTTTTTTATCACATTTTACCTACTTTCACTTTCCCTTTTGGTGGCATTGCAATTTAAAAGAAAGTTTTTATTAAAACTGAGGCCAAAATATACATGCACCTTTCATAAAAGGATTTCTTTCATTGATTTTATCCATCGAATGGAAAAATACTTTTTATATATATTATATACATAGAAATACAAAATGTGATAAGAAAAATATAATTATCCAATGAAGACTACATACTTGTAAATACTGAAGAAAAAAAACAAAAAAACGGGAAACAGGTGTTAAATGGAAAATATTCCTAAGTAATATTCATAACTTGGAGAGGAAAGTAAATTTGACTGCATTTGAGGAAAATTGATATTACAATTTTAAGTAAAAACAAATTGTCAATTTAAAAAAAAAAAAAAAAAAAAAACAGTGTTATAAAGATGTACGAGGGGTTATCAAAAAGTTCGTGGACTGATTCGATAAAATTAATACTATGTAGTCTGTGCTTACAAAATTTATAGGGAACATAAATCAACAAAAGTTTAAGAAATGTTGAAAATTTTAGCTCGATATATTGATAATTTGCCAAATTATTCTAAAATAAAAAAGACATTATATGATCACCCGGCGCTGTCGCCGTTTTGTTTCATGACGTCCGACAACGTCATTGTTTCTCAATGACCGCTCTATCTACTTCATACACTTATCTTGATGAAATTACCTGGAGTAATAAGTAAGACTTAATCCCGTCTTGTTTATATGACTTTACAATGTCATGAACAGCTGCTTTCAATGCATATAATATAGTAAATGGATCTATACATAGGGAAAGATCCGAACTTGATTATGCCAGAATACTTCGCTTGTTGGAGTTCATTTTCTACCACACATGATCAACGTCACTTTTCGACGTGACTGACTTTTGACACAATAACTACAAATCGACATTAACTGTGCATCTTTCATCTCTCTGAATCTTTTTGGGTATTTAAAACGAGTACTTTGGATGCATTTTATTTTTCTGCAGCCTGTTTAAACATTCCCTAGGTCTATACCAGTTTTTCCAGGTGCGAAACAATGTAGAATGTAGGAAAAAGAAACCCCTCCCCCTTTTTGACGTCATTTTCAAGCCCTTAATTGTTTGGACACTCCATATAAAACTTACGATAAAATTTCATAGAACTTACAGAATGGGGTAAAAATTGCAAATTTTACGGAACAATTGCGTCGTACCAAATATCTGAATTAACGGGATTTTTTGAGGACAAATGCTCATATCAAAAGAGTTTTTTTCAGTTACACTCAAGTAGAAAAAAACGTCATATTTGAGGTTGCGCCGCCTGGACATACAATTGCTTACAAAAACATTAACAATTTATTAAAAAATAAAACTTATGATTTATGGTTTATCCTATAGATAGAAAAGATGATGCTAACTAAATGTGTAAAAATTCATTGATGTACCTAAAGCGGTTTTAATTTTATGGCGCTAGTCCACGAACTTTTTGATAACCCCTCGTATGCATTTGTTCTATTCAATTACATGCTGTGAAGAAACATTGATTTTTACAGAAATAGATACATAATGTAAATCTGATTCTCTATCTTTCCTGTCTTAATAAAAAAAAAAACCCAGCATTTTCGACGTCTTCCGAAAATCAAGTGGAAAACGGACAGCTGCTACCAGGATAATAAAATTGAGTATTTCCCTAAGAAAGTCGAGTGGTCTGAAATCAGTTACACGCTCAGATTTGTTAAGGTAATTGACCAATGAAGAAAAAAAATTTTGTTGTCAGTCATTTGGAGTTGTTTATTTTCAGAAAAACCGAAATTTCTAGTTAAGCATTTTTGTGCAATATTGTGTCACACGTGCTTTCAAAATATCTTATCTGTTTATGACTATTAAAAATATGAATACTTAAAAATACTTTTAAAGATTTTATTTACACTAATTTGTTTCCCGGTTAATAAAACAGAAAACTAAATTGTTTATTACTGAATTGTACTTGGTTTCCTCGTTACATTTAATTGTTTTGTATTTCACACACTTTGATGAAAAAAATTTCCCTCTAGCGGGAGAGAAAAACGATCTCATTGGATATAAGTCGCTCCACACTGCATTGTTTACCGAGCGCTGGAGAGATTGTCATTATAAAGGAGCAACATTTGGTTCAGTACACGGAGAGGGATTTCTGCCTTCCACAAGTGACAAGGGGTTTTCGTTAGGGGGAGCGCAAGTGCTAGATAAGTGACAGTACGAATTTCACTCATTAGAAGCAAGGAACTGAAAAAAAAAATTGATTTCTGACGAAGTTATATCGAGGAGAAATGAATGTAGAACACAATATGAAGAGCTGTGTGTAAATAATTTCTTGCAGATAAAAGGACATAATAGAGTGAGTAGCGATGGGAAATCAAGCGATCACGTGTCCAGATGTGCCAAAAACAAGAGGACAAGAACTCGGTAAATATTTGACAGTAAGACAGATTCATTTAGTGCAGAATTCGTGGGACTTGATCAAAGACGATCTCGGCAAATTAGGGTTATGTGTTTTTCTCAGGTAGGTTACTTATGGAGTTTTCAGTACTTTATAAACATTCCCACATGAAGCAATTTCAGGGGGAGGGGTAACCAAACATTTTCAGTTGGGGCATTACCAATCAAAAGTTCCTTGACAAACAAAAGAAAAGGTCATCAGACGTTATTATTGTGGGACACAATCATAAAGTTGCTATGTTTGCTATAGTATACACTATACAGCATATCGGCAAAGTTATGGTGGGGTGGCAAGCCCCCCCCCCCCCGTGCCCCGGTTCCCGGCCATGATAAAAGCAATGTCCCATCACCAAGCACAGTAATCTACAGTAATCTACAAGTTCAAACCCAATAATCTGATATGCTGACGTTTTATATCTGCAAGCAGTAGGTTCAAAATATATATGATCAAGTAAATAAAATAATCTGTAATTAACATCTCCCACAATCAATCATATTTTCTTCTGCTCAATGTAACTGAAGTTGTTTCATTGATATAATTTGGAGATAAAATCAAAGTCACTGAGGGAACCTTTTTCATTTTATGAAAGCATTTACGAGATTTTTTAGATTATTTATCAAATCCGATGCCAACCACTTACATTTTTTTCATAATGTGTTGATACTGTTATATAATCTGAAATGTGTAAAAGGGATCCATGCAATTCTCTTGGGGAAGGAATCCATTTTTCCTCCCAAATAATTTATAATTTGACTCAAACCCAAGCTGTAAATATCAATATTTCTTGAATTATGACAATATCAGTGTTGCTTGAAATACAATTCTCTCTCTCTCTCTCTCTCTCTCTCTCTCTCTCTCTCTCTCTCTCTCTCTGAGGAGAAAGAAGTAAAAAGTATCTGTTTTTGTTATTGAACTGGAAATTGTTATCTTTGTTTGCAGAATTTCAGAATAATGTTATTATGAACATTTACTTTAACTTTTCTTTGCATTATTGAAGTGTTTAGTCTCTTGAAACAAAGCGTCTCCCGAATTCCTAAATAGTTTCCTGGAAAAAAAAATGTTAATTACAGAGTTTGATAAAAAAAAATTTAAAATGGTTTTTAAAAAATGTCAATGCTAAAACCATTTAAAATTTATTGTTGATCTTACCCATTCAAGGGTAATGATACATGTACCTGCAAATTGTAGACAAATATGGTTAAATTATAATTGTTTGCTCAGCGTCTGATACGCAACCAGCAAACAACCACGTTTCCAAGGAATGATTTCCTGGTGGGAGGGGCAAGCATAGGAAATAAAATATAAAATAAAATAAAAAGCCCAGCCTATAGAATTTGACAAGCACGGAATGGTGGTAAAAGAAAATAATTGGGTAAAAGATGTGTTTATGTTTCATTTGGAATTTTAAATCAATTACAGTTATTTATAAGGATCAATTTTATTAATTTTTAACTAAAACAATGTCTCTTAATTTTCCTATGCTTGTGTTTATTCGAATGTAAGCACATTGAAAACTCGAAGAGAAAAAAGAAGGGGAGTATACCCTTTGTCTTACAATGTCTACATTTTGCATCATGGAACTTAACTGACCCAAAGAATAATAATAATTCATAATAATTCATTATGTTGATTAGAATGACAATATTAATTAATCACTACAAAATACAAACATATATACGATCTTCATTTATTTTACCTACTACATAAGTAATAAAAACGATCGAGATTCAATAAATGATTTTATTTAAACAAATAAGCTAAAAGTTAATGTACACGTACATGTAAGTACATGTACATAGGTACATGTATATATTGTACATGAATGTTCATGCATACTTATCTGATGTATCTGCCCTTTTCCTTAATTAAAAAAAAATGAAATAAAAATGTATACATGTATAAAAGATCTTTCAAAATTAAAATCTTCGTTTGAATACAAAGCCTCTTAATATACATTATGAACAGAATTTTTGAAACATATTGAATAAAATATTGAATAAAATTATAAAAAAAAAATACATTTCGAAATATCTTATGTAAGATGATATTTAGTTTTCACAAGTATGATTTAAATATAACTATAAATTGACATTATTTTTCTCTGATTATTCCTGTCTATTATACTCGTATATTGTTGCCCAGAGAAAATATTGGAATTATTGTCATGACGTCAAGAAATGTTGAAGTGTGAATTAACTGGAATGTACAATCTTTTTTTAATTATTGAATGTTATATTTAGTAATTAGACATCTAGATCATAAAAAATGTTTACATTGTTTGATATTAATCGAAAAATCCACAACTTTTCACTACATAAAAGAACTTGTAACCTTCTGACTATTTTTCTAGGAAAGAACAGTTTGTGACAAAACAGATTGCAGGCATAAATCCAAAAATGAACGGAAAGAACAATTTATTCCGCACCGATTTTTTTTTCATTTCATTTCGAGTTCTAGGTTATCGATACTATTTGATTTTTGTATGATTTTTTTTTATCAAGAAAGTGGTGCCAAAGGAAATTGATTTCTAGTGCAATGGCACACATTCAACTGAAAGTAATGTTTTTTTAAACAAAAAATGGTCAAGTATTTGAGACATTTGCCGAAACAGGCAAGATAACGTTAATTCTCTCTGTTAGAAGTACAAGTGTATACCTCTTAACATGTATAAAAATGAAAAAAAATTACAGATGTTTCTCATCTACAAAAGCAAAACGTTTAGGGCAGTATAATCACAGGCACTTGTTTCGGTAATAAATTTTTGACCCATAGTATAATAATAACACAAGGTATCTAACTCCGAATTACACGGAGTACCCCCCTCCCCCAGAACCGCACTCATTTACACTTTCAGAGGAAATACACTGACAAACTGTTTATACCTATGTTTTCTACGATAATTTATCTACACAACCATATATGGCATGCTTGTCTTTATTTTCTTTAGTCTCCGTAAACAGCGTCAAAACTCTGCTCGCCGAGTGCTAATCCCGCACAGAGAACAAAATTAAAAAATGAGTGGGTTAAAAAATACAATTCTAGTGTTTAAATATTGCATGAGTAAATAGAACTTGTTTACGTCTGATTTTCCCTGAAAACATTACGATGTTTATCCGATGTAATTTTAGAAACAGATTTTTAGCCAATCAAAATCTCTGTGCGGGATTAGCACATACCATTTCATGGTTGAATTCGACTTTTCCACTCGGCGAGCAAAGTTTTGACGCTGTTTACGGAGACTAAAGAAAATAAAGACAAGCATGCCATATATGGTTGTGTAGATAAATTATCGTAGAAAACATAGGTATAAACAGTTTGTCAGTGTATTTCCTCTGAAAGTGTAAATGAGTGCGGTTCTGGGGGAGGGGGGGGGGGGGGTACTCCGTGTAATTCGGAGTTAGATGTACCTTGTGTTATTATTATACTATGGGTCAAAAATTTATTACCGAAACAAGTGCCTGTGAGTATAATATATAAACCACCTAGCGTGCAATCATGCGCATTTCTGGTCACTTAAAATTTAATTTAATAATATGCTGTCAAGGCATAAAATTGACCATTTTCACTGTTGAAGCTTGTCAAATTAAATCTTATATATTTCTGTTATTTTGAGATTTTTTTAAACAATGAATCAAAGGTGATATTTTTCGGAATATGATCGTAAATAGACGTCAAATAACTGGAGGTGAATGCAGCCATTTTGATTAAAACAGTTTCATTGCCAGAACCAATGGCAATCGTGATCGGCATTGTGAATAGCATCTGATTGATGGGGTGGATTTACAGGGGACAATCCATCCATCACAAGAAAACAGACATAGCAAATTGATACAACATTGACGACAGCGAAGTAATCATGTTAATTGCGAAAAGCATCTGGTCAATATCTGTTTAACGCTTGAAATTGTGTTGGGACATTTCAGAACCGAATATGTTAGTGTCCGAGTTAATTTATTGGTACTTTTTCGAAATGTACTTGAGACTTAAGTTAACGAAATCAAGTGTCTGGCGTTTTTTCTAACCTAATCTGAAAAGTGATCGGTCTCTTTTGGTTCTCTAGAGAATTACAACAAAACTGCCCTAGACTAGATATGCAAATCAAGAAAATCTTCTGAGTCTGCAATTCCATGAAACCCACCGAAAGCAATTAAGAAAATGATTTCTCATTATTTTACGTTCACGTTCCAGTTGTATTTAGCAATCGGAGCCTCCATTACATTTCGCTAAATAAAATCTCACTTTTTGATTTAGAAAGCATCGCAATTCGACTGGAACAAGTACTTCTTGCAGAACATTTCATAAAGATTACTAGTAGCTAGGACGGAAATAACTTCTACCTCCCATTCTAGCGCTTTCGTCACTTACGTGTATGAGTATACATTTTGTCATCATTTTGCTTTAACTTCAACAGAACCTGCAGACCAATCCAACCAAATCTGACTGTAATTGTCTTAAAACTCCCAATCATTTCGTAAAAGGACTTATAAAATGACTGCATGGAAGTAAAAGGACTAATATCTAGAACACGATTTCAACAGCCACTTGGACAGAGTACTTAATTTTAGGGAAAGGATCTGGACCTAAAACAATAAGTATTATGGATTATATGACCTTAAAAATACTTGCTTTACTAAGGATAAAGGTCACGACACACTGCAGTAAAACCTGTCTAATCCGACAAGCACTGGAAGACAAAACCTATGTCGGAATAGACAGGGTGTCGAATTGCACAGTGTAAATAAAATAGAAAACAGTAAAAAATGGATTTAGATAAGGGTCGGAATTCACAGTGAAATATATTGATAGATTGCATAGGTGTCGGATTAAACGGTTTTCACTGTATACTTAATTTATTATGTAGACTAAGTGCGCTACGCTTTATTTTTGAATTGTTGTAAGCATACCAGTCAGTCACAAATACACGCAAATAATAATGAAAACAACAGTTTCTTAACAAATAAACATAAAACGAAACATTTTTCTATGCCTGAAATATACATGTATAATAATTTGAAAGGGTTTTTTAAATTTGAATTTACTTCGAGTCTTTTAGCAAGTGCAATATAGCATGAATCTACACATGGGAATGGTTGATCTTGATTAAAATCAACACGTTATCTTGATTTGTCAGGTTTCCCTTGACTCAACCGCTCTTTGCCTAAAACTATTTGGCTTGCAAATGTCGCGCGCCATATTTCAATTACAGATGCATGTTGCTTTGACGTATTAAATGATTTATAGACACGGTATTCATAATTTTATTGAACGAAAAGTACATACTAGGCCGAACAGCTGACCAAGGACACAGATGGGAATATTATACACTGACGCTCCCCGCTGAACGTAATTGATAGTTTTCCTTTAGGACTTTATAGTGTCGGATGATGATTCGTAAGTTTCAAAATACAAATTCACTTAATGATTACTGAACACACGTGCATGTTGTTGCACAGAACTATTAAATATTATATTTGACTCGTTATATAGATTAAATAGACTGCATAGATATTTCTCTATCTTCAATTTTATTGCAGGTAAATATGGTGTTCCGATAGGGCCATTAGCAAGAGTCTAAAAGCGCGTTAGCAACATCGCGACGGCGCTTTTATGACTAGACGCCGTCGTGCAAATGCAACTTTACACAACACGCCGTCGCGCTACACATGTAACACACAGCAAGCCATCATGAAACACGACATCGCGCTAACACAACTTACACAACAGACCGTCGCGCTAATACGACTGTACACAATACGTTGTCGCGCTAAAACAAAAAAACACCGTCACACTAACACATAAGTGTTAGCGCGACAGCGTATTGTGTACAGTTGTGATACACGACGGCGTGTTGTGAACGTCGGCACCTTGGCGATGTTGCTAGCGCGCTGTTAAACTTTTGCAAGAGGCCTTATCGGGACACCATAGGTAAAAGCCCCATTCAGTAAAAAGAGAAATTGACCCAAGTTAGCTTTAAACACGATGTGTTTGTGAAACACACAAATGCTCTCGACTGTGGCAAAGTTTTACTGTAAACAATAGTTCCTAGATACTAGATATATTCTATTTATGTGACGATACGAGATTTTAGCGGACAGAGAATGTTCAAACCATCACCAGACTTTAGCGGACAGAGAATGTTCAAACCATCACCTACAATGTTTTGATTTGTCAGATGCGGCGCGAAGATCGCAGACAGAAGTACGGAAGGACAAAACCGATATGTTCCGATTTTGGGGACATGAAAATGTTAGAGCCGCCAGTCCATCAGAATCTTTAAGTAATTTCACCACTTGACCTCAACCACGACAATTTATTTAATTCATAGTTGCTTTTGCTCTAAAGATTGGTGCACAAACAAAAAAATATGCTCATGACCACAAACATGTATGATCTGTTTCAGTCATCTTCATAGGTCTGAAATTATAACTCATACATACATGTACAGTGAAAACTGTCTAATCCGACACCTGTGCAATCTATTTCACTTTAAAATCCGACCCTTAAAGCCCTTATTTAAATTCCTATTTTACTGTTTTCTATGTTATGTACACGGTGCAATCCGACACCCTTTCTAATCCGAAACGAAATTTTGTCTCCAGTGCATGTCGGATTAGACAGATTTCACTGTAGTTCGTACATGTATAACGGCGATATCTTAGTTAGTCTGCCAAGGAGACCCTGAATTACAGATAATGAGACTGGCTGCTTATTTACCCTGTTAGCCTTAATTTACGATTGTTAATATAGTTCGACTAGGATCCAATAACAGGGGGAGAAGGACATCTAACTTACAATTTAGTCTGCATGCTTCCAGTTTTGACCAGACGGGTATTCAACTTTCGTGTGCTTTATTTAAAAATCGGCATCATCCTAGAGCAATATTGGTTACTGACGTGTTATATTAGTTCATTAGCTCTTATAATATAATATACCCACTTAATCGTCAAAAAAAAAATTGGGGAAACTTCATACACGTAATTTATCAGGGGAAATTTACATGAGTTTTGACAACAGTGAATATAGATTTTAATTTTTAAGGGGAACCAGATTTCACTTGCCGGTAGAGGACTTGCATTGCTCAAGCTTAATTGTCTTTCAAGAGCTTTTTTTTTAAATTTTTGATTGGTCTTTACTGAATATATACAAATACTGAATTTATCAGGGCTCTAAGACAACTAACTACGTGCATAATTTGGTTTTGGTTTAAATCTATGACCACCTTTGAACATAAAAAAAATCTCAAAACAGTCAAAAGTGATCACAGTTATATTTTCTAAAAATATTACAACGCTCAGAATGCAATCTGAATGCATAGACCGAATTAATTTGTTTTTTTGGAGCCCAAGTACATGTAGCACAACACGGTCTCTTGAAAATTTATTATACATGTTTTTTTACTAGAGGTTGGATCAGGTGCCATGAAGTAGTAAACATCCCCCTATCGACCAGTCACAAACGCCATTATTTTCTTTGGATCACTAGGCTACATGTAATTCTGTTGGTCAGATTGTAGTTGATACTAGATTAATTGTGAATTGATAAATCATCATCAAACTTTCATGAAGACCTTCTTGTCAAAGCAAGCTCTTATTTCTCCGCACTAACTTTATTTTTTGGAACTTGGTCATCATCTCTGGTTTATCATATGAATCAGAAGCGGTCCAAGTACAGTACAGTGTAAAAATCCAGATTATATCATTGTTGCTCTCTGCTTGGCTTAACAAGTTACAAGAAATGGATGCGATTATCACACACGTTAAAGTGATTTGACATAGGCCTCTCTCACGATGGTTGTAGATCCACACAATAACTTAAAACTCTAAGAAAATTATTAGCATGATTCAAAGAGAGTAATTTATAGTTTTCAATTGGCAAATGTTATGATTTAAATCAATTTAATCGTCAAAATTCTAGACATTCCCATTTTTCTATAATGTTGGGAATACCCGTTTGTTATACACAACTCCTCCTATACCACTGAATAAAATTTAATGACACTTTTACAGAATCTTTATTACATATTGCCATTGTGCACCTCTTATTTTTTGTTTTGATCTGAAAGACATTTGGGGTTTCCCATAGCAAAATATGAACAATGCCATTCTTTCCATTATAGTGGGGTATCCATCTCTTATCCGCAAATCATCCCATAGCACTTGATAACATTTAATAAGACTTTCAGAGAATCTTTTTTACGTAGTGCCATTGTGCACCTTCTATTTAATGTTCTCTTCGGACAGGTACATGTATTTGTCTATTTATTTTTGGTAAAATTTGTATATTTTTCAATCGCCAAATTATTTACTGCGGGAGTATATCAATATAATCGTCAAAATTGAAGTTTTATTAATAATGGCCACATACATGTACCGGTATTAAAAGTGCAATGAACTGCCTCATCGCTAATTAAAGAGTTAATGCAGTAGTGATACTTACTGAAGAAAGTTATTTTGTGAGTACTTAATTTAGGGAAATCACCGGCATTCATTAATTTGCGAAAATATGTAAATTCACGAGTACCTCGTTTCATGAGAGAGAAAAAAATCGCGACCACTGATACGTTACTTCTTGTTTTTAAAATTCAATCTTAAAAGTCAACTGTTTTTACCAGAGTAAATAATAGTCGGTGCAAAATAATTTGTTGGGTACTTGTTGAAAACTTGCTGCAACTTCGCTTATACAGGAAATGGTCAACATTATATACTTGATACAGGCTGTCACAGTAGCTCAGTCGGTAGAGCACTCGCTCCGTGATCGGAAGGTCGTGTGTTCGAATCAGGGCCGCGACTGACCTAAGCCGATAAAAATAGGTAGCAACTTTTCCTTCGCCAATTGCTCGGCACTTTGAGGTGAAAGTTGCGGGTCCTTCGTATGAGACTTTGAAAACCGAGGCCCCGTGTCACGGTAGATGTAGGCACGATAAAGATCCCCCACTGCTCAATGGCCCTAAGTGCCGAGCATACATGTATGTCTTAATTTGAAGCCCTTCACCGGTATATCTTAACGTCTCTACATGAGTTAAAAAATCTCGAACGGGACTTAAAACAACATACAATCAATCAATATACGTGATACTACTCTGTAAAAAAGTAGAAACGATCTCAATATTATTTACTTCGGGGAAAGGTTGGCGAAAATCACAAAATTAAGGCATATATTGTTTGTAAAGATTAAATATATTTAAAACTAAAAATTACTTCCGGTGGAAATAAAATGAGATTTAATTTAATATCTAACAAGAGTTGTTCATCGATATTAATTTTAATTTTTTTTTTTTTTTTTGCATAAGAAACGTAAAGATGTGTCAACACTGTAATAAAAAAGAGACATCAAGTGCAAATGGAACATTTTTGGGATGAAGTTGATTCAACGCTCGTATCAGAATGCAATCTTAATGCATTTACCGAATTTGTTTTAGGAGCCCAAGATAATGTAAAGGAATCCCGCCTCATGAAAATGTATTATACAAATCCATGCATAAATATAATCCACTAGAGCCGAGGATTCACTTTTGATCACTTTGCCATTTTTTTTTAAAAGTCAGATTGATTGTAGAGAATAAGATTGTTTATGAATTGATAAATCATCATCAGTCTATCATGAATGCTTTCTTGACCAAAGCAAGCTCTAATACTTATATTTCTCACACTACATATTTTTTGTGGAATTTAGTCATTATTTCTAATTAATCCTCATCATAGGAATCACATTTGTTAATAATGCAAAGCGCTCCATGTACATGTCCTTAGGACATGAATGCCCCCGGCGTATGGTAAATTTGTATTGTAACATGAAATGTACATGTTTCTTGTTCTTTCAGTCTGAGCTAGTAGTAAAATATGATGTAGAAGGAATGATTTTTTTTTTTCATATCCATGATTGATAATTTAAGTTTAATTCTTGTCTTTTGCAGCGTAGTATTTGTTCATCCTATCTCTCTGACAGCCACGAATGATACCTCATTGCCTCAAATTCATTCTCTCTATGTGTATCACATTATATCATTTAAGATGTTGTAGTTGGAATGCTCTCATCAAGATTTATCTGGAAGTTGCATCTAGTAAATGAAAAGAGCCTACAGATTTCTCAAACTTGAGAAATAAATTCCTTTTATGATGCTTTATAACTATAGCTCGGTCAAATAAGGTGAATCGGGGCAAAATTTGCAAGAAAACAAGACGAAAAACCATCTTGTAAACTGTCATTTTCCGTGAAAAATTAAGAAAGTCAGTCACGAATATGGGAGTTTTTTTTCCATATCAGACGAAGGAAATGTATTCAGATTGCCTACAGTCTCCCAGAAAACGGTAATTTGTATGTTCTTAGCCTCTTCTTTAAAATAATGTAAAATTGAATATAGGTATCGGGATTACTTTTCACATGATTTCAAATTGAATGCCATGAAGATACTTTATTTTCTACATAATTCTATTGGAGCTGTAAAGTACGGGAAAAGGAAAGTTTAAATTGATTATGACGTCATAATGGATCTAGCACCGAAAAGACGGTCTAAAGTCATTTACTAGATCTTGACCTTAACGAGGTTCGTTCCTGAAGTTTTGAGCGGATTTTTGTGTAGACCTCTATCTAAAAAAATCTGCATAATATTTTAGTTCTTACAATAAATTTGGATTCTGCAATGCTAATTTAACTATATTCAATTAAACCCCCATGATTAAATTCCATACTGAAAGCATTAAGTTAGGAACTATATTTTGTGGCGGAAGGTTTTATAGAAGAAAATGATCAATTTTTCTCATTCAAAATAGTTACAGTATTGTTAAGTTTGGATTCCTATTTTTACATGCAGCCTGCACACAAAGTTATTATACCCCACGCAACAAGTTGCGTGAGGTATAATGTTTTTGACCCGTCCGTCAGTCAGTCAGTCAGTCAGTGTGTCAGTCAGTCAGTCAGTCCGTCAGTCCTGTTTTTTTGTCAGCGCAACTCCTCATAAACCGCTGCACAGAATTTCGTCAAACTTTGCAGATATTTAGGACACAATGTGTAGATGTGCATATTACCAGGAAATTCCGATTCCTTTATTTTTTCTTGGAATTTCGGCACTTTTCAACTTAGATTTTTGGCCATATCTTGAATATGGAGATGAACAGTTTGTCAGCGCAACTCCTCATAAACCAATGCACAGAATTTAGTCAAACTTTGCAGATATTTAGCACACAATGTATAGATGTGCATATTACCAGGAAATTCCGATTCCTTTATATTTTCTTGGAATTTCGGCACTTTTCAACTTAGATTTTTGGCCATATCTTCAATATAAAGATGAACAGTTTGTCAGCACAACTCCTCTTAAACCGCTGCACAGAATTTGGTCAAACTTTGCAGATATTTAGGACACAATGTGTAGATGTGCATATTACCAGGAAATTCCGATTCCATTATTTTTCTGGGAATTTCAGCACTTTTCAACTTAGATTTTTGGCCATATCTTGAATATAGAGATGAACAGTTTGTCAGCGCAACTCCTCTTAAACCGCTGCACAGAATTTGAACAAACTTTGCAGATATTTAGTACACAGTGTGTAGATGTGCATATTACCAGGAAATTCCGATTCCGTATTTTTCTGGGAATTTCGGCACTTTTCAACTTAGGTTTTTGGCCATATCTTGAATATAGAGGTGAACAGTTTGTCAGCACAACTCCTATTAAACCGCTGCATAGAATTTGGTCAAACTTTGCAGATATTTAGCACACAATGTATAGATGTGCATATTACCAGGAAATTCCGATTCCTTTATATTTTCTGGGAATTTCGGCACTTTTCAACTTAGATTTTTGGCCATATCTTCAATATAAAGATGAACAGTTTGTCTGCGCAACTCCTCTTAAACCGCTGCACAGAATTTGGTCAATCTCTGCAGATATTTAGTACACAGTGTGTAGATGTGCATATTACCAGGAAATTCTGATTCCATTATTTTTTCTGGGACTTTCGGCACTTTTCAACTTAGGTTTTTGGCCATATCTTGAATATAGAGATGAACAGTTTGTCAGCACAACTCCTCTTAAACCGCTGCACAGAATTTGAACAAACTTTGCAGATATTTAGTACACAGTGTGTAGATGTGCATATTACCAGGAAATTCCGATTCCATTATTTTTGCCTTAAGAGTTTTGCCTTTTATTGAAGAAACTTTCCAGCTAGGTAATAAGAAACTCCACTGGAATCAGCTTTTTATAATGAAATTCTATGTGAAATATTTTATGACCTTAAAAGACCCCTATTGATTTTGAGGTCAAAATATTAATGGTTTAACACAAACACACACTCACACACACACCATCTTCGATAGTTCTCCCCCCCCCCCCTTCAAATTGGTGTGCTTTGCCTTAAATAATTTCATAAGTACAGTATATAAACAGATTCATATGACTACATCATAATTTTGTTTCCATCAATTATTTAAATGTGTAAACTGTCATGTGTTGGACATGGACTTACACTCATTAACAAATCGAAATCACTGAGGAATTTAAATAACAGTTTGTCAGCATGATTCCGGCACTGAATTTCCTGAAACTTTGTAGGTATTTCAGAATAATATATAGATTTGTATATTACCAAGAAATTTTGATTCCATTATTTATCTAGAAACTTCAGCCCAGTTAAATTTGTAACATACATGTACAAAGATTTGAATGTCCTTATATGCAAGAAGTTTTGATGTGATGATTTTTTGCAAGTAATGCCCCTTTTTTGAATTATACTGTGTATTTAAAATGCACTGTGCCATTCATTACGTGTTGCATTGTCGAGTTTTGGGGAAGCGTGGGGTATGTGAGCTTGCTCACTTTTTCTTTCATTTTGAGCTGTGAAATGTTTTATGCTGGTCCTAAATAATATATTAAATTAACCGTCATGAATTCTGTCATCATATTGGACAAATATAACAAATATATTGTGAAAGTCTTGGGAAAAAAGTAGCCCATTTTAGGCTAAAAAATAGCACTATTTTAGTTTTATCTAAAAATTAACATCACAGACCCCCACTTTTAATTTTATTTTCTGAATAAACAAGATAATTTTAACCATTCTGCTTAAACTCAGAAAAATGTCATTACTTTCATATGATTTTATTGCTTGTTAAATTTTTAATGCCAGAAAAATGACATTTTTTGAGTGCAAAAAGGTCAAATAATTGACAATGCGAAGTAATTTGAAACTTTTTTTGTTGTCACAAATTTTAAAGAGACTATTCAAGACGAAAAAAGACTGTAT
The DNA here is from genome assembly GCF_033153115.1 of Saccostrea echinata. NCBI lineage: Eukaryota > Metazoa > Mollusca > Bivalvia > Ostreida > Ostreidae > Saccostrea > Saccostrea echinata. The sequence continues at coordinate 24,449,351 of NW_026889751.1, forward strand.
TTGTTCCCATAATTTATTTGGATAAAAAATATTAGAGGAAAAACTTTGAAAAATTGATTTATGTGTTAGACATAATTACAGTGCAAAAAGGTCATATTAAATGCTCCGTAGCGCCGAAAGAAGCGCATTGACCCCCATTTTTGGTTTTGATTTTTAATTAAGCTATGTGTATAGATTCCAAAAATATACTTGATAAAAAAAATTCTCTATACTTTTGATAACAGGATCCAACCTCCTCAAGTAGTCTTTTATAGAATACAAATAAGATAAACTAAATGCAAAATGAGAAGAAAAAAATCAAATGGAAGAATATTGTGACACAGTTGATTTTCTTTTACCAATTTGTATCAGTGAATGAAGTTTAATGAAAAGTTTTCTAATGAATTCTTTAAAACAAAGGTAAACTCAAAATAAGGAAAAGTGAGGTCAAGGTCATAGGGAAGGTCAAGATCAGGAAATTATGATGACAAACTTAATTGCTCAAACCGATACAGTGTATGTATCTTTGTTCGAAGTTTGATGAAATATCGTGAAAAGTGAAGTTCAAAGGGTCTCAGCTAGGTCATAGGGGAAGGTTAATGTCAGAAAATTATGAGACAGTTAAATTTCTGTGACTTTGGATGGAGCTTGCCTATAATATCTTGAGAAGTAAAACTTCAAGGTCAAGTGGAAGATCAAGGTCAGAAATTATGACGCATTTGAGTTACTTTCATCAGTACATTGTGCATCATTGTATGAAGTTCGTTGAAAATATCCTGAGTAGTTTCTTTGAAAGTGAGCTAAATGCTGAATGAGGAAATGGAAGGTCAAGGTCATGGGGTGGATCAAAAACTTCTGAATATCTGACATCAGAATGCACCTTTACATAAAATTTGTGAAATGCTATTTACAGTTCCTTTGAAATTGAGCGAAGCGCAAAAGTCAAATTCATTGCAAAGGTAAAGGTAAAAAAAGGATGACACAATTAATTGCGCTCACCAGTATGAGCTATTTTTGTATGGAGTCTGATAAAAATAACTTTAACAGTTTCTTTCATACTGATCTAAACGCAGTGTGACTTCCAGACAAACGGACGAACAAAAAAGTAGGACTTATCATTGACATGATATACATGGCCATATACATATATAATAAATATAATCCAGACAATACGTCAATGTTGCTAAAAGAAATGGATGCGGCATCTATCACGCACATGGGACTTGTCTACTGATAGTTGATTATTAGTATGTGGGTATTAATGTGGACAGAAATATCACGTACATGTATTGAAATTCTGAGAAAATTAGTATAATGATTATGATATCAAAGATGCATGTCTGAATGTATACACGTGACAACACCAGGTGTTTATTTCTTGATCCTCCTTAAAAAGGAGGGAATCCATCCTAATTCTGCCAAAATTTAAGTACACATGAAATAAACTTTAACTACGTCCATGCTTTTAATATTGCACTAGCGTTCCAATGTGTGGGATACTTATTTTTTTTACGTATTTTACTACTTAGAAAGACCACACATGCCACCAAATCGCCAATTATTGAATCATCTTTTCTGAAAATGTAAGTACCCAGAACACATTTTAATATTTTCCGCGTAACTTACTTTTCACAGTTGAACTTAACTGCTTAATTATTGTATTGTATAGGTTCGGCACGTTCTCAAGTTCTGATAAATTAGGTAATTGCGTCATGTTCTGACTTTAAATAATGTGTAATTAAACAATATACCTCGAACTTAAGCAACAATTGTTCTTTAATTGTTCACAGTTGAGAGATAAAAGAATGTTTTATATGGGAACCATATTGTGCTGAAATTATTTCAAAGGGAAATCGAAGACATACCTCTTGAAACAACATGTATCATTTCAGTAGGATCTGAAAGAAACAATACTTTGAAATCAACAACCACTAACTCACGAGTTTTAACACTTGCTGCGACCGGAATCTGAAAAGTTAACAGGAAATGAACCTTTATTTGCTGAGTTTTTCCAATTATTAAATATTATGTTTACTATAAATACAAAAACGATACGCCCCAAAAATGATGAACAGGTGCTGTAAAAACCATGTTTATAAAATAAATAAATCAATTTATTTAAATTCAGAATTATTTTAGTTATCTAGCAAAGAAAATATGCCGAAATCATTTATTCCATGCATATTATTCATTTTTGATATACAGAAAATGCATGTATATTTTTAGGATGTAATTAGTATGTTATCTTCTTTTATTTTCATAAATCCTTGATGAGTATATTCAATTCGCTGTTGTGCTTTTGCACATTCTAGATTTCAGTGTTATACGATGATAATTAGCACTATTACCCGTTCCATATTGGTCTTCCATATTACCTGGTATTGCAGGAATCCCATCATGGAAATTGAAATCTTATGTTGCTGTAGATTAAAAAATGACGACGAAGAAAAAAACCCATACGTAATAGATGCTTTTGAAAAAAACTTTTAAAGAGAGGGATTATTTTTTTAGTTCGGAAAGTTAATGGCAGTAATGAAAAGTGCGTCTTATCCTATATCTTCGTTAAACACTATATAGTTCCCCCTATCGGGAATTTCAAAATGCTACGAAATCGATTTGCATATATTGAATTATGTTGGAAGGTGATTAAGTTATTCTGAAAACAATTGATTTTTGGTTGATCATCCCCACTCTTCTTATATTGGCAGAAAAATTCATTTGTAAAAAAAAATAATAATAGACATATAATTCTTGACTTTTATGAGACCATTTCAATAATTAAGCTAACAGAGAAAGACAATATTCACAGAGCCCCAGGGTCGAGTTCAAAATTGTTCTTGGAAATCACCATATGTTATTGGCCTCATAAAAGTCAATAACTGGTTTTTAAATAAAACAATATCAACTAACTCGCAGTCACTCATGAACTAAAAAGATTTATATTGAATAAATAATCAACATCAGTCAGGTTAAATAAATGAACCTCTTAAGCATTTGATTCCCACCAAAATTTGCTTGTAGGTAATAGTGGAAGTGCATGGAAAGATAAAGAGGATTGCAAAAGAGAAACGTGCACAAATGTGCTGGGTGGTTTCTATAATAGTGGCAGCTGAAGATCTATCAAGGTCTATCATTTAACACTAATCTCACACTTTTTTCCATATTGATGACACAAGAGGGTTTGAACCTGAAGCAGAACACGATGCTGTATTTTCAATTAAACTCTCAACTTTCATGCTGCGAAGTAACTCATGTAGATTACAATACGCATCGTTTGTTCTCCTAATTCTTTCACTACATTATCTTGTTTTGTGTCGTTCAGTTACATGTATGTAAGTTTTGCTTACAGCTAAATGCAGTATTTTTTTAAAAAGAAAAGACTTGCGTGTTCTGGTATTTTTTCAACAACAGCGTTTTCAATGCCGGCAGAGTTTCATCCAACTTTGTATAGATTGAAAAGCCGCAATGTATTCCCACATTGTCAATATAAGACCTGCTTCTGGAAGGGACAATGAGTTTAGGGATTCAACAAATATTAATGATTTACTTTTATACAGTAAAAAATCAGAAGAGGTGTATTAAGAATAAACGTATTGTTTAAAACCTGAGATACTTTATTCATCTCTTCAATAACACAAATGAAACATAATCTGAAGCCATTGAATAATAATTCTCAAGACTTATTTTCTTACAGTGTCTACCAATATATATGTATTAAATTTGATAGAATTAAATATAAAAAAAGAAGAGTGATTTGTAGGTACACAAAATCAGTTAAGGCAACAGCTAGTGTTCGAGGAAAAAATATACATTGTGTGGACCATGTGCTCTTTTTGAATATTTCAAAGTCTTTGTAAATTTCTCCTGAACATCGTACGTAATTTGTAATCTGACCGTCCATTTCCTACGTCATGACTTACAAAATTATATTATTCTCGACTCTCAAAGAAGGTTAAAAATATATAATTGCTATATATACTTTTTCAGGTTTTTTGAAACTGAACCAGATTTGAAATCATTGTTCCCAAAAATCGTTCAAATGAACAACGAAAATAAACTGGAATACGACATCGATAGAGAGATGTTACAGCGCCATGCTGTCACGGTTTTAGAGGGACTAGGAGCGGCAGTAGAGAGTTTGGAGGAGTCCGATTTCCTTAATAGTGTCCTCATTTCTATTGGTCAAACACACGTGAAAAGACACGTGAAACCTCAAATGTTAAGAGTAAGTCGTTCTTATAATTTTCTGGAAAATCGAAAATACTCCATGGCAAGTCTTTGAGGCAGTTTGAGGGCGGGGGGAGGGGGGGGGGGTCTTTGTTGAGTGATTTAAATTGTATTTCATGTAAAGTAATAATTTCAACTGTTTACCATTATACTTATCATTATTATTTTGTGAATTTTACTTTTGTACTATTCTATGTATTTTTTGTATAAAGTTCTGTGTAATTAGCTAAAAGTGAAAGTTATCACGATAAATTTCAATGCTAAAAGTTTAAACAAATCTTATATCCTGATTTTTGTAGAGGTTGTGGCCGTCCTTAAACCACGGACTTAAACACTGTTTACAAGAAAACTACACGAAAGAAGTGAACGAAGCTTGGAAAAAAGTTTATTTCTATGTGTGTTTCCAGATGAAAAGGGGAATGGAAAATCCGGATCTCGATTTTGACTCTTACTGCAACACTGGTACCGGCTGAGACAGTGACAGCCATAAAAACTGTTTTCGACTGTGTTTTACATAAATTCCTTAAATAAGTTTATTTCTTTTTTCACGAGTCTTTGACTGAATATGCTTCGAGACACGTTCTGAACTCAGTAAGCAAAGTAATGATGTGAAAAGTATCATGAGGTTTGGCGAAGCTTCTGTAACTTTATTGAAGGGTTTCCCATGAGCCAGTTGGGGAATTCCCAGAGGAAATGTAAAGGTGATTGGCCTTTTGCGTCTATTGGTAAACACATCGGTAATGGTTAATTAGAACGCATTCCCTAAGCCTACTTCTTGTATATCTGATTACGGCTTTTACTGTATATTCTATTTAGCATTAATCTTTGTAAGGACATGACTTCCTCGAGAGGTAAAACTCGAATGTATAAATTAAAATGATTTTGTCAAACTTTATCATGTGTTACGTGTACGAGTTTTGTTTTCTGATTAAAATTTAAAGATTTAGAAAATAAAAACATTGAAATCTTTGAAATGTAATTGTAAATGTTGTCTTGTTGAATAAAATATGAATAATTTCTTTTCTTCTCTTTCTTCTATAATTTAGTGAGCTAAAAATTGTACATAGATTACAGGTACATCCTATATACATGTAATTGATACCAGGATGATAAAAGGTCTATTACTGAAGACTAGACATTATCCCCAAAGTGCTACATTTGTAAATTCGGTGGATGTCAGGAATCACATCGGTGGGGGGTCGTCTGCAAAACAAAACACGTAGGGACAATTCTGCCCGACGTCTGTCTGTCCATCCGTCTGTCTGTCATACCTTATAAATGTACATGTATCTTTAGAACTGATAGAGGTAGGGATTTGATAGTTTGCTCGTGTACATGTATATATAGCTTACAAAAACGGCTTTTTCTAAAATACTAGGGTTTCCGGCCTTGTTAGATTTGAACTTAACCTTTGACCTACATGTACATATTAAAATGCACAATACTGCCATTTTAGCATATTATTTGACCTTTGAGAGGTAAGCTGTGTTATTCGGCTTCTCATAAAAATTGCACGTATCAGCTTTACAGTCTATTTGACCAATGATTTATTTTTCAAGAATTCTCCGAACTGTCATGCCATGAATTTTAAGAGGTGGAGCTTTGATAACTAGCATTCATGAATGTATATGCTTATAACCTCATGACACTTTCAAAGTGTATTAATTACATTAACCACACAAACTGAAATTTAAATGCATTCTGTGAACAATCGGAACATCATACGGCCTTTTCCGTCAACCGAGATTCAACTTCGTTTTTATCGACTTTGATGGAAAAAGCCGATTGATGTTCATGACTTGACGAAAAAAGCCGTGTGATATTCCAGTTTGCTCCGTAGTTTGTCTGTAAATTTCGTGCATCTGGGAGATTTTCAAAATAAACTCATATGAATCAATGAAGAAATAACTGTTTTTGATAAATTCAATTTTATTATTCATTCTAACTTTAATTTCTATTGATAGTAACTTTTATATTATCTAACACAGCCGTGTTTTTCCCTTTCCTTGAACTAGAGTTAATATGAGCTTTAAAAAATTCCACCTTTTAGATTTGTTTGTCTTTAATGCTGCTACATGTATAAAGGCGACACGTGCATTCCCAGGAATACTCTAGTTTCACTTTATCATGCAATGAAAAATTAGTTCAAGGTATCACACCGGTAATTGACCAATCAAAATGAACTTAATCAATTAATAAAGAAATATTTTTTTTATTGTGAGAAATTTTTTAATTTCCCTTATTCTATTTTTACATTATATGTATCTGTGCTTAGGATATTTTATGTACTTTGTAAAATATTAAAGGTTTTTGACAGGAACTATTTCTTTCGGGGCATAGGAGGCCACTTTCTGGGGTGCACACAGGATGTTTATAAACACATTGAATACACGTGGTTTTGAGGGTATTCCTGTTTGCGGATGGAAAAAATCAGAAAATGCCGTGTAGGTACCCTATTTTTTGGTGTCAGCTGATGTGACTGGTAACGTTTAACACTTCCTGCTAAATATTTTTTCATGAATTCGAATACCTGATTTTTAATGATTTTTTATTCTATATAGAGTTACATAGTGAAAACAATTACCGGTGTGATACCTTAAAGGCAGATTGATACGATATTTACATTGTTTTTGTTACCTTAGCTACACAAGAGCAAACATCAGTAAAATACGTTCTATAAAGAGGCAGAACACATGATTCTCCTCGCCCCTTATAGTCATTGTCTGAGAATGGTCAACGCCAGGGAATTAAATGCATTAATTAAGTTCTAAAACTATTGATTCAGAAAAGCTTTAAAAGGTCATGAATTTTACAAATTTTGATAGAAGGCTGCTAAGTGTTAATCAAAATCATGCAAACAACTCGTCCATCAAATGGAGGAGAGAGAGATTTTCAAATGTATATTTATATTTTTTCAATATATGACCAACTTTACCCTTACATAAGTCCTCAAATCAAGGAATTTTAACCCACCCCCCCCACCCCCCCCCCCTCATTGGCTAAAACATGGACCGAGGGGACATGAATTTCACAATTTTGGTACGAGTTCATTATGATCATTGAAACGGTTTGTCTGATAAATGTCCATGAGTCTACCACAGGTGAAACTATTCAAATTTGTAAACCAAGCCCCATCTTAGGGCTTAAATGTCAGAGGTCATGAAAATCACAATTTCGGATAACTGCTCACTGCTCATTATAATCATGCCATCACTTTGACTGCTTCGCGTCCAGGAGTAAAAAGTCCTACGATGGGGCTTAGTTTGAAAATACTAGTACGTTACATATTAGAAAACTTTAATCTATTTTAAAAAAATCGGAAGTACATAAATTGTATATGCAGACAATCTTTTAGCAAATGGTCAAGATTTCTTGTTTAATTTATTATTAAAATATTAAAATTGATTCCAAGCAGAAAGTACATGCATATTCATTCCATATAGTAATATGTGTAATGAATTGTCCTGCTTTAGGTACATATTTCAATCAAAATAATCCCTTTAAAATACAACTGACTGTTAGTGTATTTGTAAATCTAGTCTTTGTGGGAATGAATCTGCGGGTTACACAGGTAATTGGAAAGAATACGGAACAAATTTATTGTTTTTCTCAATCTTCCGCAATTAACAACGGTACCGTGCATGGTGTACCGTGATGGATTGGTTTTGTAATAGAAAAAAAAAATATGAGAATAGACAAGCTGAAGAGTATTAAAGATCTTCAATTATTTGCTTATGATAAACACATTAAAGCACAGGGAACATAATGCCAGCATTATTGTAATAAAATATGATAAATGAGCCCGAAGTTCAAACGACGCTCATCTAAATAAACAGACGAATCTCAATCTAATACAGCGATTTATGGCGATCAAACATATGGAAAATAGAATTTTGTGTGAAAATATCCCTCATTAATCGAGGATTGAGTATTATAATATTTCACAGGTGCGTACTATAAGGAAGGCGATGAGGAGAAGAGAAGAAAATCTGATTTTCTCCAATCCTTTTTCCCCCGCTGGTGAGCTCCAAACAAACTTTTATAACACTTACTGTTTTCTCAGATTCTAAGATTTCATTGTCAATGTTTTAGCAATCAATCCATTTCTCTTCCCTTCCCCTGTATCACATTTGTTAATAATCCAAAATATTTTCCTACCATTTCATTTGTTTTATTTGAGCTATATTTATCGTATTTGAGTTAATTTATCTTAATTTTCAATATAAGGTTACATACGCATCGAAGAGTAGATCAATCTAAGGCATGGCCGTAGGAACCGGGGGGGGGGGGGCACGGGGGGGGCGTGCCCCCCCCCAATAATTTTGCCGATATATAGATTACTATAGTAAACATAGATACTATATGCTTGTGCCCCCTCAATAAAAACGTCTGATGACCTTTTTTTTTTTTTTTTTTTTTTTTTTTTTTGCTTGTCAGGAAATTTTTGGTAGTGCCCCCTCAACTGTCAACTGAAAAATGTATGGCTGTGCCCCCCCCCCCCCAAGTGAAATTGCTTCCTACGGGCTTGTAAGGTATCTTGATACTAAAGAGGTGGGGAAAATTGTAAGATGTGAAATCCATATTGGAAATTTTATCACCTTAATGGTGATACCAAGCACTTTTCGGTATAGTTGTTCGGCGAAGATGTACGGTATATGTTCCAATTTTTTTTAGCACTGATATACTATGAACGCATGCCTTAACCATATTCATTGATGAATTTGATTAAACTGGTTTCATTCTTATTTTCTACAGATTAAACAAGTAATCTAAGAGAATCTCTTTCACTTGAACGAATTCATACTTTGAGACTTATACCAGAGACATCCATGCGACAAGGAATCTCTGTACTTTTCTGAAGAATCGAAATGGAGGATATAGGAATATAAAGACGAACTGAAAAAATAGAGTCTAATTAATCAATCTTGTACAGGATAATAGCTAGTCTTCAATTAACGCCTCTCAATGTAACCTTTAACCGATTCAAGACCTTTTCTTGAATTGGATTGCCATTTGGCAGACGAAGTCAAAACCCTTAGAGAAAATTACTTCAGTTTTTAGCTCACCTGAGCCGAAGGCTCAAGTGAGCTTTTCTGATCACATTTTGTCTGTAGTCCGTCTGTCCGTCTGTCCGTCTGTCTGTCCGTCTGTAAACTTTTCACATTTTCGACTTCTTCTCAAGAACCACTGGGCCAATTTCAACCAAACTTGCCACAAAGTATCCTTGGGTAAAGGGGATTCAAGTTTGTTCAAATGAAGGGCCACGCTTTCTTCCAAGGGGAGATAATTAAGAATTCGTGAAAAATTAATGGCATAATTAAAAAATCTTCTTCTCAAGAACCACTGTGCTTGAAAACATGAAACTTATGTGGAAGCATCCTCAGGTAGTGTAAATTTAAATTTGTTCAAATCATGACCCCCGGGGCTAGGGTGGGGCCGCAATGGGCGATCAAAGTTTTACATAGGAAATATACAGGAAAAATCTTTAAAAATCTTCTTCTCAAGAACAGCAAAGCCATAATTGGTCATATTTATATGGTAGCATCCTCAGATAGTGTAGATTCAAGTTTCTTCAAATCATGACCCCCGGGGGTCGGGTGGGGCCACAATGGGCGATCAAAGTTTAACATAGGAATATATAGGAAAAATCTTCAAAAATCTTCTTCTCAAGAACAGCAAAGCCATGATTGGTCATATTTACTTGGAAGCATCCTCAGGTAGTGTAGATTCAAGTTTGTTCAAATCATGACCCCCGGGGGTAGGGCGGGGCCACAATGGGTGATCAAAGTTTTACATAGGAATATATAGGAAAAATCTTTAAAAATCTTCTTCTCAAGAACAGCAAAGCCATGATTGGTCATATTTACATTGAAGCATCCTTAGATAGTGTACATTCAAATTTATTCAACTCATGACCCCCGGGGGTCGGGTGGGGCCACAATGGGCGATCAAAGTTTTACATAGGAACACATAGTAAAAATCTTTAGAAAAAACTATTTGTTAAGAATAGCAAAGCCATGATTGGTTATATTTATATGGTAGCATCCTCAGATAGTGTACATACAAATTTGTTCGAATCATGACCCCCGGGGGTCGGGTGAGGCCACAATGGGCGATCAAAGTTTTACATTGGAACACATAGTAAAAATCTTTAAAAAAAACTATTTGTTAAGAATAGCAAAGCCATGTTTGGTCATATTTATATGGAAGTATTCTTAGATAGTGTACATTCAAGTTTGTTCAAACATGACCCCTGGGGGTCGGGTGGGGCCACAATGGGTGATCAAAGTTTTACATAGGAATACATAGGTTAAATCTTTAAAAATCTTCTACTCAAGCACAGCAAAGCCATGATTGGTCATATTTAAATGGAAGCATCCTCAGATAATGTAGATTCAAATTTGTTCAATTCATGACACCCCCCCCCCCAACCACTTTTATATTTAAACTTTTCAACCTTTCAAGATTGAAGTGATTTCTGCTTTTTCCTAGCCATAGTGCTCAGGTGAGCGATGTGGCCCCTGGGCCTCTTGTTTATATAGTTTTTAACTGAGTCTTTAATTTAACTGGGTGCTTTTGATAAATAATTGTACTGATACACATGTACATTCCATGCACAATTTTTTGTCATTATAACTTTTAAAATCAATTTTACAGGAAAAAGTATCTTGATTTGCCATACGTTTAACTATAAAACTTAAATCTCGTATCGCAGAGTTATTATAAAGGTTTATACATAAAGTATGGTATAACTTTACAATTTTTATGCTCTCTAACAATAATATGTTATCGAGCGAAAGGGTTTAATTAATAAGGGGAGTGGGTTGGTTGTTTATTGTTTATATAATTAATGCCGAGTCGGCAATATTTCAGCCATGTTTCGTTGGAGATAAAGGGAGTGGGAGTGAGTAACTGAATTCGTCCTCGAATGTCATTTTGTCTCCCGCTTTCACTGAATGTAGGGGATTTGTCCGTCCAAACATCTATCCGTAGGTCCGTCTGTCTGTGTAACACTTCCGTTTCCGGACCAAAGCCTTCGAGCTTTTTCAATGAAATTTTATAACTACCTCAGTCTAGTCTAAAACAGACTCCTTGATTCTGAGGTAAAATGTCAAAGGTCAAGAACAGAAATTCATACATTGCAAACAAATGGTTTTCAGATGAAAACCTAAGTTTTTTTATTGAGCTTTTGCAATAACATTTTGTATCATATTTTTCATTGACTTAAGTGAGACTCATATTGATTTTGAGGTCAAAAGGTCAAGGTCAGAATATCTAATTCAAACGTTGCAAAAATAGTTTCTAGATAATAAGTTTTTTTTTTCTTAAGCCTTTTCAATTAGATTTTATATTAAAACTCCTTATAACTTAAAGAAGACCCCTACTGATTTTGAAGTCAAATTAAAGCAAGGTGAAGGTAAAAAATCATATTTTGCATAAGATAGTTATAACTTTACTTTTCTTTGAGATTTTACAACGATATTTTATACCTTTAGTCATTAAGACTTAAGGAAGATCCCTACTGATTTTGAGATCAAAAGGCCGACTGCAAATTTGGTTTATACTTTCCGTTTGGTCAGGTTAAGCTCAGTGCGCATGGCCAGTAGTATACCATATATAAAAGGCGCGAAGGACTAGTACTATCCATTTGATTGCACAGAATGTCCGCTGAACAACTTTATCATAACTATTACTAGGGAATTAATGGTAATTAACATATTTATAAATCTTTTTGCGTAAGTTCGAACATACGACCAAAATTGATTAAATTGTACGAAGATACTATAACGTGATATCCAACCTGACAACAAGTGTTGTTTTCTCATCCATTCATTTATAGTATATTCATTACGTTATTAATTAAGTTAGTATTGAAATTTGAAGTATCTTTTGCTGTTTTATTGTTTGCCTCTTGATTTTTTTCCTGACCTATCCAGGGAATTACTACACATTGGTTTCACTTTCGTAAAAAAAAATCTCCTTTAATCTGAAGCCTTAGACAGTTAAACCCCGGAAAGTTTATAGTTACCTTATAAGATTAACTTCTTTTTCTAAACAAGTGATCATAGGTGTTTCGCCAGATAGGCATCTGGTCCTGAAAGGTCTTGAACATATTAGACAAGACACCGTTTGTATTTGAAATGTATTTAAAATACATGTTAACCAGTAATGACAAATTGATACATTCATTTGATTCATTTAATTCCCCAGAGTCTGTAGTAGGTAAATTACATATAGCAAAGGGTTGTTCAAATATACATATGCATGTACTAAGACTATAATTCAGTGCACATGGCTCAGTGGTCATAGGTGTTTGGCCACCAGTAACCAAAAGGTGGCTGGTTCAAGCCCCATTGTGGTCACTTGATGTTGTAAGACACTTCCTCTGCATTGTCTCAATCCACCCAGCCGCATTGGGTACCGGCTTACATTGGGTGTTGATCATGACCTGCAATGGACTGGTGTTCTTTTCCAGAGGAAGTCAATGATTCTCATCAGCTTTGCATCACAGAATCTTGGTATAAGCACTGACCTTATGAGCTTCATGGTTCGGAAAAGAATTTAACTTTTTAACTTTATATTATACTTTATATTTTAGGTATAAATAAATCCAATTCCTCCCACATGTGTTATCGCCAATTTGGATTGCCCTTATTGCTCAAACTGAGGCAAAGTCATTTTTGGCCATGGGGCGAGACTTGGTCATTGCCCTTAGATCTAATTTTATCATTTGCCCTAAATTTGTTTCTGCTTGATCTTTCTTTTAATAGGCCTTAACTTTATACAGATAATTTTCACCATAATTATTTTTTTTTTTCTAAATGTCACTTGAATTTTCGTGTTTGACGTCCAGGTCTTCAGATCAAAACACAGAGGCTGATCAGCGTGAATTTTCATTAAATAAAGAATAAAACAAAAATAAATAAATAAAAACTTGTAACGATCGGAGTAACAGGCAAAAACCATCGTAAACGACATCTTGTTCGGTAAGACCAACAAGATTAACACTGACAACATGATCCTCATTGTATGTAACCTTTGCAAAAACCTGGATCAGACAGACAGAAGAAATTGATGGTAATAAAAGTGAAACATCTGCGACTTTGAAACCTAGTAAAGAGAAAAAAGCTGAAAAAAATGAAACTTATTCAAATTGCTTTATTTATTTGAAGAACCGTTATGATATTCACGTTAAAAAAAAACATCAATCTACCTTTAATTTTCAATAGAATTCCATGCAAAATTTTTAAGGTTCATTGACCCTCTGATAAGAGAGATAACTTCTACTGGGTTAAATGAACTTCATTTCTTCATGAAATTGTCAAGTTAAAAGACCATTTCTGTCAAATTTTATCCCCCCCCCCCCCCGGTATGCTTGAAATTGTGTGCATTTTTATTATTATAGATAAGTTTTCTATTTTGAAATAATTTAAAATTCCGCACCAGATTTAATTTTTCGAGGGGAAATCCTACTTTGTATAATAGTTATAGAGTGCGATTTCCTCCCTATAAAATATCATGCCCATACTTATATATGGGGGACGCATTATTAAACCGTCCCCTCTATAATTTTCCCACAAGTGATCTTGCAGTAGGCAATCTTAATAAAACTTAAAAATAATTACACGTATAATCAAAAAGTCTAGTTGCGCATTCAACATTTAAAATTTTCAAAATGGCGACCAGTTCCATTGAAACATACGAAGTATGAAAATGAAAATTTTAAATCTCACTTTTCTCAATAACTGCCCAACCGATTCTTTTGAAGAATATAAGTATTTTTCTTTTTATATGGTCAAACTGGTTTCAGCAAAAAATAATGGTACAATGTAATCGGTTGGACAATTTTTTAACTGTAGCCATGGAAACATATAGGAGGAAGTTTCTTTTAAATAGATTTTTTTATCCAAAAGTTTTTCAAAATACTTGCACGTAATATAAATGCATAATTGTCTCTTAGAGTTTCTAGCCATGGAATTAAAAATGAGTCAATTTCTAAAAATTTGAAATTTTTCAAAATTTTCAGAGATTTTTTGCACTCTGCTTTCAAATCCAATCTTACTCAGATGGGATCGAGGGGACATATTTTTGCTATGGCTTGCAGGAGCAATGTTCTTGTGTTATTTTTTTTTTATTATTGATTTTTGCAAATACTCACAAAATAGCATTTGGAAAGAATAATACAGTTTTAGATTTTTCTCACACTCTCTTTGTAAAAAGCAGCAATCTATAGATAGTTTCCGATAGTCACGATTTTAGCAATTGTAGGAATTATAGATATTATAGCGATTAAAGCTACCTATATTGGATTCGTAAACTTCATAAAAATCCTCACAAGCAAAGATACATGTACGTCGCCAGGTCCAGCAATACACTACCAAGCCTCTATCTTCACTCCTCACAAAAACATAAACTGCCATAATGTTCTAAAAGTGGTGTATATCAGATGTTGATTCTCAAAAAAAAAAAAAAAAAAAAAAGCCAAAGAACTTTTAGAAAATTTAAAATCACCATTTTTTCAGAAGTCTGTAACATTGAAGCGTACGAATTTTCTACACTTTATACAACCATTCCTCACGATAAATTAAAATCTATGCTTTTTTGATATCAAAGACAACTGCTTCTTCAATAAAAATGGAACTCGGAAATTTTCATATCTTGTGATTGGTCATCAAAATTACTTTGTTAAAATCACTCTGATTTTATACATAATTACTCTGAAGTTAATTAAAAAAAGGATGCTTGATGAGTTCCTCATTGACATCATCTATGTAGTCTTCGGAGACCAGGTCTCCAACAATTAACTGTTGGAGATCCGATAGGCACTAATTGTCCTCCTTTATTAGCCACACTGTTTTTATATTTCTAAGAAGTAGAATTTATTCAAAAAACTTTTACATGAAAAGAAAAAAAAACAAACACTTGTTGTGGCCTTAAACTCCACATTCAGATATGTCGATTTATCAATTAACAATAGTTACTTCTATTCATATGTCGACTCGATATATCTAAGTGAACTCGAAATAAAAGATACCACAAAGTCTGACACATCTGTTTTATATTTGGGTGTTTTACTGACTGTAGACAATAAGGGCCAATTAACAACTTAAATTGTATGACAAACGAGATGCTTGTTACAGTAGCGTTTCCATCTTCAACTTTCCTTATTTATGTAGTAATATTCCGTTATCACCTGCATATGGTGTTTTCGTCTCCCAACTTATTCGATATTCAAGTGCATGCTCTGAAACGATTAATTTTTAAAACGAGGCAGACTACGGACAGATAAGTTGATGTTACAGTGATTTCAACAACCTCGTATAAAGTCAACATTTCGTAAATTCTATGGTCGATATAATGGCCTTGTTAGCAAATATAGCCTATCACTGGGTCGTATTTGGCTGACGTGTTTCATACCAATTGCTAGGCCTTTGTTTTTATACTTAATTTGACTACAGAATATTCCGTCTACCTGATCAATACATTGGGCTCAAGGTGGGTGTGACCGGTCGACAGGATATGCTTACTCCTCCTATGGGCACCTGATCCTATCCTCTGGAATTTCCGGGGGTCCGTATTTAATGCCTTGTTCAAAGATTTGCATTGTTTCTAGATTTATTTGAGATCGTTCACTGTTCTTTACATTCACCTTTTTCATTTGAACAATTCTTGGGTCGAAAACACTCATATTTTCATTTAAAAATCAGTTGTCTCATATAAACTTTTAGCCAAAATATTGTCGATCTGATTCTAGCATTGATAAAATAGGGGAAATCCTACTCTGAGAAAGACAGAAGGGGGGGGGGGATTTGGCTCTAGTGTGAGATTTCCCCTCAGGAGGAAGTCCTACTCTATAGTACAGATTCGGGGGGGGGGGGGGGCTGACTATGGGGGAAATCCTAATCTACAACACTAGTACTGCGAGCTTAAATTGAATATTCGAGCTGTAGCAAGACTTACACGTGCAGCAAGACATTCATTAGAGTTTATATATAGTACTAAAACCAAAACAACTGTTACATGTACCATATACAGCTGCAACATTTCAAAGAACCATGATGGAAAACATGGACGACTTTATTCATATATACAGAAAAATACATTGTCTTGACAACTTGTATATTAAAACACGAATCTAGCGAACCTCCAAAAGAAATTAGCAAATAAAAAATATGCTTCATTATATCTCTAATCATTATAAACGGTTTATTTTCATTAGATTTTACTACTTGTGGCATATACAACTTGTGTGTTTTGTAAGTAAGAATTCAGCATGTCAAAGTGTGGCAGAAAATGTGCAGACAAAGCAACGAAAATACTACTCTCAGTTTCTTTGAGAGAACAGGTTAATCAAGTAATAAACACATTACAAATTGAAGATTATGTTAATGAACTGAAAAGCGGGGGTTGAGGGGAATGGTGTTAAAGCATTGTTATTGTACTTTGGGTCTATCTAGTACATTGTATCTCTTTCTTTATATTCCAGTATCCGGATGACATCATAAATTCATTATATTGCCTAAAATGGTCTACAGGTGATAATTTTAGTTAAGCTTTAACATTGAAAATTAGGTTGATGACTCTTTTAATCTCAAAAAGTTCCTAATAATTTTGAGTCCAAAAAGGTGAAGAGTAGAGGTCAGAAGTTCATATTTGGTATGATATGTTTTCCAGATTCACCGCAATACTATTTAAATCAAAAACACGACCTTTATAAATGAGTCAAAAGACAATGTCACAAGCATGTTAGGTCTTCCACGGTGAAGTTCAGCTATTCCACGGTGAAGTTCAGCTATTCCACGGTGATCAGCTACTTATTATTCCTTTAGCTTGGGATATAAATTCCGTTTTCACTTGTTTAAGTAGAATCTGAAATAAATGTTTTAAAAAATTCAGACTTCGCTAAAAATGGGAGTTTTAGTACAAGGAACCCTAAACAAAATAAAATCTTATTACCTTTTACTGTTGGGCCAAGGAAAATTGAAAAAAATATAGAGAAATTCTACGTTCGAAAAATCTAAAAATGAATTTGTAATACTTTATCATTTCAAGATGGATATCTCTGAATATGTATAGCAAACTTGGTCAAGAAAAATATTTTAATGTATTTCAATTGGCATAAGACAGGAAAATCATTCAATTAAACAAAAACAATTAGAGTATTGCCAATTTTTTAAATCTGAATCTGAGATTTAGTTATAGTAGAAAGGAAAAATACTTCAATATACCTGCTAACCATTCGATTTGTTATCAGCACCTAGAGTATTCAGAAAAGTTCTCAAACCAGTTTTGCAACGCTCAGTCAGAAAAAAAGGTTACGCTAGTACCTTAGATCTTACATACATACATTCATGTGATATTTTACCTTTTAAGTGCAGAATAAATGTGAATATCACGAGGAATCTTGAGACAATACTGTAGCTGTTGTGGTTTATGAAAGGCCAATAATATACCAAAACAAAAAAGTAGGACATTATTGGGAACCATTATTGCATTATAGATTCATGCAGAATGATTACATGTATTTGAATTGACTGAGGAGAAGAAAGACATTATTTTAAATCTGAATTGCTTTATAGTGTTTCATAACTAAAGATCAAAATAAAATAAGAACTGTGGCTCGATTCTTTGGACTGATTATTTCAACCTTCTTGACTTCAGAATTTGGCAAGTATCTGAAAATTCAGAATTATCAAAACTGGTTGAAGATAGAAAGAAGAATAGAAAAATGAATCATGTATAGAACATGGAATTCTGGCAATCTACATCTGCTTGATGCTTGAACAGAACAATCACCTACGTATGACAGGCCCGTAGGAAGCAATTTCAGTTGGCGGGGGGGGGGGGGGGGGGGCACAGCCGTACATTTTCAGTGGGGGGGGGGGCACTATCGACTACCAAAAATTCCTTGACAAACACAAAAAGGTCATCACACGCTTTTATTGAAGGGGCACAAACATATAGTAGCTATGTTTTCTATAGTAATCTATATATCGGCAAAATTATGGAGGGGGCACAGCCATGTACATGTACTGAGGGAAACATTTGGTTGAAGTGTTCCCATATTCCTGGAAAAGTAATAGAGGTGTAGATAATATTATGTTCAAGTTGAATAGCAATATTCTTACAAAAGTGAAAAAAAACTACCCTGGCAAGATTTTTATTTGTTCGCATCATGGCTCAAAACAAATTTGAAGTGTTTTACTCAAGGAAAGAAGGTTGAGGATGTAGTAATGTTAATCAATGTTCATTAAATTTGGGAAATATCGATTCTGTCTAATATATTTTCCCACCTTTTAGGTTGATGTTCTTGTGCATCAAGAAGATTGACGAAAAACTTTAACCTTGCCCATAACTTTTGAATGGTTGATGCTAGGGCTTTCATATTTCACATGTGTATTTCTTGTGAGAAGACCTTTCTTTTGAAACCATTAATTTTAACCATTTGATCACAACCTTGATGTTTGACTCACTTTTGAAAATTTTTAACCCTTTCCTTATCTTTTCAATGGTTTCTGCTAGGGCTTTCGTATTTCACAGGTTTATTCTTTGAGGCAAGACCTTACTTTGGGCACCAACATATTTGATTTGCATTTGAGAAAGTTTAACCTTTGCTACACAGGTAAAATT
The DNA here is from genome assembly GCF_033153115.1 of Saccostrea echinata. NCBI lineage: Eukaryota > Metazoa > Mollusca > Bivalvia > Ostreida > Ostreidae > Saccostrea > Saccostrea echinata. The sequence continues at coordinate 24,468,188 of NW_026889751.1, forward strand.
GCAACGTATGTTAAACATATGTTAAACATACGTTTTACATATGTTTTGAAACATACGTTAAACATGAAAAACGAACAACATATGCTTAACATATGTTTGAAAACATATGTAAAACGTATGTTTAACATATGTTTAACATATGTTTTTATCACCATGAATGAACATGTGTTTCATAATACACATGTTGAACATATGTTATACCACGTACTACGGTTTCTGGATTGTAATACATTGTTGCATTTATTTCCTCTTCTTTCCTGGGAAATGTTTTTTTTTTTACCCATTAAAATATTTCATCTCTTCATCTTTTGCTAATAATATGCAGGGCACCAAGTTTGACGTGTGTCCTTCAACAATTATATCTTTTGTGTAAATGATTTAAATGATAACAGAACACAACATTGTTATCAAGTCTTATTTATTATTCTACATTTTTGCTACATTTTTTCATCTGTCATTAACTAATGAGTGTAGAGTTGGCAGCATCTAAAATCAATAAAAATGTATTTATATATTTTGAAATTAGCATTGTGTAATTATGCATTTTTAATAAAATCTTGCTTTATTTTTGAAATACCAGTAAAATATGAAGTAATGAATTGTACTGTGACATTCCAGAGTAACTCATAAATATCTATTTGTATCAGGAAAAACCAAACCTTGACTGTTGAGGAACTTGTTTCTTCTTCTTCCATCAAGCTCCTCCATCTTTAACCATTTATCCTCAGTTTGGCTGCGGTGCTCTTGAATGTATGTTTTGAAATCATTCCAGAAATGGCTTTCTTGCTGGGTCTGGTTCTGGGTCTGATTCTGGTTTGTATAGACAAATATTTTTTGTCTATACAAGAAAGTTCTCTGAAAGTGTTGATATGAAACGGAAATCACCAATGGCCTATATTGTGTAGATAACTAGTGTATTATAAAACAATCTGCATGCATACCAATAAATTTACCAAATATTTAAGATGGAAAAAATGCTGCATCATGCGAGTTTTGATGCTGTGATGAATAATTCTTGTATTTCAAAATCTTTACATGACAATCACGTACAAGTTTTGAGTAACAAGAATTTAAATTTTGTAAAGGATACCAGTACTTATCTTTATACATGTACTTACAAACAGCAGGGCATTTCGGCGTCTCTCAGTGGAGCAAATGTCCTCCCCTGATCTGCAGAATGGACTGAAAACTACTCTACAGAACTCTGCCAATTTCAAACTTCTGAGGTCCACTTTTCTCTTCTGCACAAGCTGTAATCATTATACATTACATGTATCATACATATGAGAGTATGAATGAAGTAAAAATTTTGAGGTTAATTATTACGCACGATAACCCCCATTGTTAAAGTTATGCCAGTTTAAATCAATTTTTAACCCTTTTGTTGAATTCTAGTACTTTTATAATGAAGGAATGATATCTCAATTTTTTTCTTTAAGAAAAGTGAACTGAAAACTTCATCTTCTAAAGAGAACACTGAATGTTATATTTGTGAAAATATAGTTGATGTATGTCAGCAATATCTACCGATCAAAATTAAGTTCCATTTTATCATCGATCTGATAATTAAATATCTAATTTTCCAAGAGCTTCACAATTCCTTACTGATAAGGAGCATGTAAGGAATGCAGAACAACAAAAATGTACCCTTGTCTAATTGCATTGGAATAAAGTTTTTATTTATAGAAACTTACACTCCTTCTGAATTGGTTTCTGAATTCTGTGAATTTCAGCATAGAAAACGAGTTGACTTTTTTCAATGCATCAATATCCGAGGATCTGCCATCCCTCTGTAAGCATTTCTTCACTTCAGACTTATATAGAATGGAAAATAATTATTATAATTAATATTATTATTACTAGTTTATGTACTAAACAATCGTCTTTCAATTTTCTTGTAATGCAATTATTTAGATGTCTAAATGTAGTTTCTCTCACCTGGTATTCTTCATTCTGGAGATCAAGCCACATGCTTTTTGTAAACAAATGTCTCAGAAATAGATGCAGCTTCTCCTGTAAACACAGAACTTTTAGATAAGATATTCGATGGGAATGTTCACAAAATATTTAGAATTTCTCTATTAAATTCATATCAATGAATTTAAGAATTATCCATAATAATTTAATTATAAATAACTGTTATGGGCATTAACACCTGAATGTATTAAACCCAACTTTGTGTGTGTGTGTGTGGGGGGGGGGGGGTATTATTACTTTGAATGAACATGATGCCATATGGAATGGTCTCTGTTGGACAGTACTCGATAACATCTCTTTAAGTTCTGCAACTTCTGATCGTAGAGACTTTAATTCCTTCACTGTAATTTAATGTTTGAAAATTATGATAACTATATAAATGTGACTGTCGTACAAAGAATAAAAATATATCTATTGACTCAACTTTTTTTTAGTTTATAATTTGTAACAATGCTATAAAAATGTACTTGCATATTTCTTTTAAGTCATTCTGTTGTCCTCTCCCTAAATCATCGTTCTGTGCACCATAGTCTTGGAAAAGATCCTGACTTTCGGATACTTGTGTTATCTGCGAGTCTTGACTGAGTTCCTAAAATTGAATTATAAATGTAAGTTTAATATGGAATACACAGAGACTGAGAGATGAAGAAGGGGGGGGGGAATATACAAAAAGCAACGATTTAGCAAGTATTTATTTATTTATTTATTATTATTATTTTTTTTTTTTGGTTTTTTTACATCTCTAAACTACTGAAGAACAATATTTCTGTGCATTTAAGTTTTTAAAAGTTTTCATATTTAACTTTTTGTATGTATCATCTTATTCATTGATTTTAAATTTAATCTTTAAAAAAAAATTGAAAAGATAAATGTAATTATTACATGACTTGATATATGTTTATACTGTCAATGTAAGCGTGTTGTCTTTCCAAAAATATTTATTCTAAAATAAATATTGGTGGCCATGCAAATTCATTGAAGAATAAAAAATTGTTTCAATTTCTTTCAAGAGAATTTTCAGGGCATTGAATTTCTTATTACTTTTCAATATACTTTAAATCTTGCTTCTCTAAAAAGTTTTTTTTTTTTTTTGGCGTTTAAAAGACAGTTTTCTCATCAATTTATCTATCATAAATGTATCTTTTTCACTTATTGTGAATGTAAGTCAATAAAAAGGGGGGATAGAGTATAGAACTTTAACCTACCTCCATCCTGCAACGATACCATACGACACCGTCTGCGTCATCAAAGAACCGAAGGGAATTTTGTAAACTGCATTTTGTTGTAGAAAACTTTTAAAAAAATAACTATTTGGTCAAATTCCGATCGATTGTAAAATGAAATTAACACAAATTGATGAAAACACCGAATAAAAAAAGAAAAGCTAAGCAATAAAACTCCAAGTTTGTAACTTTTTGGCCGGATGTTACAAAGTGTTACCTTTCGGTTCTCATTGTTTACATTTTAGATAAATCGGAACTCATCGGATAAATCCAACACTTGTTTGCGAGATATCCGAGGAGTTTTGTTTACGCTATTTAAGATGGCGGCGAATTTAACAAATGCAAAGTACCTGTGCAGTTTATGTGATTACTCGAGTGGTCACCGTGGAAATTATCTTAGACATCTTCAGTCTGTATCTCATCAGAATATCTTACATTTTTATTCCGATGCAAAAAGCGATTCGTGTGAAAATATTTCAATATCCACGGAAGATTCTCAAGAAGACATCGTTTTCGATGAGCCGACAAATTATACTGAACATGTGACGTTTCGAGATGACCAGCCATCGAAATGTAATCAATATGTGTCCGCTGAGGAAAAAACTAATTTTGATCACGAACGAAAGTCAGAATGGTTTCCGTTTTTATCCAAAGCAGATTTTTATCTGTATGTTCTCATGAATTCTACCACACATCCAGTGGTAAGTAAAACCATGTCTAGGCCAAGTCAAAAAAAAAAAGAAAATATATATAGTGTTCTACAGAATTTTCAACTACAAATGAAATCTCTCTCTCTCTCTCCAGAATATCTCATTTTCTACAATGATTAATGACTGATCCAGCAATTTGAATAGTAGCTAGCATACATGTATAACATGTATAGTCCCAATTTATTATTGGATTATTTTGTTCAGTCAGATTTTCATAATTAGACCTACTTGATATATATTTTTAAACATTATATTACATCTGAAGTCTAGCATAAAATTTTCAAACTCAAAATACATATATATTTGTCCAAAAATAATGCATGCTTCATATTGATCTACAGATCTGTGCCAAAAGTGAAGGTAATTTTATTTGTCCTCTATATATTTTATTGAAAACCACATATAGTTTAATCGCTGACAAATGGTCAATTTTTGTCTAATTTCATTATTTATTTCAGTACTTCAATCATAAAATGTGTAGTTATCTTTTTCTAAAAGATCATTACATATTTCGTTTTTAGAAAAAGATAGTTCATCACTTACCATGCTTACATCAGTTCTAAAATTCAAGATCAATTTTGACTATATAATTCATTGTGCGTATATGAATTAAATTTTCATGTCGCACTTAACATGCTTAAATTACAATATTTTTTAAGTATTGATGCTGATCAGATAAAAACTAATGTTTTTTTTTCTGATCAGCATAATGTTTTTATCAAATATAACAATTTCTTGGATTATCAAGAAATTTGTGGTAAAAAATCTGGCAAGAAATGTTGTCATTCAAGTGATTTTTACAAAATATTGTTTTCAATGAAATATATAAGGAAAAAATAAAATTATCTTCACTTTTGGCACATATCTGTACAAATTCTTACACTTTTTATTATTCTTTTTCAGAGTGATGAAGTAGTTAAATTTGTTGTTTTCATCTTAAAACAGTGTGGAGTAGAGGATGTTCCTCCCTTTTCTTCAATCAAAAGGAAATGCCTTTGATTGGAATGAGTTCCTAATTAAAGTAAATATTCAATTTATTCATGTTATTGAAGTATTGCATGATGAAATAGAAAAATAGAGGATATCTATTTTAATACACTGTTTATCCTGGACAATTAGTGTTAATGATGTACATGTCTCTCTCTCTCTCTCTCTCTCTATCAGTGAATTTGTATCACTCATAATTTTATATTTTGTATAGAGCCATGATGATGACAGTACTCCAATGTGGGCTATTAAACCATCAGCAATAGTAAAGATGGCAGTTGCTCACCCTAATGTTTCCAAAACAATCATCAGGTAAGTGTAAATAAATTTCTTGATATATAATGAGTAAACTAGCCAATGTAGTGAAATGAGTATAATTACAAAGTCTGTAACAAGGTGATTGATTTGCATTTGTTTTAAATATACTTCATGCATGTTGTCACTCTTGTGATGACCAAAAGTCAAGGTCTATATTTTGATCAATACATATTCTTCACATCTACAACTTAATGTAATATGTATATATAATAGGTATCCCAGAGTAGATTCATTAGGAGAAAAAAGTCATCCTGCATATGGAGAGAAGTGGATAAGTGATTTAGAATTCTGTTATGCTGCAGATGAAAACACAGCTTTTTTTAAAAATGACGTGTGCATATTTGAATCAGATGAAACTAAGCAGATGGGAATTATTGAAAGCTTTATAGAGAATGTCAAGGTAAACAGTCTCATACTAAACTTCAAATAAAATCAAAGCGAAGACTGTGAAAATTAACACATCATACTTAACGAGAATTAAAACTTTGACATTCTTTGTGCAAATACATTCACATTTACATTTTATTTAATATATTGTCCATGTTCTTATTATCAGGAAAATGTAAAAGAAGCTGTTATTTCAAGTGTAGAGCCCATGCTACTAAAACCTCCATGCTGCCAAAGTGAAAAGTAAGTCTGATTTAATATTAATTGAATTTTTACAAAGTAATTTTAAAAAAAAAGCACAAACTTTTTTAAATATGCTATGCTTGTATAACAAAAGTGAAAAAAACTAGAATTCATTCCTTAAAATTTATTTTTGTACTATAAAATTCATAATTAAAAAAAATTCAATAAAATGATGATTATAAAAATATTTTGAATGGGACGTGAAGCTGAGTAATAAGTTCTGCATGAACTTTGTACTGAGATGTAGGCAAGCTATGTAATTTAATTTAGATGATACATGTATTTTTCAACCAATAAAGTATTGCTTTACTGTACAGTAGATTAAACTAAAAGTACCTAAATTTAGATTTATAAATATTCTGACTATTATTTTTTTTTCTCAATAGAGCATTTCTTATATCAAGTGATAGAAAGCATTGTAAAAAGTTACAAAGCTAAAAACACAGAAAAACTTATGAAAATGAATCATACTACACAAAAGAAAGTTCAGAGGTGGTTTCTGGACCTATCAACCAGAATGTAAGAAGCATATAATTTAAAATCCTTTTTGCATTCATGTCGTAAATAAATTTTAAGTTTGAATATATTTTATTTTATAAATGGTATATTAAAGGTTTCTATGCAAGTTTGAATAGCTTAATACAAGATTTCTCCATGTTGTTAGTTGAACCTGTGTTTGAGTTTGGGATTATTATGTAACAAGCAAAATGATATTTTTCAGCACTTTAATCTGTACTCAAGTATGAATATGCCAATTTTGACTGTTCCCGTAAACCTTTTTTTGGATGACACGTCAACTCATAGATCAAAGAAATGGCTGGCATTACATTGTATACAGATGCAACTATCAGGTACTGGTTATTTAATTTCTTGCAGAGTAAAACATGCTTATAGTGAACTTGCTTAAAGTGAATTTATGCTTATAGTGAAGTGATTTTCATTCCCCTTGGTTTTGAATAGTATTATGAACTTAACTATATAATTACTGGGACGTTTGTTACGAATTGTCTGTCCCCTGGCACTTCATTATAAGTGTGTTTTACTGTAGAGTGATTTGGTTGTAAAAGTCAGAATATTATAATAGGGAAAAAGAATTTGAAACTATATAACCCATGGAATATCATAAATGTTACACTGTCTTTGCTTGATAAACCTTGTCTACATTTCATTCATATTTTGGTTTATGTAGAGGTATAAGAAATTGGCAATCTATAGTCAGGGAATTCATACATCTCTGCAAGATTAAAATAAAGAAAAAGAGGATAGAAGTAAAAATCCATACCCTAGGTTCTTTGGATGTATATTTACAGGAATTCCAGTTGATGAACGGCACAAAGAAAGACATGTACATTTTGTTGGAGCATCAGAGAAAGTAGAAATACTGAAATTGGTGGAAATAGCTATTGCCGATATAAAACAATGTCAAAGGTTATAATTATTTCTAATCTTTACTATGTTTAATGAAAACGCTAAGAAAAATTTACTGTGTTTGTCAATACTTCCCTTTCATTTCAGACATGGTGTAATTTCTTTTGATGCCCTCAACCAAGAAGAATGTATGATAAAGTGTCCTCTGGATGTTATTGTTGCAGATTATAACATGCTTTCACACTGCTGCAACCATCTTGGTGCATCTGCAGACAAATATTGTCCAAGATGCCTTGTGAGTAAAGATTTTTCCAAGTCAAATATCAACTTAAATATGTGAATCATTTCATTTCATGTGGGTTATGTTACAATATAAATTGTATTTATATTTGCAAATATCTTTCCTCATATGAACATATTAACTAGCAAAAATATTCACTATAAATCTGTCATTAATAGGTCAAATTTCTGACATCTCACTGATTATTGATTAACTGATAAATGGGTGATCAAAGTTTTACATAGGAATGCATAGGAAAAATCTTTAAAATTTTCCTCTTCAGAACAGCAAAGCCATATGATTAGTCATTTTTATATGCAGGCATCCTCAAGTAGCGTAGATTCAAATTTATTCAAATCATGACCCCAGGGGTAGGGTGGTGGCACAATAGGTGATCAAAGTTTTACATAGGAACACAAAGGAAAAAATCTTTAAAAATCATCTTCTCAAGAACAGCAAAGGCATGATTGGACATATCCTCAAGTAGTATAGATTCAAGTTTGTTCAAATCATGACCCCCAAGGGTAGGGTGGGGCCACAATTAAGTTCAAATCATAACCCCCCCAACCCCCAACTACGTTGATGCACATGGACCTTGATTGATAAGTCTATTTAACTTATCATTGACTGTAAAAGGCTGCTCTGTACACTGCATCATTTCAATTGAGATTACAGTTTCTCATTCCTCAATCTAAATCTGGTTTTCCAACAAAAACCTTAAGAGTCTCGTTGAGATTTATTTACAAGGAAAAGAATTATTTCCAAGTTCTTTTTTTTTCAGTCATCCTCTGGGACATTTGATCAGGTTATACATTCTAGAAAACCAAAGGAAACACTTCGAACAATTAACAGATTATATCTGAGGTCTAAAGAAGTGGATAAAGCCATGCTACGCAAAGAAACAGGTGTCAAGGAACACTTCAATTGTTTATGGGATGTTATTGACCCACACAGGTACATATTAAATTCTAACTTTTACCAGAGTATAATTAATATTATACATATATTGCATGATCGTGAGGGAAACATGAAGATTTATTCAGTCAAGTAAAATCATATTTCCCGAGGGGAATATATTTCTTGGCAGAATAAATCTTCATGTTTCCCAAACACTCATGCAATAAATTGTTTATTATACCGAAACAAGCAAAAACTTTAAAAATAAACAAAAACTTTCAAATTCAGCACCGCTCTTAAATTCACTTTCAATTTTAACGTAGAGCTACTGAAACAATTTACAGAAGTCCATCATCAATTTTGTGACGTGAACCAGGCTATTGTGACGTCTTAACTACTCTCGAGAGTTTTCGTTCAACGAACGATTACTATTGCGGGAAAATGCACCAGGTCTCCGAAGAGGTTGAATATGATGAAAATCATGACAGGACAGGGAAATATGAAGTTTTATGGCCTTGTCACGTGATAATCTAGAACCAATTAGATAACGCATTGTATAGAATAATTATAATGAGGTATAATGATACATTGTATTTCTGCTTTATATCCATACACATAGATAAATTCCCTGTTTATATATAATCCCTTCCAGTGAAACTGGAGGAGCTGTAGTCCCCTTTCAGTGAAATTGGAGGGACTATAGTCCTCCCCCAGTGAAACCACAGGGACTATATATAGCCTTAATTGCTGTCTTTCTATCTATTGGTCAGTCTGTACCAACATTTTTTTTTATTGTTTGGAGAATTGATTCAAAATTTGCTGTGTATCTTTATAATGGAAAACCAAAGATCAGGTTTGAGTTTTGTAATGATTGATCAACAGATAGTAAGGAGAACTCCAATTGTTCAAATAACTTTTTTATTATTTTCTTGAACCTTTTTGAACATAAAAGAATGTTCCTTTAAGAAACTGGGGGTGCCAGTTGCAGACATAAGCAATGCTCTCTGAATGTTTATTTCATTCACATGTTCTACTTTATCATGCAGAGACATACCAGTGGGATTATTACATCTTGTTCCCCTTGGTTTGACCAAACATCTTGTGACATACATTGTGGAACAAGTAGATCAAGAGAAACTTAAGAAAATGGGTTGCCATTTAGAAACACTTCAACCTTCCAAAGGACCTGAGTTTTTTCAACATATTGGAAGTCGACAAGGAAGAAACTTCAAAAGTTATGTAAGTCCATGCAAGAAAATGTCAGTAGCTGAAGTATATGTTCAAAATTTTTGGTGAGTCTACATGACTTGTAAATGCTAATAGTGGTTTTGTTATGTCACTAAAAATTTTGCATATATATAAATTCTTTATGCATCTTAATATTTTAGCTGCAAGTGGCTCCCTTTAATTTGCTCTTTGCCAAGGTGGATCAAATTTTTATCAAGCTTACCTGCTGTTTGGCCCTTGTAAGTAAAAGTGAATCTTACATCTATAGATTATCGAATGTTAAAATTTTTAAAATGACCATTATTTGTACTTTGTTACAAACATCTTTGTTTATTAAAATTTCTGATTAAAAATCAACAGATACAAAAGCAACTTTACATGAAGAAAACAGATGAGCAAAGTATCAAGAACATGACGGAAAATATTGCAGCGTACCATCGAATGATCACAGAATTTTTACCATCCTTTGCTAGGAAAGCCAAGACTCATCTCCTACTTCATGCTGTAATTATTCTTCAGTGATATATGTTTTACTTTAAATGGTATTTTTTTAAACCATCTGATAATATTTTTATACATGACAAAGTTTAGATTAAGGATGATGGCATCAACACTCTATTAAACATCTTTATTATTGTAATCAAAATTAGAATTGAAGACTCACAAGTAGCTTGCTAACAGGATGTATCTAGTTGTTATGTTTTTTTTTTTTTAAACAGATTGATGATATCCATAGGCATGGGCCATTACCTTCTTATGATGAAGAAGCATTTGAAAAAAATCATGGCAGAATTAGGGATCAGATTTTTCTACAAAATCAAAAAGCCCGCAGTCGGGATACTGCTGCGAAATATGCACAGCACATTCTTTGTTCTCATGTCATCACTGGTGGTTACTTTAAAGAAAATGACACTTGGTAGAAACTTATTCTGATTTGAAGAGTGTTTGTAATTTCTCACTTACATTGTACATATACAGAAACGTCAAACATGTAAAGTTTATATTTATCAGTGTCTAAACTCTTTACAGGACACAAGCTGCAGAATGTATTTTAAAAGCTGCTTCGGAGCCATCTTTAAAGTCTTTCCTGGGATTAAAAGAAGACAGCAAAAAAACAGTAGGAGAGCTTTCAAAATTTGAGAGACACTCCAATGGTCATATTAGGAAATACTCCGTTATGAATGATGACCCAATGATTTCTTGTCAAATAGGATTAGACAACACTGCAACATATCATAAAAGCCAGAGTGTAACAACACAGTCATTGGATCTCATCAACAGTGGTGACTGGGTGAGATACAAGAACAGCAATGGCGTAAGTTGTATTTCTAACCTTAAGTTTAAATATTTACATTTGCAAATATCTTTCCACATACCTGTATGAAACTGCTTCAGAGCTACATTGTTCATTTCTGTGTTAACATTTTAACTGGTCAAGAGGTCTAATACATTATGCCTGAAGGAACTTTTTCATTCATGTTTTGAAAAATAAAATTCAGTGTTAAATTTATTACATGAATGATATGTACTGCATATGGAGAAGGCAAAATGATAAAGTATAGTGTTCAACCACTGCTGGCAATGCAAAGTTGTGAAGGATATTTTGTGTCTTCATTTATTGAACATATTTATGTTTAAAGGACTCTAAAATATACTACTAATTATTTGCTAACGGAGTCATACATAATGAAAATATGATTTAGTGTTTGATTAAAAGGTTTTTTTTTTTTTTTAATTTTTTTGACCAGTTGAGATTAACACATTTCTGATTTTGTCTTTCCAGGACACGTGTCATGGTATCTTCACTGGGGGGTTTGAATTTAGTACCAAGCAGACGTTGGTCCGTGTACAGAAAGCCCAGGAATTAGATCACACTGATCCTTTCCTGGATTGTCCATTGCATGAACTTACTTTGAACTATGACTATGTTCCATCTGTACTATTGGAATGTCCATGCTCATTTTTCCATGACTGTTACAGAGGGAATTGTAGAATGACCTATATAATCACTTCAGCTCGAGTTGAGCAACAAAATTTATCAAAGCGTAAATTATCTATTAAACATAATGAAGAACACAGGATATACTTATTTAACAAATTTCACTTGTAAATGTTCTACATAGGTAGATCAACTGTAGACTTTTCATCTAGGTTTGAAGATAATGATAAAGAAAAATTGTTGACAATTATACATGTCTTGGAGTCATTTTTTGTAAAAATGGATCATTTAACCTTTGGGAAAAGGCCACAAAGCCATGTATAGTGTTATTGTCAAATAATTTAATTTTGTATTCTAGCCTCTGATTGGTTAATATCCAAAAAGGAACACAAATTATTTCTGTATAACCTGGTTTGGTATGGGGACACCCCCCCCCCCCCCCTGACAACCAGCTGAATCATCTGTATCCATAAAATCCTCTCATTTCCAGTCCTAGGGATTCATAGAAAATTCCAGATTTAATAAATGTACCTTTAACTTCAAACAATAATTCGATCTTACCACATGTAAACAAACAACAAAGCTGCTAGGCCTATGTATCAGTTTTTACCTCCTCTCGCTTCCCATCACTTCCGTTACTATGGTTGTATTATTGAGCGGCAAATTTGAACTAATAAAATGCAACGAAATTTATTCAAGTATAACCAGGTTATACTCGAATAATTTGGCCAAGAATTAGAGTCATTCCTAAAATATACAAACATTATGTATCGATTGTAAATTAGATGCATTTAACAAAAATTGTCAAATCCATTTTACTTTATGATTATGAAGTATGGGGTTTTAGTAAGGTCATGAACACCAAATTTTATGGTACATGGAGAACTTGGATGACGTTCTTCAATTATTAAAGCAAAAACTGGATTATGGTAATTTCCATTTAATACACTGATTATAGGAAAGAAACAAATTTCAAGCTAATGGCCAAGTAGTGCATTAAGCCAGCATTTATTATTTAATGTATGTTTAACATACGTTAGGATTTTCATATGTTGAACATATGTTAAACATATGTTGAACATAGGAAAACCCCAACGTATGTTTAACATATGTTTCGGATCAACATTATGTTTAACATATGTTTAAAACATATGTTTAACATATGTGTTGAACATATGTTAAACATACGTTTGGATTACCATATGTTTGACATGTGTTTAACATATGTTCAACACATGAAAATCCTAACGTATGTTGAACATACGTTGCAATTTTACTACCTGTGTATAAGTTGCCATAAGGGGGCATCAGTGTTTCACAAACACATCTTGTTATTTTAACTTTACTTTTTCATACAGGTTTGATACAGCTTGAGAAGAGATATTGTCAGCTTTAGGCATAAAATTAGACGGAGTCATGCTTTTGTTATTAGACATCAGGAACTATGTTTCCTGAAAACATTGCAATATCCTTTTGAAATCTTTGAGATTTTCTCAAATGCTTAAAGAGTTCAAAGCTTTTGAATATTTGTCCGTCCGTCTGTCTGTCTGTTTGTCCAGAAAAAACTTTAACATTGCCCATAAATTTTGATTGTTTGGAGCTATGGCTTTCATATATCACATGTGTATTCCTTGTTTCAAGACCTTCGTTCGGGTGTCAAATATTTGACCTCTTAATCTTAACATTGGAATTTGACCCACTTTTGCAAAATTTAAACAACTTTAACCTGGTCATAGCTTTTGAACAGATGGTGCTAGGGCTTTCATATCTCACATGTATATTCAACGTGACAAAACCTTTCCATGGGTGAAAATATTTTTGACCTTTTGACCTTATAGTTTGACCCACTTTAAAGAAAACTTTAACCCTGGCAATAACTTTTGAACAGTTAGTACAAGGGCTTTCAAATTTTACAGGTATATTTCTTGTGACAAGACCTTACTTTGGATACCAACAATTTTGACCCTTTGACCTTGACCTTTGAGTTTGACCTACTTTTGAAAACCTTTACTATCGCTATAACTTTTGAATACTTGATGCTAGGACTTTTATATTTTGCATGTGTATTTCTTATTACAAGGCCTTCCCCTGCGTACCATTAATTTTGAACCTTAGAGTTTGACCCAATTTTAGAAAACATTATCTTTGACCATAACTTTTGAATGGTTGGAGCTTGGGCTTTCATATTTACCAACTACATTGTATATCCATTGATACAAGTCCTTTCTTTGGGTAACAACATTTTTTTTATCTCTTGACCTTGACCTTGGAGTTTGACTTGCATTTGAGAAACTTTAAACTTCACCATAAGCTGTCATACGGAGGCATCAGTGTTTCACAAACACATCTTGTTTATCTCTTAAAATTGATTACACAATTTCACTCATCCACAACATGAGCCGATTGACAACACCTTCAAACATTTCTTTGAAATAGATTTAATTCTTTAAATTTCAAACAACGATTTATTTCATTTTGCATCATGAACAGATTTCAAATCTGATATGCTAGTACACTGTAGGAAAAACATATCCAAAATCCTTGATTTTTTCCCCCGAGAAATGTCATGAGGAGTTTGAAATGTTCGATACCTGTTTTCTCTGTATATCAGCTGAATTTTTTCCCACTGTATGCGGAGAAGGTCATGCTGGAGGGAAGCAAGTGCGATCTGTTATAATGATCCAAGTTAGTGCGATAACCTTTTAGTTATTGAAGTTTTAGATATATCAAAGCTTAAACCTGGCGGGCAGAAATAATTATGTGGATCTTTGTTTTGTAATTCATTCTTGTTTTCGAATATGAATTAATACAAAATATATTTACTACAAAACTGAAATTAATTTCTGAACCCGCCACCCCAAAACCATATAATTCTATTAAAGAAGAAAAATTTACTTTACTTTAATTCTGTTAATTTGAATCACGGCTTCTTGAATTTATAGGCCGAGTTCAAAGCATTTTATTTATTTAAATTTTTACGATATTTTTCTTATAATCCTTTATTTTATAAGTTGTGTATTTTTATTAGTCATAAGGCGGATTATGGTACAATTAAAAAAAAAAAGACCCATGGTATTTAAGGGTCACCAGAGTATAGCGCAGCAATTTTTCTTTTGAAACACTTAAGTTGCGACAAATGAAAGCTATTTCTGTAAGATGTTAAGAGGTGAAGAAATCGATATTAATAAAGACACAGTGAGCGTTTACTACATGTATATTGCCTGTCTTTGGGTCTGGCATGTATTTCACTATTTTGGTAGAGAACTCATTACTCATTCTGATAATGCGCCTAAATATAATCTTTGCCATGCCCGAATCCCAACCCCTCGGCTCCCCTTTAGTTCACATTTTAACCTTCTATGCCAACCTGATTGCACAGATGCATTAACGATTTAATGCAACAATGCCCACAGTCGCATGATTGGTTGAAAAGTATTATATTCTCTGAAAGCGAAGCTAATTTTCGGTCAGCGTCGAACATCATGCTCTTGTATGTTATTCGTATTATCTGCGCGTTCCTAGAATTTCTCATAGTTTAATTCTACAGTTGTGACTGGCCTAAAGAATACAAAAAAGTAAAAGCTAGCATGACATATCATATAAATCTTACATTAATACTTCTAACAAATTCATGATACCGTTTTGCTCTGTTCCGCCTATTTTGCAATACATTCATAAGTGTACCAAGGGGCGATGACTTTTATAGAGATATGCCTTTAGTTTATATTGGTGTTTGTACGGCTGTCCACTGTCTAATTTTTAAAATTTTTCATACGAATCTTAAACTTTCCAAAACCATTTCAACAAGTTTCATTCAAAATAAGGCAAAGCATCTTTTAGGTATATACATGTAGTAGGTGATTCGCATTTGTTTTAATGAACAGGCCTATTTCGCCAACTTCTAAAAAGTTCAGAAATAGTTTTTCAAAAAGCCATGTTGTTTAAAAACCGCGAAGGACAAATAAAATTTGCCCGTGCTTACGTTTATCTGGGTGTATGCGTGCATAAGAGATTTGCAGAAACTATGATCAATACACAAGTCTCATTTTTTATTGAGGGCTAGATTGCAGATACAGAGAAAAAGTGTCTGAGGATGTCAAAGGTCAAGGCAATTTAAGTATATAATGAATGTCACCGAATGCTCAGAAAGTTAAGAATTTTTATGTATATGTACATATATCCCGTTCGTACCTCAATAAACCAAAACAGTTAGTCCCCAGTATCTTCTAAAAGAAGGTCTGTCAAGCAATAAATAAACTTAGTATCAAGGCTTTGCCCTCACGTTTAAAACAGTGTATTTTGAAAAGAAGATTAAAGGTCGAGGTCAAAGGGTCATTTATTCTGGAATCTTATATATGCAAATTAAAAGTTAAAGGTCACATTCAATATTACATTTTAATTATCCCTAGCAATG
Organism: Saccostrea echinata; assembly: GCF_033153115.1. Classification (NCBI taxonomy): domain Eukaryota; kingdom Metazoa; phylum Mollusca; class Bivalvia; order Ostreida; family Ostreidae; genus Saccostrea; species Saccostrea echinata. The sequence goes on from NW_026889751.1 coordinate 24,484,158, forward strand.
TACAAAAGTCTTGTTGATTACCTCACATGATTTAGGTGATGCATGGGGAAAATCATTTTTTAAGAAAGGTCAAAGTTAAAATTCACAAGGTCAGTAACTCTTATACATGTATCTTAGGAAAAGTCACAAGGTCAAAGCTATGCTTCAAATGTTCAACTCTTAATAGTAAATTTTCAAAATCATTCTTTTAAAAGATCAAAAGTCTGATTTGTTAGCGGGGCAAGTTAGGTAATCTTCGTATATTTTCTTAAATGTGTGACTGTGACAAATTAAACAATAACTAGTATGCTGAATGGTATATTTAAGCGAGTTGTCACACCGCACCCAACCCCCTCTTTTGTCACCAGATTTTAAGTGCAAGCAGTATGAAGTACAATACTATCTAAAGATAAGTTGAACATACATGTATGGTAAGACCATTTGTATGAAGTCAAATATGAATCAGTATATATATATATATATATATATATATAAGCCAAACAAATGGCAAAGAGATAAAATATCTTTACGGATATACATACATGTATTCATTCATATATTTTTATCACACTGTGATTTATCAATTTCTTCTCAGATGATATCATGCTTAGAAAACATGATATTTTCCTTCTTTCAAAAACGGGGGGGAGGGAGGCTTTGGCAACATTCCCCTCCCGAAATAAAAAGTCCATTTCTTCGGCACTCCTGCTCGATGATTTAGCCAGCCGGGAAGTACAATAATATAATTAAACGAGATAATGTGCAAGAAAAACTTTTTAGAAGTTTATATATACACTTTAAAGTTCATTGTGATGTATTACTAAAAAATTTAGCGGATGCCAAAAAAATGTGATTTAGTATATCTAATTAATTGGTATTTTTATTTTATAAATACATAATTGTTGAGAGATCCTTTGCTGTGCGAAATCATTATTGACTTTAATAGAAATAAATGTGTCTACACCGGATCAGAAAAAAAAATAATCACCTTATAAGATACCATTAATGTGTATCTTCTATTAAGTCTTTTTTCCTGAAAGTAAATGATACTCATGTACAATATTCTGCGAACCTAAATTATACATACTCGTAAAATATTTTCTGGGAATCTGAATACATCATACATACTGAAAGGACGTGTTATTACAGCGAAGACAGCTCTTTGATGTAAATTTCACTTTTCTCTATAGCATAGATCATCTTAATGACAAACAGCTAATGGCTCGTAAGGTTTTAAAAACTATTGAAAGCTTTGGGAACGATATGAACGTTATACAAACTAATGCATAAGTTCAGCAACATCCATCAGTGAATGACATTTATTGGTTGATGCTTGAGTAAGTCTGAATTACTACAACATGTTTTTGCGTAATGAAAAACGTATTACAAGATGACACATCTTTTTGCAAAAAAAAAAGAAGAAAAGATTTTTGCACTTACTGAATAAATAGAGAGAGAGAGAGAGAGAGCGTTCCTCAATATCATAATTCTGGAGAATTATGACACATGGAATTCGTGTTCCTAAAATTATATTCACCCCAAGCCAAAGAAAATGAATAATTTTATTCTGATACTATTACATGTTCTTCATTCAAAGATAGAGAACCAATAAAGAAAATATGAATATTCATCATAGTTTTAATTCTGAAAGGAAAAATCGGGGGGAAAAAACCCATAATGACTGTTTAATTTACATGTACTACAGCACTTTGAGCAGAAACTACATCACTTCTGAATCATTATTTTTTTTTTCCTCAAAGAGACTGACTTTAATTCAAAATAAGCATTTTCGAACGTATCAATCGCAATGGTTTGGGATTTATTGACGTGAACAGTATAAAGTGAACACAATAAGAAAATATACCCAGAAGTGTGAGATTAGACGTTTGTGGAAAACTACTTCAACTTCAGAGCAATAATTATTTTCTCTTAATTACGATGGTGTGTATATGCATTAAAACATTGACTGCACCTGTGCATTCAATTTTGTAATTAAGACACTAAATTAGGTCTGGGATATGGAAAAATCATGTAGAATGATTCTGCATTCCTCTTGGTGCTTTTCCTTTTTTCGCATTGACCTGAACTACCCCTATAAAAGCAGAATGCATGAAAAATGCATGCATTTCTTTTAAGGCAATTTACTTGTAATAATATTTATCAATTCAAATTTTGATGTATGTGAAAATAAGTGGTTCCCTTTAGTTCTCCTGATATTGACGCACGCAACATACGTTAACAGTCTCCATGAAACACAATAACACTGTTTCCCTTGTAAATATTGCATGTATGTGTATATTAATTAGCATTTGTAATTAGAAAGAGATATGACATCGATTTATTCTTTAAAATACTAATTCTTTAGACTATGATATATTAGGTACATTATCATTTTCAGTTCTGCTATATTTAAAGGCAGTTATTATAAATCATAATCTTCTGTTACCCCCCCCCCCTTCCCCCTCCCATTTGATTGAGGGTTTGGCAAAAATCTTTCGGGTTTTTTTCTTACTACATAAAAAATGTAATTTTAATTGTATAACATCCAAAACACGGTACTGAATTAGAAGGCAAGTCCATGCATTATTGTTCTTTGATGTGTCTAAATATTTCAATATCTGAAAAGTTAACTGCATTCCAGATCATTATACCAGAGCACTTACTGATCTCGTAACCTTCACCGCGTAAAGTAGAAAATATTCTCTGCTAATAATTATTCGGAGTTATCACGGCCATTGAACATTTCATAATCGTCTCGACAGTCTAACAGCGAAAAATTCCACGCTTGTAAATACCGGTGAATATTATCGATATGTTTTACAATTAGATTTTCTTTGATTAAGTTTTAGGGATTGTAAAAAAAACTGTATATAATAAACAACTGATTCAATTTAACAGTGATAACGTATATCGCAAAGTAATGCGAGGAAGTGCGGGTGTTCACGTGATATATACTTCTAGGACAAAAATGATTTTTGATATTTCGATGTTTATTCAAAAGGCGTCATATAATCTCAAGCCAAAAAATCTAAGATTTGAAGCAGAACTTTGCATCCACAAGAGCTTGTACACTGTATGTTAAATTACATAAATTATAAAATGGCATCTTTGAGGCATTTGAAAATTATCTGTTATGCAGTGTACTAAATATGACGAAATATTTATTTGTGGTCACATGTACAATTCACAATTTTTAATTGTCAGTTAGGATTAATTACATGTACATCAATCAACAATTAAACTGACATTTAAACTGATGTACAATATATAAGTACGTGTGGTAAGCTCATTAAAAGTATATGCTAGAATACTGTTAATTTGATTTGCTAAAAATACATTGCACTCTGGATTTTCCAAAATCTCTCTATTCCGCCTCTTAAGTTTACTGATCTTTCTATCATTCCTGAATTTTGTAAATAAATATAGATATTTTGGTTTAATCAAAAGTATCAAAGGGAGCAGCGTTTTCTACAATAAAAAAAATATTAGAAAGTGACGAATAGACTCAAACAAAATCAGGAACCGTCTTCAATAGTAAATCTAGAACAAAAAGTTAATTAGTAGACTTGCTCAAGTCTCTAAGTATAAAAATTTCGTTTTTCACCCGGAAGGGGGGGGGGGAGGGGGCAGAGTTTAATGCAGAAAATTCAAAATCTGATACAGGGCTTTAAGCATTACTAACTGTAATAATTAAATAATGTCTAAGCTTCGGAGTGTCTAAATTCTAGTTGAATATCTTGAAGATCTTGGTAAAAAATTCGCCTGACTTTCTGCATCCAACATATTCTGAACACATCTATTGTCGTCATCGCCATCTTGATGATCTTGATGCTGTTAATTTCTTACATTGGTGTCTGTTACGTAGTGAATCCCATATCCTAAACTCTTTAGCCATTCTAATTTTTTGCCGTTTTTATCAATGTTATAATTTGAGGGTGTGCGACATGTGCATCAAATTTTTTAGGTCAATTAAATGTCATTTAGACGTAATAAAATTAAATTTAAAAAAAAAATGTAAAATAAAATTAATATTTGTCATCACAGAAAAGATTGTTCAATGAAAGCATTCCTTTCTAAGAAAAATCTTCAAACAAAGTATTTTAAAATGGAATAACAATAAGAAATTGAAATTGAAATTATTTTTTGCTGTCGGCTGCAAAATTTGCAATTCCTTGGCAGGCAAGATTATGTATTGGATAAAATTCACTTTGAGAGGTACGTGTATACTTATTGAGGATTTATTGTGATAAAGCTTGAATAATTAATTTAGATGCTGTTTTATCATACATAATCATCATAAATCTTCCAGTTCTTTTGCCCATTAAACGGCACGAGATTGTACACATTTTTCCTCTCATTTCTCTGTGAGCCCAAATCAAAATATGAATTTATTAGACCTGTTAAATTGTTCTGCAGTTACTGTTATTACAACAAAGATAAATTTCCTTACGTCGCGGGTTCGAATACCCCTGCGGGACGTGGGGGCCGGTCCTTCGGATGAGACCTTAAAAACCGAGGTCTCGTGTCACATTAGGTGCTGGCACGAAAAAGATCCCTCACTGCTCACTGGCCCTAAGTGCCGAATATAGGTCAAAATTTGTAGCTCTCCATCAGCAAGTGGTGGAGTCTCCATATGAGCGAAAAATTTTCGAGAGGGACGTTAAACAATAAACAAAGAAAGAAAGAAAGATAAGTTTGTTGAAATAATGTTTCATTACACATGGTTACATGTAACCCACTTTTAAAGATCATGGGTATGAAATAGAAAAATATTGTTTTAAATATTCTCAAAACGGAAACTATAATAAATCTTAAGAATGAATGCACCTCAGTGCAAAATACATGTTACAATCCTAGTAGAGCTGAAATGCCAGCGTTGACATGACACAGATATCACTGTAAAAGATCGACAACTCCTCGAACACCGTCACTGCTCTCACAAATATGTAAATGTATTAAATTCTCCAAAATGCCTTAATTATAGAATGAACAACTGTGATTTTGGTTTTGAAAATTATCTAAACATGTTACCAAATGATGTAAATTTCGTTGTGTCAGTCATAACTTGCCAATTGAAGCTGGTAGATTTTATAGTATTGATAGATCTGAGAGACATTGTAACCTCTGCAATAACAATGAACTTGGTGATGAGTTTCATTATTTATTTAAATGTCCTTTTTTTAAGAATGAAAGACAGAAATTTATACCTAGCAATATTTACACAAATCCAAACACAATATCTTTTTTATAAGTTGATGAATACTTCTGACACATATGAACTAATAGGTTTAGCTAAGTTTTGTAAAACTGTTCTTAAATTATTTCATGCCTGAACTTCCTACAATGTAAACATTAAACGATTTTTTTTTTTTATACAACCGTCAGTGCTGTCCATATCAAAGATCTTTCTGTAGTTCATTATGTTAATTGTTCACATATTGATTTGTTCAGTTGTTAAACTCTTATTGTACTAACATACCCCATGTGGGGGCTTTAGTGAAAATAAAAGTTTCAAGTTTCACATTTATAAAGACTACTTGTATGCAAACTTTTCGCTGAAACTCTTTGTGATACATTATATAAGTGGTTCGATATTCACGAATTCCATGAAAATCCAAAGAAATAAATAATACAATATGCAGAGCTGAAGATGGTAGAAAACTTTCAAAAAGACCAATGAATCCTGGAAGTATCTCTTATACGTCTATACTGAGTTTGGGTAAAGGAGGCTATATAACTTGGGAAGTCTAACACAATGATAGTGTCTTTCCATAAATTTCATTTAAAAGAAAATTTTGTAAAATTTGTGAAAAGATAACAGATTCAGTATACACCTATTTTTGAGCATATACATGTGTTTTTGTTTATTAACGTTCAAGGAAGTCAAATTAAATCGTTTTGGGTTACACTTATGGTTAGAAGGATAAAATTTGATATACAGTACAATTGTATAAAACTAAGACCGATGGCCACAAAATTAAACTTCTTGTGACAGGAGAAAGAAATATAACGGATAACAATTATTTTCCTTTGTAGAAATGACGACACTTTAATTACCGTCTTCCTTGGAAGACGATATACAGAGTTGAAGTAATTTTAATTACAGTATTCGGACTATGCACGTCCTCTCTTCTGTGATTGGCGGAAAATGCATGATGTGAAAATTTTCAATTATTTCATTGGTTGAAATACTGTGCTTTGCAAGAGAAAAAATTTTCTGGTGATCTAATTTTCGTACGACTTAACAATTTTTCAAGATTTTCAATCTTAAACAAAATCGAGAAAACGATTTAACAAAAGAAAATTGCAGTAAATGAAACTGACACTTTAAATTTTTTTATAACAACTATTATGAAGTTTTTCAATATTTTCATAATTAACAGAAAGTTCTTTTTGTGTATTCAAACATTGAATTGTGTGTTTATTCTTTTTTCTTCGTTTATATGTTAGGACTAATATCTGTGAAAAGCTGTTGAAGAAGTACAAAGCCAAAAACTACAGTACTCAAAAATTAATACGGCTTGATATATGTCAGTTTACAGTTTAAGGTTGTTGCTGAAGACGGCAAAGCTTTTTGAAAAAGCTATACTTATTTTAACAAAATTATCAAAGCTGCTTGGATTCATTCTCAGAATAATACACATCTAACAAAATCTTCAGAATAGATAGACATGACCATAACATAAGGACAAAGACAAAAGTCACTGCTAAATTTCGAATAAGATGACTTGTGCTATCATGAAATGTTCACTGGTGTGATGTTCCGTTTAGAATTGGACGAATACGCTTTGGTGCTGAACGGAAGTGGCGAAGATACCCGAGGTGTCCCGAACCTAGGTGGCGAAGAAAGCCGACTGCTTGGTGGCGGATGAACATGCAGAGGGGGAACTCGAGAAACGTTTGTAGAAATGTGAACATTCGTTCCAAACTTTAAAGCAACATAAATGGATATCGTTGATCCTATCAAGGATAAACACGTTCCAATGCATCCAACGGTGAAAGACCACGACAAGGTCATGTCGTACACCCCAGACCATTTCGGAATCATGTCGTAGGATATAGATTCGAACGATCCGGCGTATATGCAGAGTGCAAATAAATTGAACACAACTGTAAATTTAAAAAAAAAAACGTTAATAACAAAACCATAAATTAATATTTATTTAGATAATTACAAAAAAAGAAATATTCTTATCAATGCAATTAACCATCTTGCCAATTTTTAATTGCCAAAAAATCAATATTCTGATCATCTGATAAATAAAATGTAATTCGAGTGAATAAAGAATTTAACGTCAAGAAGAAAGATACATGCATAACAATTCTTGTAATTAGAAGATATAATAAACTGATGGTATCTATTCAAGGTTCTTTAAACACTGCACAATAATGTGGTTACGTAATATTGCAATACTTGAGTGATACGAAGAAATGGAGCACTTTTAGTTCTTTAAGACATAATATTTTCTTCATTAAATTCATCGAGTATTGTTGGCCCTTTGTGCTCAACTTCAATAGCAAATTCATTATCTAAGATACATTATTCTCATTAGGAACGTGTAATTTAATGGTGCTTGGCGTGGTTTGGGAAATATAAATGTCCTTGAAGATGTGTTTGAAATTACCAATAAAGATAAGGTGGGAATTAAACTTCAACAAAAACGCGTGAAATAATTAAGATTCCTGATTATAAATATGCATTCAAAAAAGTCCTTGAATTTTTGTGTAGGGACACGTGCTGAATTAGTAAAATACGTTCAACATGACTTGAGCAAGATCCTAAAGATGCTAACCTTACATAGGATGTAACATTCACATTTTTGTTAGGCAGTGTTTTGGATGTAAAAGCATATTTTTCTTTTATATATTCATATATATAATTCATTTATGTTTAATGTTGATAAATGTGGGGGTTTTAAGAGAAAACACTTTCTTAAGTAAACTTTCTTCAAATACATGACAGGGACGGATCCAGGATGTTTTTTTTCCTGGGGGGTCCACATGTCAGGCTTGGAAATTTCTGGCAAACAAAAAAAATTTAAAAGAAAAAAAACTGCCCAAACCCGAAATAACTTTTGTCGTGGTGGTGTGGAATGGGGATGGGTTGTAAGGGAAAACACGTTCTTAAGTAGACTTTCTTCAAATACATGACTCTCTTTACCGTTTCAAGAAGGGTCCGTGTTACCTGAGGAGGGCAAGGTCATATTTTCGTTGCTTTTACATAGAAATTCAATAACTCTAAACCCCCAGCCCCCCCACTACATCCACCCCTGTGGCAGTCAAAAGGCTAAATTCGCAGGGGTCATTTAACTCAGCTGGTCGCGCGACTGTACATAGTTTAGGGGGTGCAGGTTTGAATTCTGATCTGTACGTCGCATTTTCTCCTTATTTGTTACTTTTGGGGCTGTACCCATGCCCCAATGCCTTAAGTGACAGGTTAAAACCTGTAAGGGAAGAGCCTGGGTTAGAGTCTTTCGGGGGGACTCAAAGATGGAAGAATTTGGTGCCGTGTCCAGGATTTAATATGAAGTGGGAAAAGGCGACTGACTAGACTAGGATTCGAACCTTGGTCCTCTGAATTCTAGACAAGTACTCTACCAACTGAGCTATCTGACCAGTAGCGAACGAACATATCTGACCACCACTCAGTCAAGCTTTAGGTAAAAATAACAAAGCATCATTTGCATTTTTAAACAGATTCATGCAATCTAGATATCCAAGGTAAAAAAAAAGGAGTACAAAAACTGTATGGAACAATCTGTTAAGCTAATTTGCATTTTAAAACCTTTGTTGTCGGTAGATACACTGTATTTTGAGGTTCAAGGATACATTTAAATGTATGTGACAGGAAAATGAAACACTCTTAGAAATATTTGTTCAATATAAAGTTACGCCCATTTTCTTGTCAGATCTTTTAACCTGAAGTTGGGAGTTCATATATACCCAATATCTAGAATGCTGATCACATATATTTATGTATATTTTATTCTTGGCTGTCGATGTGTAGATTCTGAGATATCGGAAAGAAGGAGTAAGATTTCAGAAAATGACATCTTAAGATATATACAGTAAGTGTGGGTCGTCAAAGTGTCTGACAGTTTGGGGTCGCAAAGAAAATGCAAGTCAATGAAACCAGAATTTACGATGGCTTGCAAGTAAAACTATCACTTTGATCTTGTTTCGTCTTCTTTTTTATTGTTGTAGAGAAAATTTTCATTTTTAAATGTTCGAATATGCTTACTGTACATGCAATATATAATTTTGACATGCATGCTTGATTGATTAAATTATTGCAAACTTTTGTTATACTGTGTGAGTATTTTTTAAATATAAAATAATAAAATGTACAAAAATTATTTTGTCAAAAATAAATACCCCTCCTCTCCCCTTTCTTTTTGTTTCTGTTTTTTTTAAATGTGCCTTCGAGAATTTTTCATTCATACCATTTGCCAATGTAGGACTTAGACCTGTACTCGGCACTTACGGCCTCTGCTCAGTGAGGGATCTTTTCGTGCCAGAATCTATACTGCGATACAGAACCTCGATTTATACGGTCTCATCCGAAGGACCGGTCTCCGCGTTACACTGTGGATTTGAACCCACAAACCCCTTATTCCGCGCTCTAATAACCACTGCACCACGCAGACGACTCTTGTGTTTTGAATTTCGATTGGAATAACTACTTATAAACTAATTGAGAAAATTACTAAGAGAGATGTATTTGAAAAACTTTTCCGTTTTTAGGTTTCTTTCAACTTGGCAAAACTATGGTGTAATGATGGGTTCCATTCGTCTACATCATTCCTTGCTCTAAGGGCCAGTCAGGGGCAAAGCGGGGGTGAGAAGGGGAGGAAGCAAGAATTCTAGGTGGCTGCATTGCATAATAAAAAAGTTAAGACAACGAAGTGGAACAGTGATCGATCTAAAAAAAAATCTATAAACAATACAAATCTGCAAACAGGGAATAAAACACGTACCCCTTGAAATTCCAGAATATAACCGGTAAATTTGAAAACTGGTCGGTTATCTGACCGAAAATTATTTTCTTTCATTTCCGAAAGAACATTAAATATCATTACCGAAAATTCAAATGAGTTGCCTGTTGAGTGTTCAGGCCTACAAGCCAGAAATACAGTGACTACAGGTATGTACATGTATTCCTTTTGGGGCAAAAATAAGTGCACTGCAGTAATTGATGTGCGAATTTTCATTTTGAATGATTAGAAGCGTTTTACATGTAATCTGGTTTTAAATTGACTGTAAATATTTGAAGTAGTGTTGATTATTAATTAAATTCTGGTCATAGTTGTTATAAAAAAAAATTAAAGTGTCCTCCTTCATCTCCCCTTTTGTAAAAAGGAGACAAGAGTATATCATGGCTAATGGATTCGGAAATGCTAAACATTATTTTGGAAATTAACTAATCAAATTTTCGGTAATGATACATAAATATTTTCCGTATTGATAAGAAACATTTCAGAAATGCTATATCGATTTTCAGTAATGCAAAGCTGCGTTCTAGACACAATTAACAATAACACAAGGGCGATGATGTGATTGATCTAGGGCGGTGCACGGGTAATGCTAATCTCGTCCTGCGCCTTTATTATCTAGCTCCTTTGGCAATGTTGCCCTCGTTCATTTTCGTTCTAGCTCTGAAATTCTCTTAGTGTTACCCGCGTTCTTGTTCCCTCTTCCGTAGGACACAGGCGCAGATCCAGGATTTTTTTCCAGGGGGGGTCCATATCACAGTCCAAAAAAAATTCCAACCAAAAAATTCCTTGACAAGCAGAAAAAACCCTTAATTCTCTTTCCAAACGTATTAAACCCAGAAAATTTCTTGGCAAAAAAAAAAAGAAAAAAAAAGGAAGAAAGAAAGAAAAAGAAAAACGTAAAATCCATTTCCCAAACGTGAAATATATATTTCGTGGTAGTGATGGTGGGGTCCACGTTTTCTAGGGGGATCATTTTTTATTTGCTTAGTATATACTTTAATAACTTTGCAAATTCCAAGGGGGGGGGGGGTTCGGACCCCCCTTCGATCCCCCTCTAGATCCGCACATGGGACAGGAAAGCGGGGGGGGGGGGGGCTGGTTGGTTGGTTTAATCAGTTAAATCATACAAATCGAACAAGAATCAAATACTAGCTATAGTACATTTCATGACATTTATAATATAGTCCAATTTGGAGAAAAAAATCTAAATTTTTTAGGAAAAATTATACTCGTATAAATTGATGCCTTTTATAAATCATAAAAAGTGCATTTCACTTACCGGAAATTAAACATAGAGTACCCGACTTCTGAGTCCATAGACGAGATCTCTTTTTATTTTGGAAGAAAGAAAGGATCGACCATGCCGCTGAGATGGACAACAGAATTAGCCCTACTGTTGACAGAGCGCTGCATACAAACGTCATCACTGAAAACAAACTTATAAACAAACAAAATGTTTTTGACAACATTTATCAAATCTATTTATTTACATTTGCAAATATTTTTCTTAGATGAACCTATTGAAGAGGAAATATGTTCAATTCTGTATGAACTTATTAGGGGGTCAGAGGTCATGGCGTGACCGAATCACACAGCGAGACGATATCTTGTCTACATATTTCTGTCACAGTGACACTATTTCGGAACTTCTGAGCCGTTAAAGCGATGAAAAAGATAAAATTATTGAAACATATATTTTTTTTGTTCAACAAATGATCATTATATCTTTCTTCGGTGTGAAGAATGTTTCTAATTAGCCTAAAATCACGCTTACCTTTTTAACCCGAAATTCCTTTGAAGGTATGTAAACTGAAGACGATATACCACCGCTTTCGACTTCATATATAAAGAACTCATACAATAATAGTAAGATTATTCTCAGTAGCGATCATTGTTTTTTCATTACGAACAGATATTTCCTGAACTGGACGGCTTAACATCCATGTAAATATTCAAATGTTGGAGCGAGGCGAACTCTCAAGACCAAACAGCTTCTAGGTCATTGCGCGTCACAACATAGCAATACGGCGGGCCGTTTGTGTAATAAATGCAGTTCTACTCAGAATATTCGTCTCAAATGTAAATAAAAGTAATAAACAACAATGTTAAAAAGTTCACTGGGAAATGAACTTGGTTGGTACGTGATCAAATCTTCTGAGAAGCCCTTCGGGCTTCACAGGATTTGATCACGTGACCAACCAAGTTCATTTCCCAGAGAACTTTTTAACATTGTTGTTTATTTCTTAATTGGACTGTCCATGCACGAGCTACTGAAAAAATACAGGCTGTATTTTGAGACAGTACTTAGTACAAAAGTATGTTATGAACAAAATTTCATATTGAAGTTGTTAATATGGTTCATGTATAGTGTCGGTATGTATACATTTTTTTTCTTTTATTGTAAATATTACATGTATGTACATTTACAAATGTCTTCTTCAAGTATTCATGCGTTTATTCAGATAATTAAGGTTACAGGTTAACAGAAAACATTATGATTATTTCTGGAATATTGTAAATTTCAATCAAACAAAACAAAAATAGGTATTTTATAGCCGTTTTATAATATATTATACAAAACGTAGCCCCCCCCCCTTTCTTATAATTTTGCAGATATATAATATACTATAGAAAACATAGCTACTTTATGCTTGTGCGCCCTCTATTACATGTATAAAGTCTGAAGACCTTCTGAAGAAATTCTTTGTTTTTTTATTGCATATGGAAAAGAAAAAAGTATGATCTTTGATAGTCATAATGTATACATGTAACTGTTTAAGAAATGCAAAATTGACTTTCAGTGGTCTAAATATAAATCGATTAAACTAAATACATTGTACTAACTTTGAAGAAACATCTGAAAAAAATTATCATATATACGCTCGTAATTTATTAGAAGTGACCATACTAAATTTATATTGATGATAATTTTTAGGCTGTACATATTTCGATTAATTTCTTCTTCGCTGCATCCCAACAGTGTATACTCGTGTGAAAATGAGTGCTGAATGAGTGTTTTCATTATGTCGCACACTGAATGTTATTCAGCTGTTTATTTTGAAAGAGTTCATTTATGTGTGTGTCTATGCTCTTAAAACTGACATAGTTCAGGACCGTAGGGACTGCGGGAGGGAGACATTATACTTTACAATTAATACAAATGGCTGTTTCCCTCAAAAATACGCCTTCTTTTGTTTCTTCTATTTTCCTTGTAAAGAATTTCTGTCAGGTTGTACTCCCCTTAACAACACCCCCCCCCCCCCAAAAAAAAAGTTTGTTTTTTTTAAAACTGAAATTGCTTCCTACAGACCTGTAATATATACATGTACATGTATTTATTATATACACTTATTTAAAGTTGACAAATTGTAATTATAATACAGTAATTATCACGATTTTATCGAGTACATATGGGTAAAAAATCACAAAATAAATGTAAATGTCTGTAAAAGTGACAACGTTATATACAGACATAATCAAGAAAGAACATTAAACAGTTATTCTACACAATAGAGAGGGGTGGGCTTTTGATTTTTTATATATTTTATTTTTTACACTAAGCGGGGAAAAAGTTACTCTCATCATCTCAAAAAGCATCTTTTTTTTTAAATTGATTCATATGAACATGCATCGTCGGATACCCGACGATGATAACATGGCCTACATTAAAATTTTACAAATTATCCCAGTCGGTGTTAACCCTAAATTTGTATCTGTGTATTTCAAATCTAAAGCAACTCAAATGTCATCCTATTTTTAAATGATTTATTATCCCTCCCGTACTGTTATGTCAGAATTTTGTGTCCCACCCCCTACTTACATGGCAGATGGCTTCGGCTACTGTAATGGAAACACTGTCTTTCTGAATCTCTCGGACTTAGTCCTAAACACATCTTCCATAGACCAGCGTTGCTCACCTGATCCTTTGACCAATGAGCGGTGCTGAAACTTACAATGTTTATTATCAATCCAATCAGCATTAAGATCGGTCCCGGTAGGAAATAAATCAGTTTTTTAATCTCCATCGAAATAATATTCCATCGTAATTTTACTGAATCGCCCGGAGTTGATTTTCTGTCAAATAATTTGAAATTTACCACATAGTCCTGTTGTGAACGAAGTTTTTATTATTCAACTCTTTGCCGTAAGTACATGTATAACATATAGTGTTCTTCATTTTCTAAAGATCGCCTTCTTCGAATTGTGGGACTTCAATGGCTGTTTTCGTGCATTCACAATCAAGCAACCCAGCGTAATTAAAACTTCTTTTGATAAATGTTCCATCGATGATAATTCTTATCTCATTTTTCAGATATTTAATCCTGTAAACTCATGGCCTAATAGTCGGCACAAAAGCATATAAAGGGCGAACGAAAGTGACAAAAGTTTCCCGTTTGTACCGTTATCAACTTTCAGCAATTTTACTGGCCTTAATATCACAACTTCTTAAACAACACGCCGACACGTAAACCAGTATCATTTCCAACCTTTCAAAACTCCCATTTAAAAATTACAACCTCAAAACGGCCCATGGAAAAAGCAGGGCATTAAATTCTTATAAATTACATCTCCGACGAACAGTTTAAGACATTCTCGAGAGCGAGAAGTCGAAAATTTGAATATTTGTTTTTGCCTGTATAGAACTTTAGTCCAGTTCGCCAATTTTTATATCTGATTGTATAGCGTGTTGAAGAGTCATTGACGGCCACTGACAAACCCTGAAAGAATACTGGGGATGGAATTCGTATTGAAAGAAATTTTGACACAAATTTATGAAAATGATAGCCATCGATCAGTGTGATATTATTATTTAAATTGACTTCTATCTTACACCTAACACTTTAAACTTCTTTAATTTGTTGCAATGATTTACACATGTGGCTTTAAAATTAAATACGGAATGTCGCCCAGTTTTTCGGTGCACGATCAAGAATGAGGCAGCTGATATTAGATAACTAAAATGAATTACAGATGTAATTAAGTACATGTTTGTCAATCAATTTTTATTTTTGATGAGATTTTGCCGTTTTTTCTGGTTTTGTTTTGTGTTTTGATTTGATCAAACGTAGATATTCACAAGAATTCATCTAATTGGACAGATATCGTATTGTATGAACAGGATGGCTCAGCACATACGTTGATCTTAGAGTAAATACTCTTAAAAAAATCCTGATAAGACTGGATTGACATTTTAACTTCATTGATCAGATTTGAACAATTGCATTTGAATGTTAGGTTCATCGATCCTGCAAAATCGCGACAAATGATTCCTGACAATGACGGTGAAAAATCAACATTTTAAAAGCCCAAAGCAAGACCCGATACAAAACATGGTGACAACATAGAAAAAGGGGGATAATGCACAGTGCGTCATGTGTTTAATGAGTGTTTAATATATGTTATTTTAATGATATATAGCAATTCATTGGGATATAATCCATTGAAAAGCTACAAGGAGGTATTACATTTTGATGATCCGGAATTCGAGTATGAATTAATTTTTTGATATACCTGTCATACAATCTTTATAAAGGTGTCTTTAGGCCACGGCTAGGATCATGAGACATCAGAATTCAAACCTTGTCTTGTATACAGGCATAGCTGTTAAAAACGTTGGTATCTTATGACAGCAGCAGTTACCTCAGGATATAGACAACCGGGCTTATTCGACTTTTTCTTTGTATTTTTTTTCATTTTTGGACATACAGTGTATATCCGAAATTCCTGTCCTCATACACCTTTGTCAAAACTTTAAAAAGTTAAAACATTCTTGTGAAAACTTTTTTAGGACCGGCATTTTGACCTCAGACTTACATGTACCTCTGACCAAGGACATGATATCTGCATACATATTAGTTACACATGTACAAACCAAAGGACCCCCCCCCCCCCAATATACACCCTGGGTCCAAGGATATTTTTGTTCGTCTTTATTCGTCTTTTTACATAAATTAATCTTCTAGTACACATTTACAATGAATTCCATATGAAAAATCCAAAAAATAACGCAGAATTAACCTTTTACTAAAAAATTATACCCGCGGTATTATAAAATATTTTTCGACCCGTGGGGTATATTCGGGGGGGAGGGGGGGGGGGTCCTGTCCACAAGTACCTGTGCTTTGTATAAGCAAACAAATACATGTAGCTATGGAAATGTGTGCACATTTATTTTCCTTTTTCCTCGTACGAACATACATCTTTATTTAAATTTTATATATACAAATTTTATATATACAAAGGATACTATGAAAGCTTAAATTCAACAGTTCTTAAATTGTTAAAATCAAATTTCTTTAATGTTATGGTACGCATCGGACACATACCTTGCTTCGGACAAATTGAAGCTATAAAGCATCTAGCCTGAATGTCTCCGTGTTTTGACTTGTGTCTGTCTTAAAGCCGAAGAATATGCCAATTTATCATGTGATATAAAATTAAAATACCACGATAAT
The DNA here is from genome assembly GCF_033153115.1 of Saccostrea echinata. NCBI lineage: Eukaryota > Metazoa > Mollusca > Bivalvia > Ostreida > Ostreidae > Saccostrea > Saccostrea echinata. The sequence goes on from NW_026889751.1 coordinate 24,500,587, forward strand.
GGCCTTGAAGTGATGTAATTTTTGGCATCATCGAAGGGGAGTAACCAGAATTTATTGATTTTGCAAATATTTAGAGTTGTCTTTCTTTTATTAGACTTTGAGGGAACGAGTACGTCTAGGTGATAATTTCATAGAAAATTTCAAGAAATTTATTTTTAAAGATTGTATTAATTTTCTTACAATTGTTTTTCACTAGTACTAGTATGTTCAATTCATCATGCATTGGACACAAATTAACCATGCATCCGGAAAATTTCTTTTTCGTGTAGAGAAACATGTTTAATACCAAACAGACAGCTGTTTTTGCTGAAATAATCTCAACATATCCAGTGAAAATACAAGTTATCGATATAACACAAGATGTGGGCTATCTTTATTTCTTCAGACTAGAAGATGATAGCCCCCCCCAAGAATAAGGTGCAAATTGCAATACATGTAACACGGGGCATTGGAAGGTCTACTAAGCCGATGTGATGCAACTAAAATCGTTCCACATTTGTGGATCGATAAAGTCAATCAAATTAAATTGGAGAATTAATTTTAAATGATGCATAGAGATATATTTTCATGTCGCTAATTTATAACGATCTCAGGTGTTTTAAAGGTCACTGCAATAAAGGTAGGACATTTTTCCCATTCAATATTCCGTTTGTCCAATGCATGGTGAATACTTCCGATCCATGGTGAATTACTCATTTTTTAAAAAAAAATCGTTTTTAGTGATATTTTCTCAATAAATAGCATATAACTATGTCACAAATTCACATTTTAATCAAATAATACATATTGAAATCCATTTTGATAATATTCGGTGGGTAGCGATATCGCTGTCTAGAACTTGTTCAAGTACGAGGGTGTCCGATGCATGGTGATCTATAAAAAAAGCCATTAATTTTACCTTTCGACGATAAGAAACATGTACACAGAAATTATAACATACTTCGTATCCAGTGATACTTACTCATTTTGTTAAATGTTTCACGATATAATTTGTCAAGTTGAAATTTTATTCCTTTGATAAGTTGTGACAGATTAAATCTCAATAATGATATACTTTTCGATATGAAATATTTAAAAACTTGTAACTTTGATCCTAAAATTATGCTTCCCAAGATTGTGTCGTAATGAAACTCAAGTTCAGATTTAAAGTGTATCTTAATACACATGTGACCAGGACAAAACATGTGTTAGCTACAGCATTGTTCTTTTTGTTTGGGCGTGACCTTCTCCATTTCAAAGGAGTCGTCAAATTGAGGCTTTCTGAGGGAAGTTGAGAGAGAGATGTGTTCCGAAGGTTGCTGGCTTTCCGAAGGTAGCTCCAGAATTTTCTCTAATAGGAATTTCATTGCTTCATCTAAAAAGGTAAAAAGGGGTGTACAAATACATGGATTTTATTGTTAAAAATATGAAATGGTCTAGCCAAACAAAAAAGTATAGTACGATTGTATTTACAATACCGAATGGATTACTGAAGTTTCAGGAAGTGTCCTTTCTCCCCCTTTGAAGCCCCCCCCCCCCAAAAAAAACCCATCACGGTATCTTTCTTTCAAATCATGAAAAAATTAAACGAGCTTATCAAAAGAGAGTGCTCAAAAGGTTTTAATCTCAAGGGAAGGGGGATGGGGTTGTCGTGTGGAAAGAGACCTCAAAATAGGTAACAGGAAGTGTGGGTGTTAGGACTGGAACTTGAACTTTGAAAATAATTCAATTCTTAAGTAGCTAAATAAATAAAACAATTATTCTTGAAAAAGCTCTAATATCGGTTAGGGCCCTGTGTACCGATCTGAGTATATTTTTACCTAAATGTAAATTAGTAAAACGAAGAACACACTTTTTTTTTTTTTTTTTTTTTTTTTTTTTAAATTCTGATATTACTTACTGTACACGTATAAGAACTACAAGCATCGAGTATTATTTTTATCAATTTTATAATTTTTGCAAGTTAGAGTATTGGCTTTTTTTTTTAAAGCTAAAAAAAATCTAAGAATTGTACATCTTACTTATATTTTTATCAGTTTTAGCCGATGTTGGAAACCAGCCCGTAATAGAATTTTCTTGACAGTATTGATCAAGTCGTTTGGAGTCGACATCAACATCTTGGAGATCACACTAGGGGAAAAAAAACGTTAATCTGATTTTTTATTTCGTCAAATGTATGTCTGGACAAAAGAACAGAATTGGCACTCCTAAACTACCCATAAATACCAATTTAGCTAACGTTGCGCAAATTCAGGCAACATTTTTTTTAGAAAGCTGACCCTTAATCAGTTGTTGGCACTGATCCGTTTAAATGCGTTTTAAAATGCTTCTTCTTCATGTAGATTAGTAGTGCAATGCAAGATCTTTGAAATGTTTTATTCTTTCCTTTTTCCATAATTTCATAAACTAAAAAATGTACGGTATGTCAGAAATTCTATGTGCTCACATTTAATTTACAGATTGAAACTGATAAAATTAGTCAGATGAAACTCAAACAAAAACCAGATTCTCTCTTGGTACGAAGTCAGACCCACTGACAATAAATTACTGAAATATTCAGGATTTTCAACACGTTGTATTAGTCGTAACCAGGGATGGGGTCAATTACTTTAAAAAGTAATTAATTAAATTACAATTACTTCGACTTTTTCTTCAATTAAATTACAATTAAATTACAGGCTTTCTAAGACATGTAATTAATTAAATTACAATTACTTTGCAAAAGTAATTAATTAAATTACAAATTACATTTTTATTTTTTATTTTTTGAAAATTTTTATAATCCTTTTCAATGAATACAGAACATCATTTATTTGTATATAAGCTCAGCCTCTGCACAAACAGTACAAGAAATAATATGCTATAGGCATTGTGTATCATACTGTGGTTTAATTTATAACATTTATTTACAATACAATAAGAATCTCTTAAAGAACTATCCGAAATCTGTTTGATGCAGTTTCCACCACACAAAACCTATATGTACACAAATTGCATGGCTTATGATATTTGATTAAAAGTGAGTATTTTAATAGAGTAAAATGAGTCGCAACTGAAACCCCTTAAATTAAATATTTCCTTTGAAGGTAACCTGAACACCTCAAATTGCTATTTATGTTGAACAATTTTACTTCATAAATCAGAATTGTACAGATAGAAAATTCATTCATAAAAATCTGCTTAGATGTTAAAATAATTATCAAATTGAAAGTATTTCTTTTCTAAAACGAGCGGAGAATTTTAAAATGAAATGTTTATCTCCACTGGCTTTGTCTTCTAAATCATGGAATGAATATCTCTTTAGAGGAGTTCATTTGTTTTGATTGCAATTTAAAGCTGTGATCTGGAGGGCAATTATCTCTTAATTCCCAACAAGAGAGAACTCTAACTTAATTAATGACACACACCTTCCTTTTCTTTATTATTGATAAAACAACAAAGATTGAAATACATGTACAACAAATGTGTGTTGCATAGCTGAATAGACCTAAGAAGGGTGGTTCAAAATTCATATTTATAAACATAGATCAAAAATTCAAAATTTACATAATGATTAGAAAGAAACTAGTTTATTATTATCAAGCCAATCATTTATTTATTTATTTGTAAGCATTAACCTAAGATTTTGTTTAATTGAAGGATTGAGGATATGTTTTAACAATAAAATAAAAACCAGTAAAACGGGGGGGTAGTGGTAACGATATATCATGAATATATCATGAATGTGTATTATATTAAGTAATTGAATGTAATTGAAAAAGTAATTGAAATTACATGGTATTTTTTCAGTGTAATTAATTAAATTACAATTACAAGTAATTGAAAAAATGTTCAATTACAAATTACTTCCAATTACTTCAAAAGATGTAATTAATTACAGTCAATTACAATTACTTTTTTCAATTACCCCATCCCTGGTCGTAACACATATACCTTGTTTGCTAATAATAGAACAGGAACGGGCTGCTCATTGGCTAACATGACTTTGGAATTTACGTCACCAAGCCACTAAAAATATAGAATTCATTTTAAAAAAGAACAATCCAGTCGTACATGCATTTGATTGATTATTTCAAATATGTGCATATTTCATAAATCTAAAAGGGACAAATGCAGTAGTTTTGAATCATCACTCATCATGTTTAATATATAATCGAGGAAGGGAAACAGACCAAATTAAAAATTATTCTGATTTGGGTCCTATTGAAGCAAAATCTTACCAAAAACAAAAACATCTTTTAAAGCACCCCAAGTATATATAATATTGAAATTCAACAACTAGGAAAAACTTCCAACTACACATATTCATGCATGTTATTGATTATGAAACGTCCCTTAAATATCCAAAGTTTGGAATACATACTTTTGAGACAGAGTCGAAGGTTGCTGGGCTGCAAAAAAGAAAGACATAGTACATGTATACATAAATATCTATGACAGGTAGATATCAAAACAGAAATATCCATGACAGGTAGACATCAAAATATCTCTATGGGACAATATCTCGAGCTCCTTTTATCTTCAACATTTACTTAAAATGATATTTTTGTAACTTTTTAGTATTTTATCGATGCAGGTGAGAAAAGTTAATTTTTTTTGTGCGTGTTTAAGAAATCCTTCTGTTTCACAGCACTTAGTCTTAGTTTAACCAAATACTTATTGTTTTATAAAAAAAAAGTCATATCCGCGATAATAATATTATAATACCGCGGATATGACTTTTTTTATAAAACGGTTATTCTGCGTTATTTTTCGGATTTTTCATATGGAATACGTTTTAATTGTAAAGTAGAAGAATAATTTATATAAAAAAAAAAAAAAAAAAAAAAAAAAAACAAACAAAAATTCTTTGACCAAGGGGTGTATATTGGGGGGGGGGGGGGGGGGTTCTGTCCACAAGTACCTGTGTTACAATCACGCAAATAGTTAGCCTGTAAGTTCAGAAGTTAATTTTTTAAATGCTTAAGTTAATTGTGTGATCAATTCTGCATCTCCTTAGTGCGTTAACGAGGGTTTCTAAATTTTACAATTATAATCTTATGATCATTCAAACAGCTTGAGGATCTGAGAGGATTCATCAACATGCACAGGTCGCGAATTTCACGATGTTAGTATACAGCACTTAGAGTTATAAGAATTATTGTTCACCCTAGGGTCTGTACCCTGGGGTCATGAATTTCAAAAAAGAAAAGTTTGGTTAATGACTTAATTATTGTTCGTTAAAGTCATGCCAACAGATTACTTGCTGTATGTCCAGGAATAAAGAAGGCGATTATGAAAGACGCAATGCAAATTCCAATATATGATCAATTTACATGTAGCAACCCTACCCTAAGCTGAAATCCTGCATCCAGAGGTCAACAACGAATCGTGATCATGAATTTCATAAGTTTAGTGATTGGCTTTAAAGCTATATGTGGCGTATCTGAGCTAAAAAATAAAAATACGAGATTGAGTGTGGATGAACATGATATTTGTTATTTACGTTAAAATTTTCAACGATTTTGAACTGGAGTAACCCCACGTTTCTATGGTTAAATTTACTTTAAACTGTATCTGATATTTAAATCGGTTATTGTTTTAAATTTTCATATCTATATATGAAACGCGATTGATTTAAATTGTGTAATTTACAGGAACGTCCTATCTTTATATAAAGTAATAAAACAAATAGAAAGATCTGAACTTATAAAAAATACGCCATGTATGATTTATTGATTGTTATTGATCGTTGATTCTTATAATCATGCAAACTGTTAACCTGCAAGATATCAAGGAGTAGAGAAAAAGATCGTAGATAAAATGCAGTATAAATCCCACTAATATACATGAATGTACGCATGCGTAGTCCCACTCGTGAAACTGATGAACTCGGGGATCCTGAATTTTTATAGTTTTGTTTAAGGACTTATATTACTACTTATTAGTTTGCTAGACGTCGCAAAGGAAAGGAGAAAAGTTTAACAATTACGTGTATGTTTTTGGTATATACTATTTGCGCGGATCCAGAGGGGGGGTCGGGGGGTCCGGACCCCCCCCCCCCCCCTCCCCTGGAATTTGCAGAGTTATTAAAAGTAGATACTGAAGTAAATAAAAAAATGACTTTGGAACCACCACCCCTCAAAAAACGTAGCCCCCAACATCACCACCACGAAATAGGTTTTGTTCACGCCTTGGTAATGGATATTAAGGGGTTTTTTTTAATTTTTTTTATTATCATTTTTTTTTTTTTTTTGCTTGTCAAGAAATTTTCTGGGTTGAATACGTTTGGGAAGGGAATTTAGTTTTTTTTATTTTTTGATTGTCAAGAAATTTCTGGATAGGAATTTTTTTTTTTGACTGGGGTGGACCCTCCCCCCCCCCCTTTGAAAAAATCCTGGATCCGCGCCTGCATATAATTCTGGCCCAACCGTTCTTCTGATTATTCTTAAGGATCTGCTCTTCACAATACTTAATTTTAAAACAAAAATTTCCTTAATGTCATACGTTTGATTAAATTATAGAGTAAAAATTTTATTGACTCACCGAGAAAGATCAAACACAATTATGGCTGCTATTCTATAAAAGAGAAGAATTTGAAATAAAAGCAAACAATTTAATAAATGTTGTACGACCCAGGTTGTGAAAGTTGTCTGGTATTTTATTCCAATTATTTCAATATATAAAACATATTCCTTGCGATAATATAATCATGAATATTCTCAAATTATATTTTAATTTCCCAATTGAAATTGCACGTGAGCAATGCTGAAAGAAAGAGAAAAAGAGCTTACGCATATTTGTAATATACTCGAGTCATGTGCCCAAATCTTTCATGACCCGCAATATCCCTAAAGGAAGAAAAAAAAACTTCTTAAATTTTTTGGAAAAAAACAAACAGCAAAACAAAAAACAAAACAAAAAAAAAAAACAAAGGAAAAAAAAAAAAAAAAAAACTTACCAAAGCTGAAGATTGATCTTTGTTTGTTCATCCCAATCCAAAAGTTTTAATGCAAAATCGACGCCTATAGTGAGTTTGTAGTTAGGAGAAAAAGACCCTAAAAAAAAAATACATGAGTACTAATGTACGAAAATTTACATAGAGGTTTTCTTAAGATGACAAGTAACGGGGGCGGATAAAGGGGGTGTCGTCCCCCCCCCCCCCATTAAGAAAGTCTTGATAAAACAAATTATATATATATATATATATATATATATATATATATATATATATATATATATATATATATATACAGAGAGAGAGAGAGAGAGAAAGGATGAAATTAGACTACCGATATACACCCCATCCTTCCCAACGATAAAGTTTGACCTTTTGAGAATGTACACGTGCAGAACAGTATATAAATGTCCATTTCAGATTCAGATGTACATGTAATATATGCATATATATATGTCATTGATGTACTGTATATATACCTATAAAACAAGTCTTATGTTCATATAAAATATTTTGGGGTATTCCCCTACTTGTATGTCTTTTCTATCAATCAAGCAATTCTTTCCCTCTTATGTATATGTATATTTTATTTCGTGTGTATGATCATAATCATTATATACATTTTAACAATGTACTTTCTTTTTGCCCCATGAGGGCCCTTAATTGGTCAATAAACGAATTGAATTGAATTGTATCACTGAGCATCCGCACACGGTCATGCACGTGTTTTAAATGATAGTAAGAAAAATGTTTTATGAGATTCCAGTTACATCCCTGGCTCCGGGGCCATAAAACCTAGACAAGCTCACTTTTGATCTCAGTCTCACTTTCCTGGCTCCGGGGCCATAAAACTTAGACGAGCTCACTTTTGATCCCAGTCTCACTTTTTCCACTGTACATATTCCTTTTGTAAAAGTGTCTAAGTTTTATGGCCCCAGAGCCAGATCTTCACTAAACAAGCGTATACCTGAATCGATATACATGCACAATCTAAACAGAATTTAAATTATAAAAATTACAATATGATTTAAAACTTAAAAACTAGTAAAAATAATAAGCAAGCGATTGTGTCAAATCAAAATTACTGAACAGAAGAAATTTGTGTCGTGTTTTCGATGACCTTGACCTTTCGATATAACCCTTAGAAAAACACATTTTAGAACTATGGGCAAAATATATTTTTAAAAAAATAGGGATGTCAACGAGTACCCGGTTAACCGGGTACTCGATCGAACGTCCGAGTATCGAATACTAAAAATGGTAATCGGTTACTCGGATGTGTATTTTTTCTTATTTCAAAGTACTTATTTTTATCAAAAACTTATCAAAAACTAACTTAAATATGCATACAGTAATTATAGCGTGTAGTCTTCTACACCTGTAAAACATCCATTATCGCCTGTGACTGTGTATATACAGTAATTAGTGACCAATCACCCAACTTTTCTCACCTATTGTGGTCCTGAATTTTTGGATGGCTTCAATGATTGTTTTCAGTGAATATCGATGGTCTATTTTCTTCAAAGCATTTTTAAATCATTAATTAAGTTAATACACGGCAGCGAAATCGGACATGCATAGAAATGCCGCTACTAACTCCAAAAGTGAAGAAATATTTCAAAATAAATAAATATTAAAAAAAAATGTTTAAAGTAGTTTGCATAGTAAGTTTAGTGTCTAAGGGGGAAACAATCAACACATGAAATTGTTTTCCCGTATACACTAAACTTACTAAAACATTAGACTAAACTTACTAAAATATTAGACTAGCGATCCCAACAACGTCCGTTCCTTCTCTTTTGCTAGTCTAATCCTCACAAACCTGTGTAACAGATTTTCCTACTTTTGATGGAATAGATTCTAAACAAGAACTGTAAACCATTTGTAACTTTTGATGTAATAATTATGTTTTTTGTGTTTATTTGATAAATAAATTTAGTACTAAAAATCATTTACGTTGGAATCGGTGTTTATATACATTTATAAACGTGATAAAAACAGCTTTTGGGTTTAACGGAGTTTAACGGGGCTCAAGAAAATTAACACACTTGTATTTACATTTTTACCGAGTACTCGATCGGAAAGACGTCCAATTAACCGATTATCAAAAATTGACCGATTTGACATCCCTAAAAAAAAAATGATTTCACTCTGAAAGTCTTGGACTGAAAAGCTTATTTTCTGGAAAAGACTTTTTCGACAAATTTCTGCGAATGGGGAGATACTCACACCTTACCCTGGGGATAGGAGTTGTTAATTAAGTGCATGATGCCGAGAATGAATACCTTTTTTGTCAATTGTACAAACATTTATTAAAATGTCAGGTCGTTCTGCAATAATTACTTTTTGCGAATTCTATCCAGTCTGTGCATGTATCACATGTGTACAATGTATGTATTCATATAGAATATTTGATTCTTTGATTATTATGTTTTTCTGTGCTTATTCATTTTAAATTGTGACCCATATGTGTGAATATGTTTGATATAATTCACATGTAGGGAAAGGGCGTATCAAGTTTTTGAACTTTTGCCCCATATGCATCCCATTTGTATAATCTAAAGACAATAAATTATATGTTCAAACCATTCCCCCGTGACCCTGACAGACAAGTTATTGCTGGTGTTGGGCGGTGGTTGTTTTAATTTTATCAGTATTTTATTAAGTAAAGAAACTTATTTGGATTGGACTTGAGGCATCATGCCTATATAAGTCCTCTCCTGAGGTTACAAGAGTTTAGAATTAACAGAAAGTGTAAAGATTGACAAGGAGGAAAAATAAATGTAAATGATCAATTAGATATATCTAATAATTAAGGAAAGAAAAAAAATATTATTGTTTGAAATATACCACAAGAGGATTACTCATTACATGGTAGAGGTGGTTTGTGTATTTATGTGTAGGAGGGGTGGGGGGGGGGGGTGAGGGTTATCTCTATTCACTATATGGGTACTCCAGCTCTAACTGACAGTGTATTATACATATAATAATTGGTGCAAGCTGCAAGCATCGACATTACATTGTATAATGCATAATTGTTTTAAGGGGATGCATTTGATATAGACTGTGTATCTCGTTGGTGCAAAGATTTAGAAAAAGTTGTTTAATTGCATAACAAAGGTAAGAAATGTAGTAAAGTGCTAGTGCACATGCATGTAGTTTTCCCAATATGTACTGTATACTTTGCAAATGAATGCTATCGATTATACGAGTACTTGAAGAAGTTTCAAGTATATCTCTTTATTGATAAAAAAAAAAAATCCATAGTATAGTTGAATACCTGTGATCGATCAGTGTATCAATTTACATTATCTTCCCCTTATCATTCAGGTTTGAAATGCTCTTTAATAGTGGATTTATAATCATTTAATTACCATAAGAGTGACGATCGAGATACACCTGTGTCTTAATCTTTATAAGCAATCAAATATTGGTACATTTTGGGGGTGGGGTGGGGTGGGGGTGGGGGGGGGGGGTCCTAATTTTAATGTGTTAGTCGAAGCAAACACAATCCTTTGTCTTTTTTAATTGGGTTGCGGGGTGGGTGGAGTGTATATTAATTACATGTAAAAGACCGAGTTTAAAGAAATTGAGTTTTTATGTTACCTTCAGTGTAACGACGAATGATTGATGTCTTCCCTGTTCATGAGCAAAAAAATATATAAATATATAAGTATGTAATGATAAAACGTCTTCTTAACATCTTGTTTCGGGATAAATGGGACTAATTTTACATGAAACAACTATCAAACCTTTGACACAGTTACAAGTTTAACCTGAATGACAAACTATAGTTGATAAATAAGCACATGTATTTCTAGTATCTAAAAATATAGAGGTTTCATGCTAAGTAACAGGTGTTCATGTACTTCATAAAAAAAATAATAGTAATAATATTCATTTTCAGTGATTTTATTTTTTCAATATTTTTTTTACAAACACAATTTGACGTTTTTCAAGCATTTGGAAACAGAACAGTAAAAAAAAATCCTTTCTTAAGAAAAGAAAAACTTGCCTACTTATTATGTTGGAAAACACACACACCTACACCAAATTCTCCTATTACCAGAATCTTATAAAGGTGTTCCTGTCGCGATAATTTGGAGGCGGGTGTTGCCGCCATCTTCTTGTCATGTGATAATTCTATTTATGACTATACTTATCTATGAAAATGTGATGATAAAGCTTAGTATTTTATCAACAATAAATTTAAAATTCCCTCAAACAAATATTCACCTATATAGACCTTCATGCCCTGTCCAAATATTTTACGTGAGCCTTCTCTATGCGCCGCTTCGTCCAGGTAACACTGGCATTTAATTTCTGCTCAGTGTCTGGTCAGCAGTTGGTTTAAATATTCACAGAATATGAGGCGAGGGGGGGGGGGGGGGGGGGGTGTGGAGTCGATTTCCTGAACACTTCACATTCCTCTGCTTAATGATACATGTATATGGTAAGTCTGACATCGTTCTATTTTTCTGAATATCTGTTGAATGCACAGTCTCAATTTTTCGAGTTTTTTCGGAGTTAATTGAACCACATTTTCTTTTGGCTTCTTCAAGCCCGTCAAGCTTTCATGTACATTAAAACTGAGCTAGTTCGATAAACAAACAGACAACCCCCAAGACCATAAACTGAGAACAGATTTAAGTCAAATTTCAGATTTTGAATATCTTGATTTTTTTTCAACAAACATAATTAAAAAGTTGTGCAAGTTAGTATAATATTGAAATATAAAGATCCTCCATTTCCAAAATTATTTCAAACATTATAAGCTTATTCAAAACATTTTAGTGACGTCATTCTTTTGTACAGTCTCATATTTCAAAGAGTGTACTAGCTATAGTCCAATATCATTTCAGGAGTACAATATTATATCTAATATTGTACTCCAAAATAATTCTGGACTGCGTGAAACAAAGGATGACATCACCTAGCGTTTACACAACGAATGAATAAGGCAACAAATAGACAAAAATTATGCATTTTATATAGAAATCAACATCTCGTAATCCAATTCAAGCTATATAGATAGAAATCAACATCTCGTAATACTATTTAAGCTATACAGAATCCAATGCAAGCTACATGTATAATCCACATCTCGTTATCCAATCCGTGCAACGAAACTTCCAAAGTAGGAATATCCAAGAAATCCCTTAGAATTTACATTCAGGTCACTGATTGTGAAACTACCGATATTGAAGCACATTATATGGTCGAGTTAACACTTAATATTTACATTTGCCAATATATCTTTTCTTATATAAAAATACTAATTAAATTGAAATTCAATTTTCAATGACATGCAGTTGATCAGGCTTTCTTGTGTATGGAAAGCAAACTGCACGAGCCATTTGGAAAGTTCAGATTGTGACGTCACATGATGTCGTAGATACGTTATGTTGCATTTTCATAACAAAGTCTAAGTAGTGCCTATTTTTTCCTTGTAACACGAATAAAAAAGGAAAATATAAATATAAGAAATAAAATATCATTTTTTAGAGTTTCATTGGGATATGACATGAAGTTGGTACGTGATCAAATCTACTATAACGCCCTTCCGGCGTTATAGAATTTGATCACGTGACCGACTTCATGTCATACTCCAATGAAACTCTAAAAATGATATCTTATTTCTTGAATGTTAGCATTCAGGGGAAGAAAAAGCGGATAAATTTACAATCGATCTGTAAATATATCCCATACAACTCCGATTTTTCCCCCGGAAAATTTAATTTCAATATATATTTCCAAATTAATTTACGTAAATATGTGGTGCTTTCGATATCCAAGGGAAAAACGGCGCTTTCCCGGAATATTTGCCTACTGGTCACTTACGATCGTTAAAAAAGGATCCTTCACAATATTCTAGATCTCAGAATCGCATAATGTCATGAAGTTGCTCAGCTCTTTTTAACGCATCCGTAGAGAGTCACAACGATAAAAAATATATGATTGGGGTTCAGTAAGGGGTTTTAATTCAAAAACTATTCATCCCTTTGAAAGAAATCTCTTAAACCCCTAAGCGCCCCACCCATCTGGTTTGGTCACCGTCACCAGTGTCAATACAAAAATGCATTGAAAAAGATACAAAACTTAGATGGTCTTTTATGTCAGATTCGGGGCTGAGACTCGGTGCTTCGCACCTCGTCCCTGTCCCGTATCTAACATATTAAACCATCTTCGTCTTGTATCCCTTACATATATACGCCGACTTCACCGATAGTTAAGTCATTCAAAACAATACGTACACTTCACACAAACTACATGCTTGTAAATAACAATTCATTTCAGTTGTGGGCAAAAACTTAGAGGGAAATTTTTAACAAGCAAACCTACCCAGAAATTTCGGGATGAGCAAAAATTAAACAAGAGACCCATGTGCCACATCGCTCACCTGAGCACACTGACTTGGTCAAGAAGCAGTTCTGTATTGAAAAGTTTACCGGGGGCATCTTGAATTTACACTACCTCAAGATGCTTACAAATCAAAATTACTAATTATGGCTGTGCTGTTCTTCAGCAGAAGAATTTTAAAGATTTTTCCCCAATGTATTCCTGTGTAAAACTCTGATCGCTCATTGTGCCCCATCCTACCTTCCCTAAATTTGAACAAATTTGAATCTACACTACCTGAGGATGCTGCTATAATAATATGACTAATCATATATATTGAAACGCAACAAGCAGTAATCTACAATTATTAGAATTTTTTATCTAATGATTTTTTTAAAAGGAAAACAGTAAGGAAAAACTCGATTTAAAACATCAAAGATTTGATAAAAATGTTAAAGGATTATCTTTTAACTTTAAAAATTAACACATGACTGTTAAAACACCCCCATCCCGGCCATTCAATTACAGTGTGCAAGGCTGCAATGCACAACAATTGAAGCTTGATTTCTACGATGCAATAGGTTCATCCATCTCTATATCCATCTCAATATTCTTTGCCATTTTTAAATGCCTGTTTTTCAGATGAGGAGGTCGAATTTTCTCTAGCCAAGCGCAGTGTAGTAACCCTTGTACTTCCGGTCCAAGGACTGTCATTCATGCTAATGATACGTAAGATCCTGTTGAGGCATGATGTAGTGCATATTTGGATCTGCAACTCTCCATCACCTTTATTTTGATATTTTCCACTTAGAGCAATGGAAATGCGTACTAAAATCATTTTCAGGAAGCCTTGGCATCGCTTACGGAAAAGAAAGGAGAATTTATTTTTTGAAATATTACTGCATTACTTATGACGAACAGATGCAAACCCTGAAAACCCCATATTATTGCCAAATGTTTTGTTAAACATGCAATTTTTTATTTCTGTTAAGCGGACACAAACTTAACATCCGGTAATGTTATGAAAACCATTCAATCGTTAAATTACCGATATATTTACAAAGTTGAAAATATCCTTACTTTTTAGATACAAAATTATATCCTATATATAATATTTCCCTCTAAAATAGGATGTTGCGTTTCTTTTGCGTTTCTCTCTCTCTCTCTCTCTCTCCCTCTTTCTCTCTCTATAATCAGCAAATCATGTTTATAAAAGCTTTGTCTTTCGTAAATATAAAATTGTGAATAGCATTTTTTTTTAAATGAAAATGTCAATGTTGTAGAGTAACGTTACAAAGATGGCATATTCTAAAACTTCGTGTAGGATTTTCTTAGGAAATTTCTTTTTTATTTAATTTAAGAACTTCAAAATATCATAGAGAAATAATCTGAATTGGTTTCTACCTTTTATTACATCTAAATTATACATATATGGATTTTAAAGAAAAGCTCTTTTTGTTTTTGGAGAGGAAGTTTTTTTTCTTAAACAAAAAATTATGTCAAGTAATATTTTATAATTTTCTGCACATGTTTATTATGCTCTCTGCGTTTCTTTCACAAGTGATTAAGATATAAAAGGAGGTCAAGGTGCCCTAATTCATCTTAATTCAATCTTTTACATACTTACAAGCGATCTTAAGAGTTCAACGCTTAACAGTTAAGTAGTTAAACGGGAAGGTGTTTTTTACCCAGACAAAACCAGATACAAATTATTATAAGATTAATAACGTTAGGTATACGTACATATTTTAAAAGTGGATATTTAAATGAAATGATATAATTCTAGTCCACTTTGTTTATACAAAGTATATGTACAAAATATGTTACATGAATATTATTAATCTGAAAAGATTTGCTTTCATGCTAAAAATGGCAGGTTCTAACTTGAATAATTTTAATCAGTCAATGTTTATTAACTATCTGTTTATATTAGATACAAAAGAAAAGGCAACAACAAAATAATTATTTTATTGAATTAAATCCTTAACCATTTTTTGGACATTTGAAAATAATAGATAAGTTTCTCAATATACAATATTATACTTTCATGTAAATTAGTTGAATCTGATTCGTCGAAAAACATTTGTTAAAAAAACACTATTACCCGCTGAATAATGAAGCCACGCCCTCCAGCGTAGCACCAGTTAACATTGCTTGACGACGAGTGTTATTCCAAAAAAATATTCATGGGCAGAATTCATGCGCACAAGGTTCACTGTAATATGTATTTGTATAAAACATTCAGCATAATATAATAAATACTGCATGTAGTTGAGTGTAACATTGAGGCTGCGCCTCGGTTGACATGGTTTTCTTGGGGTGAAAATTTTCAATGTTTTATTTTGAATAGAATCTATTTTGTAAACAACAAAAGTGAAAGTAAGGGAACCAACATAAATCTAATAGTACAGTGACTCATGTTTCTCGATGAAAGTGAAAGTAACTTTCAATCAAATAATCTTATTGGTTCCACGTTTCTCCATCTATCTTTAAGATAGTTAAGAAGAAATGAAACCCGTGTGTTCATTGTTACTTTGAATTAAGACATTGAAGTAACCCTTGAGATACTTAAGAATAGAGGAACGCGAAAATTCTCAAAGATTCTGTATAAATGTATAATATCTTCTGTTTTAAACTTTATTCCTTGAAGTCAGAGGATAATAGAGACTGAGAAAATATGACAAAACCAATTTTGAGCCTGATACATGTTTTGACACTGTGTCTTTTGTATGGTATGTATTCTATAACAATGCCCACCTCCTTCTTTCACTTATATTCCATAACTACATGTACCATTAGAAGCATTATTTAAACTGTTCTATAACCGATTTTTTTAGAAAAAATAATAACTTACATCAATCATTTACTATTGTTATATTAGTTTACATATATAGATCTCGTTACGGTGAGTTTTTGCTACACATCTTAAATCCAAATTGTTCAGAGTGTTATGTTTCAGTTTTTAAATATATGTAGAAAAAAACTCCAATTATTTAGAAATACGAACTCAAAGCGGGGAACCGAGTGATCCACTTCATTAATCTAAATCTTACAAATGTACATAGTATCGAATATAACCTATCACAGGTTCGTATCTTGACTGACATATTTCATACCAATTGTTAGCCCTTTATTTGACTACATTGTAAATGGAATATTCCGTCTACCTGATCAATACATAGGACCTCCTGATCCTACCTGTAGCTGGAATTTTCTATTATCCAAAACAAAAAAGAAAAGAAAAGAAATGAAAAAAAGAAAAGAAAAGAAAAAAGTTGGAAGCTTGAGAAAAAAGACAATCTGGTCAGCTTTTCATGTTTGAATCTACTCTGTTCGTCTCGAGAGGGTAATGAATGTAGAAATTCAGAAGTTACATCAAACACCTCTAATATTTGATTAGTTAGAATATTCTGTCAGGAGATTGGCCTTGGGCGAAGATGTAAGGAGCAGGGCATTTACATGTAGTAAATCAGCTCTTTGTGATTAGAGAAATTGAAAAGAATGAAATTGCAAGGAAAGTTTGTGTGTTGTGGCAAACTAATCATAAAAAAAACATTTTTGAGCTTTCTTGTGCCTTAAAACCATAAAAATATTCCATACATACGTAACGAAAACTTCCACGTTACCTCATTTAGAACTCTAAGCGGTGTTCATATATACACAATTTAATAAGAGTAATTTGTCCCTGATTATTTTGCTACATTGAAAATGCAAGCAGATTGAACAAATTCTTTCAATATTTACATTCAATGAATATTTTCACCTTTATTTAATTTCTAATGAAAAACACTACACCTTTAAAATCAATCAATTAACACCAGACTACTACATTGTAGTAGTTACAATCGCTTAGGGCCTTAATAAACAGTAGGCTCTTCACACCATGACAATAATATAATATTTAACGTACTTAAACCTACCTTATATGATTATTTATACGGACAGAAATATAAACAAAACACATATACAATGTATTTCTTTGTTAATGCAGGATTAACGATTGAAACTATCATTAGATTATTCTATTTCCACCTTTGATATGCTATATTCTTTTAACTGCAGTGTCTGTCGGTCGGAGCTTCATAATTGTATCAACTTCCTCTGGAGTCGAACAACCTACGTCGAAAGATTACGAAATGACGTCACATCCTCAACAACTACCAAAGGATAACACGAGTGTACTCGACGACAACAAAAGCAACCCAAACATATCAAAGTCGGTATCAAATAACAACATTCAAGCTAGAACGAGTCAAATGAACATCGGCGAACTTCACTCGGAACAAGAACCTCTCAAAATTCTTACAACAACAGTTCAAAGCATCCGCAAAATCGCACTTCAACTGTTGATTCTGCTGCAGGAAGTCTTCAAGAAAATACCCAATACGGACGATATTGAAAAACAAGATACCAGTCTGGATGAAGATTTTTTGGAATTCGAAAGAAGCAATGTATTGTCAAGCACTATTTCCAATGAAACACCAACAGCAAAGGAAACAGAAGAGGACAAGGAAACGAATGAAAGACGGGTTATAAGATCTACGTCATTTGGTCACAAATCAATACAAATCACGACTGTCACACCAGCCTCTACGAGCTATTTTTTGTCTATGGAAAATAGTGGAACACAAGAAAACCTAAAACCTATTCAAAACTCTAGTTTATCACCGCTTAAATCCGACGATATTTCACCTCAAACTGTGACGCATGCGCATTCTGCCATCACATCCGAGAACCATTTTAGTTTGAGGACAAGCATGAAAGAAGACCAGCGGTTTAATCCAACTACTGCGACGAATACCACTAATTCGCAAACGGATAAATTGGGCATTTGTCATCTGCTTACCTTGGATACAGTATCCAATGTTAAAAATGAAAGTGAAACTAGGATTTATGGTTTTAAAGTCAATTCATGTCATCCCGGTGTCTTAGACCAAGCCTACTTGAATAAATTAGGGCGGCGTATTCTAGAAAGGTTAATTGATATTGAATATAAAGCTGGAATGTTACGATCAGAGATAGTAAGTAATCTTTTGATAACTATCTAAACTGTAAGCTCATTTTTTCTCCAAATGGCAAAATATTAAAATTTAGAACTGCATAGCTCATTTACTGTATAATATAAATCGAATTAAAATACAAAACAAAAAGGAACAAAAAAACACACACTGATTTTACTGATGTATTTAAAATTCTATTTACAGGTTGATAAGTATCAGCTGGCCAAAAATTCCGAGTTATTGAATGTTATAAGTGATCATGGCTGTGTATCGAAGTTTCCACTAGACAGCGAGGTAAATTCTTGTCTACTACAATGTATTTGTGAAGCTTATTAAGTACCTTCTTCCTGTATGTAATCTATCATATCGTTCTGTGGAGTTTTTGTACCATTAATTAAGGAATGAATTTAATAGCTACCCAATTTATACGGTATAGAGTGGGTTGGGGCAGTTTATGCTTTATAAATCGCGAAGAGGTTTATAATAAAAAACTGTTCCAACCCACTTTATACCGTATAAATTATAAGGAATGAAATTAATAGCTACACAATTTATACGGTATAAAGTGGGTTGGAACAGTTTTTTATTATAAACCTCTTCGCGATTTATAAAGCATAAACTGCCCCAACCCACTCTATACCGTATAAATTGGGTAGCTATTAAATTCATTCCTTAATTAATGGTACAAAAACTCCACAGAAGGATATATAAAATTTCACTGTATTTTCGTTCCGGAAAATATATTTAAAAAATGAGTAAATTTTGTTCCCTAAACTAGTGTGTTACACCAAATTAATGCTAGTAGCCCTCTGTTCTCGTTATGCATATGCATTCGTTCCATAGATTGTGCCTGAGGCGTGGCAGATTTTTTTAAGGGTGTACAGTATTTAACTTGGTTAAAAGGAAGTTGAATTCTCTCATCCTTATGACCCAAATTTTTTATATCAGTTGAAGGAACAAAGTGAAAAGTCTTCTACGGGATTCCTAAAAAGTTCTTTATAGCCGATTATTTTTTTTTAAAGGCGAGTTCTTTATAATTTAGAAATAACTGATAGCTACAGCCTTGGCATATTTGGACCTATGTTACTGTTATGTACAGTTTTGTACAGGTAAGACAACAAAACACGAAACTTAAGATTATTTGTATTTTCGGGAGTATAGTCTTGTTCAACCGGACGCTCGGCTGTCTCCGTAAACTCTGACTACGTCTGGTTGGGCTAGACTATTTCGAGAGATGATAAAACGGAACGGAAACGTTACAATTTATCTATTCCCAGAATGCCCTTACATGAATTCGAGCATGTGTACTCCAGTAAAAAAGATAACGCTCGAGAACGCTAGCAAAATTTTTATTGACTGGTGGTTTGCTTGAGATATACTGAATCATTAAGGTCGTTTGATGGTCACAGATAGGTTTAAAAAATTAAATTGTCGAGTTCTTGAATGCAGTGAGGTACATGGAGAGAAAAAGAAACAATGTAAGAACGGTTTGCGAAAATTTGTCTCCGTTAAATTTACAACTGCCAACGCGCAATGCTATTCGAGTTTCACATACTTATTTCATTCAATGACAATTATATTTCGTATGACATACAGGTTTGTTGGGGGGGGGGGGGTGAAAGACTTCTCTCTGTTGAAGCTTTTAATTCTATTGTTCTATATTGGATCCCATATTTCACTGTTTTCTCGTCAAAGTGACTTAAATGCTACTTTTTTTCTTTCCAGATTACCGCTGAAAATCGAACCCAGGAAATATATGAGTTTCTAGTCAAAATCTACGCCCTTCTCGACATGACGAGTATAGAATTCGAAGACGCTCTAAATGTTGCCCCTCCCTCCTTTTCCATACCATTTAAGTATGTAAATGGAGAGATTAAAAAGTTACAGAAGCAGATTATGAAAGTAATTTGTAATACAGATTTACTTTTGAGAAGCGTGGGTGTGGTAAGGCGGGATTTTCCAATATACTCAAAAAGAGAGGAGAGTAGCATATTTAATTCAAGGTTAACTTTTCAGATGAATTTATACGCAAATATGAATAGAATACGTGATATGTTGGAGCAAGTAAAAGTAGAAGCAAAGCTGACCTTGCCGTCACTTATATTTTAATTTTCAATCTTGGAGTTGATTAAAAGGTATTTTTGGTTTTGATACAGATGTTGATTTAACCTATTTTGAATTTTATCCATTTTGATATAGTGATATTTAGATTTTTTTTTTATGTGTAAACGCAATTTTTGTCTCAGGGAGAAATAAAGGCATTGTTCTATGTATTTTTCTCACAATTTCAAATGGCATTATTTTTTTTCTTTATATTTTTTCTCACAAACTAGTACATGTATATATGGAGCTAAGATTTTAAATATACCACTCTTGAGATCTGTCATATATATATATATATATATATATATATATATATATATATATATATATATATATATATATATATATATAATAAATATATATCCAGTTGTAAATGTCCATTTTTTTGACGTCCTATTTTTTTTATATATTTTATTTTTGTGTTTAAAGATCTTCTGTTAGAGGTACTTTAAAACATTTTTGATACATTACTTAATCTATTAAGTTTTTATTTCATTTTATTTTTGTACAAATATGATACATTGATGTTTTGCATGCTGGTGAAAAAGAGGTCTTGATTTTAAATATGATTGTTAAATAATTATTCTAATTCTTCAAGTATGACATTTGTTTAAAGACCTGTTTGTTAAACTCAGGTTTATCAGAACTTTGTTCATACCTGAATAATTTCATTTTATTTTGGGTTCACATATCAAGAGATTGGTCTTTATTTTAGGTTCGAGTTTTTTTTTTTCTCATATGTATGCAATATTATTTTTTGAACTAGTACTTTTCAATTCATTATTTCAAGTCCTTTTTGATAGCAAGTAGAGTATATTTATACAATTTATTCTTTATAGTCGTCTAGTATTTTATATAATTTTTTAAATAAATTTTTCATGCATTACAATTTTTGTGTAATATTTTACGATTGTAAGATATATTAATCATGTTTTTCTATCAGTTCATGTTAGACCTATACACTGAAAATCACCCATCTGTCGATCCCCACCATCCCAGACCGTTCAACCCCATCATCACCAACTTTATATACCTCTCCATCACAAAGCCCCCCTTCACCAACCGTTCAACCCCCACCAAACTCTTAATCCAAGTATCACCAACTTCTCGAGTTCCATCATCACCAACACCTCGCTCCACCTATCATCAACTTCTCACGAAAGATTATTACCAATCGCTCAACTACCATCCCCAATGTCTCAACTCCCACCACAACCAATCCACCCCCCTCCCATCATCAACCTCTCAACTGTCATCACCAACCTTTCAACCCCATCATAACAAAATTTACGAGCTTAATCAGTGTAAACAACTTATGTACATGCTGAAGAGCCATCTAACGTTGAGCTAGATTTATTACGACATGAATAAAAATATCCTAATTTTATCAAATAACAGTAGTTTCCCGCTTCTTGTAGTGTCTCTCAAATTGTGCACACCGTCGAAAAATCGTACATACCTATATAACAAATCAATGAATTTAATATATTCCAAAAATTTCCAGTTGTTTAAATAATTACTAGTAGTTTGTCTCCGACGCCGGTTCAATCATTATACAGCTGTTATATATTAAAACAATTTTATGATTGGACGCTGTTCCATGCAGATGACAGACGTTGCTTTTTCTGTCAAGTCTTGAAACATACATGTATTTCTTGCGGGGTTTTTTTTTCTGAATATTTCCACTACCTAGACAATAAGTTATGTCAGTTAAAGATATATGAGAAAATGACGACAACCGCTTTCTTTGAGACACTTAATTTTTAATACTTTTTGGCTTGTTTTATGAAGAAAATAATCATTTTAATCCGAAAACTTTATTTCATTGTTTTTGACATTTTAACCCTGGACCATGCGCACTATCTGCGGCCTTTAAAGACCGCATCTTTTACAAAATTGTTAAGTTCAAACAATCGAATCCAAACCATTATGACTTAGATTTTCATAATAAATAATATACAGTAGGTATATCTAGGACCATTCAGTTTGACACAAACGTCACTATCCACGAACTTTACGGACAACCTTCGTATATATTATACTCGTATATATAATAAACAAATACATGCGAAAAAAATAATTAAAGTAATATAATTTTACATCAATTATGTGCTGTTAATGAAAATAATACTTTTTTTCATTGTATAGTTCTCTAGTGTCAAACATCTAACGATGGATTAAATGATTAAAGCCTTATATGGCGTATTTTTGATAAGTTCAGATAAGCAATAGCAAAATAAAACAGATCTTTTCTATTTGTTTTATTGCTTCATATAAAGATAGGACTTTTCTGTAAATTATAAAATTTAAATCAAACGTGTTTCAAAGACATCAAAAATTTAACACAATACTGCAACCGATTTATATACGTCATCTATGGGGGAAAAAAATCTACATTTAAGTGCTCACCGTAAAAAAAAACCACTAAATATTTTTGTATTGTTTGTTTGATCATTTAGCAAAGAAAACTTAGTTTTAATTTTTTAAATGAAGCAACAGTAAACGAAATAAAAGCATGGGGAAAAAATACTAATAATAGATTTATTATTTACAAGTGTAATGAATGAAAATGTAAAACAATAATCATTTTTATGTTTAGTTAAAACAAAAAGAAAATCTACTCATATGCATGCTTATTAAGTATACAGAGAGGTCGGTATGGCAAAATATCTTTCTTTTTTTTATTTTCTTCATTTTTTTTCATACAATGTAAAAGGATTTATTCAATTCATTTCCAAAAAAAATGAATCATTAGGCAATTGTGTATAAATTGAAATAATAAATATAGGGACGACTGAAAGTACATAGGGAAACTAGTTGATTCAGATTTTAAATTAATATATATATATATATATATATATATATATATATATATATATATATATATATATATATATATATATATGTAGCAAAACTTGTTAATAACGAAAATACAGATGCACATGAAAAAGGTCATGTACACGACTGCTTTAACTTGAGAACAATTCCTTTAATAAATGCTAACGACACTGTCGTTTTGTTAGTATGAAATAAAGATTTTTTTTAAAAAAATATACATACATTTTATATTAAACGACTTATTTATTAAGCAGCCAATCGTAGACTAAAGCGTACAGTCTCCGACCACTTGATATGCATATCGTGCAAGAAGCGCTCCGTACCGTAGACAAAACGAATCGTACATTTCATAAAACGAACCGTACGGTTCACAAAACGAGACGTACCGTGCAAGAAGCGAAACGAACCGCACAGTGCAAGTGGTATTGTAGCACGTTCTAGGGTACATATAAACATCAAGTAATAAGTTATGCGGAAAGCAAATTGTTACGATTATGTAACGCGGTGATTGTTAAAAGTGCATTTGGTTAGTCGATAACATACACATTTTGTTCGTATAATTAGCATATAAACGGCAATTATTATATAATATCATGAATGCTGAGCTGCCAAGTATCATATTTCTTTAAGTGCAGAGAAATTGCAATGTCAAGGCTTTAAATATTGAGAACATAAAACAGAACATTCGTAGTCTGAGAAAACCATTGGGTTATCAGACAAAAAATAACCAGTCCGAACAGACGTAACACGTACTCAGTGACTGTAATATATTAATACTACAGAATAATGTTTATAAGAAATCTGTGTATATCAAAGTGATTTTGTGAATCTGGATTTTTTTTTCGATGTACAAACTGCAAAGCAATTTTGCTTTGTGCGTATAATAACTGAATATCAAACGATTTGGATTTTTCCATAATCAGCAATTCCCCAAGAAAATTATTCACAGATTAAAAAAAATGGAGACTGGGGGATACAGATATATGTATATGGACCCAGCATACAGACATTTAGTGAAATTACGGGGCATGGCGAAAAGTGAAAAGGTTTCATCTGAACTAACAGCGGAGATCGATAAGATTATCCAATTATCAGAGGCAAGTGAATAATAACAAATGTAAGAACATGGCAGGAAACTATGTTCTATTATTTTGTTGCGAGGACTAGAGGTTGATTTTAGTTTGATTTGTGTTTCAAAACAAGAAAAGAAAGAAAGAGCCTACGGGGCACAACGCTCACCTGAAGAACTAAAATCCTAGTGGTTTTAGCTCACCTAAGCCGTAGGCTCAAGTGAGCTTTTCTGATCAAAGAGTGTCCGGCGTCAGTTTGTCGCCTGTCGTCTGTAAACTTTTCGCATTTTCGACTTCTTCTCAAGAACCACTGGGCCAATTTCAACCAAACTTGCCACAAAGCAACCTTGGTAGAAGGGGATTCAAGTTTGTTCACAGGAAGAACACACACTCTTTCAAGAGGAGATAACTAAGAATTCGTGAAAATTTTGTGGCATCTTTTGAAAATCTTCTTCTCAAGAACCACTGGGCAAGAAGAGATGAAATTTTTATGAAAGCTTCATTACATACTCTTGATTCAACTTGTTCAAATCATAATCCCCGGTGGGGCGGGGCTACAAGAGGAGGTCAAAGTTATACATAGGAATATATAGGAAATGTCCTTTAAAATCTTCTCGAGAACAGCAAAGCCGTGATAAGTCATAAAGTAGGTATCCTCAGGTGTTGTAGATTCAAGTTTGTTCCAATCCTGACTCCTGGGGGTAGGGCAGGGCCAATATTGATATGGATGCATCCTGAGGTAGAATAAATTTAAGTTTGCCCCCTCCCCCATTTAATGCTAAACTGATTTCTGCTTCTTTAGAGCCAGTGTGCACAGGTGAGCGATGAGGCCCATGGGCCCCTTGTTATGATTAAAAAAAATTCTCCTCCTTATTCCGATGAAAAATTGTTACCCCACATTATGGCCTCACACTTAATGAGATTATAAATCCATACAAAATGGGAATGCTTCAACTTGAGTATGACTAATATGATCTTGCAGTTATGGAAAAGAATGTTTTCCCTGTATACAAGCATTATTTAACCTTGGTCAGAATTTTTGCCAAGTTTAATTTACAGTCTATCATTTGAAAAAAAAAATGAATCCACACAACATGGAAATGTTTGCAAAATAATGGTTCTTTTGTAGAGGATGTTTCACCTAATCCAATGTAAAACTTTGATATACAATTGTGGCCTCGCGCTCTACCCCCTAGTGACTTGATCTGAACAATTTAGAATCTACGTTATGTCAGGAAGCATTCACATATTCACGTCTGCTGTTTGTTGTTCTTGAGAGGAAGAATTCTGAAGATTTCTTCAGTATATCCCCATGTAAAACTTTGATCCCTTATCGTGCCCCTTCCCCTGCGAACATAATTGGAAGAATTAAGAATCTACATTATCTCAGGAACTTTGCAGGTCCAGTAGTTCTTGAGAAGATAACTAAAAGTTTTTTCTGATACATTTCAATTTTTTACGAACGTTTCATCTCTTCTGGTCCAGTGGCTGAGAAGATTTTTTATGACCCCACCCTATTTCTGTCTTTTCTTGATTATCTCCTCTTGGAGGCTTTAAGTAGGCTTGGCACTTCAGTGAACAATTTAAAATCCACATTACCTAAGGATGCCTTGTGCTTACTTTGCTCTTAGTTGGGCTAGTGGTTCTCAAGTAGTAGTCTCAAGAAACCTTTAAAGACGGACAGATAGACAGTCAGGCATGGTACGGACGCCGGATAAGGATGATCAGAAAAGCTCACTTGAGCTTGAGCTTTCAGGCTAAATAAGTTAACAAAATAAAATAAAATAATAAAAAAAAAACTTTGTTGTGCATCAAAAACAATAAATAAAAGCAAAGAAAAAAACCCCGAAAGAAACAAGGAACAAAAACATAAAATAAAAACAAAATTTAAAAAGGGAGATAATCTTTCAGTATCCATCATTCACTTTTTGATATCTGGTAGTTCTGAAATACATTCCATGTTTTCAAGCAAACGCATTTATGCGTGTCTGTACAGAAAAAAAGATCAATGGATCAACCTTTACAAATTATTACGCGTAAGGCAAACTTTAAAATAATGCTTGTTTACCCTCTTCCGATTAAGGATAAAAAAATTGGGTCGGTAGGTAAGTGAGAAATTTTTTTCTCCCAGAAACTTTCAATATCAATGCTAAATTTTGAAAATCTATTTTACGGAATGCATAAAAAATATTTGCTTCCTGGAGGTCATAAAAACATTTTGAGTTGGGTCATTTTTAACTAGTCGGTCGGGAGAGGGCAATCAAACATTTTTTTTCTAAGATGGTCTAATAAAAATATAGAAGAAATTAATTAAGATAATGATGCACTATATTATATTTTCGCTGTACAGGCACGCATGGACTATTGTGAAAACCATACTTCAACAGCAAGCGAGGAGCTTCAGTATTTAATGGACAGCACACAATGCCATCCCTGGAAAAAAGCTTACCAGGATGGACAGCTGACCTACCATCCCAATACAATAATGCTTTCTGGAAATATAGAAGGTATTTTTATCAAATATTCACGACATCTACGTGTATATTATATCATAAAATATATACGATAAAATTATTTACTAATGGCAAAACTTGAGAAATGTTAGAATTTCCTCTAAAGTCGTGCGCAAAATTGTCTAGCACAAAAGT